>NW_020897961.1:2124832-2152324 GCF_003984885.1 Neopelma chrysocephalum
CCCAGGGAGGGGCTGGAGTCTCCTCCCTGGGGATATTCCAGAGCCCTCTGGACACAATCCTGTGCCCTGTGCTCTGGGCTGGCCCTGCCTGAGCAGTGAGGTGGCTCCAGTGACCTACTGAGGTGCCTTCCAACATGATACATCCTGGGATTCTGTGGAAAAAAGCACAACCAGAATGGGACATGTTGTGCTGGTCCATCTCCAGCTGTTTTCCCAGTGCCTGGGTAGAAATCCATACACACTTTGCCACCCTGGGTCACTGCATCCCCACTTCATCCATCAGCAACTCAGAGGGGCACTCCCACTTGTCTCAGTCACATCCCTATCCTTGGGAAAACACTCAGGGATTTATGGACCACAACAACCACGACAACAGTTTCCAAAGGTTCTCAGCCTACAGAACGTGGTCCAGTAACACTGAGGGAAACAGATCCCAAATCCAACCCAAAAGGATCCCAAATCTGACTGTGGGGGTGAGAGCTCACAGACCATAGGTTGTTTTCTTGCTCAGCACGTCTGGCTGATTTATTCTGGGGGGGAAAAAGCATCAACTTGTTTATAAAATCATAAGGGATGGAAAATCCATCCCTTCCCTCCTGAGCTGCTGGACCCTCATTATTAATTTGCACCTCATTCCTCACTTGGATTTTAGCATTAGGAAGCAGCAATGGCTGGAAGAAACATCTTTCAACAGAGACTCCTCACCCTGACACAGAGACAAGGAGTCACATCCTTAGTGCTTCCTCCAAGCACTTGTCTCTCAAGTCAAGTCACCTCTCAATCATCCTCACAAACTCAAGGCTGTCAGAGGACGAGGCTACAAAACTTCAGATGTGATGTTTGGAAAGGGCACAGTCCCAACTGCACATGTTAATGTCTTTCCTTTTCCTCTCAATTTAATTTGGGAGGGAGAGGACACAGGACAAGAAACAACTGGAGCCTTCTGGGAGTGCACCTGCTGTTTAACACCAACTCCTCTCACAAAATGGTTCTCAGCACAGGAAGTTTAACACAAAGATCAGCTCAGTGAGAACAGCTCTAGAAAGGATAAAACTTGCTCCAAACAGCAGTGGACAGAGCGTAGGGGGGTTCATCCTGTTTGCTGCAATGAGAAATAGCACAGATTATTATCTTTTACTCCTGAGCTTCCTTTGAAAATGGATGTAGCAGCTAATCTCCAACATGCTGGATGAGGCGGGCAAATCCTCCTGGGAATGATCCCTTATCAAATTCACTCCTTTACTGAGGCTCAAGAACTTTGTGCAGAACTTCAGTTCAAAGCATGAAATCCATTCTCAGTGTAACTGGGCCAAGGTTGGACAGGGTTTGGAGCAACCTGGGCTAGTGGAAGGTGTCCCTGTCCGTGGCAGGGGGTGAGATGAGATGAGCTTTAAGGTCCCTTCCAACCCAAACCATTCTGTGGTTCTTTAACCACCTCACTGAAGCAACAGGTTCGAAATCCACCCCTTTGCCCTTCTATCCCTGTGTTCCAGAAGAATCAGCCTGGTTTTGGTTACAGAAAGAAAACAGCCAAGAACACCCTTTCTCAGCCAGGACTGTGTCCTCTCCTCTTCCTTTCTCCCACTCCTCTGTCTGGATTATCCAAGCAGAGGATTATTTTGCAGCAGGCCCTGACATCCCCAACCCTGCAGCCCCAGGACAGGATCAGCACTTGCCAAACCCCACAGGGCGAGCCCAGCAAGGTACAATTTGTGTTTTCAGCAACTCCCTTTGCCCACTTATATTTTTTTAAATGTGCACAGACCAAACCTCCCCACAATTCCCACTGGCAGTGAGTCACAGGAGCTGCAGTGCCAGCTCGTCTTGGGCTCAGGAGGATTGACTCAGCCTCGATGCATTGATTCACTGGGAAAACATGGGGCTTGGATTTTGCTTCCAGAGAAATCAGCAGCACCTTCCCGACACAAAGCATCAGCACTTCCACACCCCAGAAGCACTTTAAGGGAGTTTTTGGGTACCAGAATCATGTATAACGTGGTTTGAGCAGGGCAGGGATTGTCCCCCTGTGCTGGCACTGCTGGGGCACCTCCAGTCCTGGGGGCAGTTTTGGGCTTCTCATGACAAGAGAGACATGGAGGGGCTGGAACATGTGCAGGGAAGGGGCTGGAGCAGCAGGAGCAGCTGAGGGAGCTGGGGGGGCTCAGCCTGGAGAAAAGGAGGCTCAGGGGGGACCTTCTGGCTCTGCAACTCCCTGACAGGAGGGGGGGCAGGGGGGGGGGCCGGGCTCTGCTCCCAGGGAACAAGGGGCAGGAGGAGAGGGAACAGCCTCAAGCTGTGCCAGGGGAGGGTCAGGTTGGACACCAGGAGGAATTTCTCCCTGGAAAGGGCTGTCAGGCACTGGAAGGGGCTGCCCAGGGAGGTGGTGGAGTCCCCACTCCTGGAGGTGTCCAAGGAAGGACTGGAGGTGGCACTCAGTGCTCTGGGCTGGGGGACAGGGCGGGGATGGGGCACAGGGTGGACTCAACAGCCTTGGGGGCCTTTTTCAACCAACAGGATTCTGTGATTAAGAGGAAAAACCCAACAAACAGCAGCTTTCCCAGGAGCTCTTGCTGTCCCCACGTGCAGCTGAGCAGGGCTGGCAGAGCAGTTTCCCCAACTGGAGCAAATATTAATTGGTTCTTGTTTTCCCAGTGTTTCAAGGACCCTTCAAAGTGCAGTTGCTCTGAGGAGAAAATGCACCTGCTAGTTGAGCTCTTTTTCCTCTCCTCTTCACCTTGGCCAAAGTATTTTTAGCTGTATGGACAGACCTGCCAATACTTTCACCTTCAATCCATTGCAAGGAACTTTCTGACAACACCCAGCAAGGAATGAACCAAATCCATCCAGGGTCAAGAGAGGCAGCAGGAAAGAAATAATGAGCAAAAGCAAGTCCCCAAAGGGCTTTTTCAACATTTTTTTGCCTTCAATATTTTAGCTCCTGTTGTTCCCACACTGCTCCTGCTCCCATAGAACTCGGTTTGTACCTGATTTCAACACACTCAAGAGTTTGAGATTTTAAGACCAGACATTCACACACAATCCACCTGATCACACTTTCCAGAATAAACTGGAACCCTGCTGAGTCCCCCAGATCTACTAATCTGAGTAGATTTGGCAGAAAATAGCCCAATATTGTCATCTCAGAAGGCAGAAAAACTCACTATTTAAAGGAAACCCTCTCTCCTGGCTGTTCATCTCAGCAGGAAACGTGTCAACAGCTGCCAAATTGGTAAATACAAGGATTTGCTTCCATCAGAGCACAGGATCAGAAAGAAGAGGAGGAGACTTGCTCACGAAGCACTATTGTTATTAATTCATGCTGGGCCCAGGATGGGGCATTAATTGCTACAAAACATGTCACACCAAGCTCTGAGCTGACACAGTCCCATGGGCCTTCAGGTCACTGCTCAGCTGCCTCAGGTGGACACAAATCACTTCTAGTTTGGGTTAATCTTGCAGAAATAAGCAGATTTCCATGGAGGAGGGGGGTGGCCAGAGCTGGCAAACTCCAGCACACACAATTCCATGTCTTTAGGGTCAAGGGAACCTCTGAGAACCAGAGCAAAGTGACATGTGGGGGTTTGTGACTCTTCCCAGGCTTCCCTGAATTTCCAGCTTTCCTTCAGCAGCCTTTTTTCAGTGTTACCCCTTCATTAGGAAATCTATTATTTGATGATCTCTCCATCTCTCCCAGCAGTTTACTGTCCCATTTGAGACACATTCTTTTGTCAATGAGTTTGTCCCCACACGGAAAACAGATCAAACCTGCTAAAATTTATACACCTGAATGTACAAACCATGCAAATATGCTCCCAGCACATCCAGAACCCACCCCATGGCCCACCTTGAGAGCCTCTGAAGCCTCTCAAGTCTTTTGTAGAAAGTCTCTCCTTTTGTAGAAAGTAGAAGTAAGATGAGAAGGAAGAAAGAAAAGGTGTCCTGAGCAGGTAAAGTGGAGAAGGAATTAAAAAAAACTATTTAAAAGTACATTCTTAACTGGGTACCTTTTCAGCCAAGGCCTTTAAACTGTCCAGAAACCTCTGCCAGAAGTCCTTGAAGAGGGGTCTGTCAATTCTCCTCAGGCTCTCCCTGGTGCTGGCATCCACACTGACATACAGCTGGGTCACTGGCTCCAGGCTCCTTTGGAAAGAAAAAGCAGGGAATTGCTGTTTTCAGACATTGCTGCTGCTTGAGTTCGTGTTTTTGTGTTACAGGAGCTCCCACCAAGCTGCTCTGCAGGTCCAGTAGCAACAGGAACTTGGCAAACCATCCAAGCTCCAGTGGCTCATCTCTGCCAAGTGACCATCGTCCGTGGCGAGATGCTGGAACCTTCCACCAAATAACACCCCCCAAAGCTGGGAACTCACACACACAGGCCTTGGCTGACAATTTAATTATCTTTTCCTCACTGAACTGGAACATATTTCACTCCAGAGTAGCTGTAACACACCGGGAAAGGCTTCCCAAAGGAGGCTGCCAGGGAAGCACGGAGAAGCTCTGCTGCTCCCCACAGCCCCCATGGTCAGAATCCACACAGCTCAGCCCCTGCCCCAAGTTCTGTTTGCTCTGGCCCATGGAAAACTAATCCCATTCAATAGAAATGGACCTCAGGAGGACATTTCTTCCTGGAAAGGGTGGTCAGGCACTGGAAGGGGCTGCCCAGGGAGGTGGTAGAGTCCCCCACTCAGTGCTCTGGGCTGGGGGGACAAGGTGGGGATTGGGCACAGGGTGGACTTGATGATCCTGGAGGGCTTTTCCAACCTCAGTGATTCTGGGATTCTAAATAGAGGCATAACTTCCTACTGCTGTCTACACTGAACTTACCTGACCTGCAGGTGGATCCTCAGCCAGTTTTTTTAAGGGATATTAAAGCTGTTTAGAAAACAAACCCACACACAAACCACCACCGTGTTCTCCTTCCACTAACAAGGCCTTATTCCACACTGTGCTGGTGAGCTCAGCATCTGTGAGCCCAACACTGGTAATCCCCAAAGAGTTTAAACCTCCTGTGCTGTCTGAAGAGCCTGGGTTGAGTCTAAACCCTTCCAGAAATCAAGGGAATAAAGGAGAAGCAGCAACAGATGCATCAGCAAAGGGATCATTGAGGGCATTGAGAAAAGCTAGAAGGAGTTCCCTTAGAATTCCAGGTTGGAAAAGCCCTCCAAGATCATCAAGACCAACCTGTGACTTGTCCCCCAGCCCAGAGCACTGAGTGCCACCTCCAGTCATTCCTTGGACACCTCCAGGGATGGGGACAAACCCTGGTGACAGACAGAAGGGACAAAGCCAGTGAGTGTGACACACCCAGCCCTCGGGGCACCTTCCACCCCGGGGGTTTTGAGATGAACAATCACATCCCAAGTGTCCCCCAGAGCTCAGTGTGGGGACAGCATTTTGGGAGTGCAATGAGCAGGCACCAGTCCCAGCTTCGTGTGCTTCCTTGGAGAAGATGAGAAGACATTAGAAACCACTGTTCAGCTGCCAAACAGGGCCACCTAAAAACACAGCCACCCCCTGGCCACCCTGAAGGTGACAAAGGGACAAGGCCTGGCCAGAATGAGACTGAACAGAGCTCTCTGTGTCCAGAAAAATCCACTTCACGTGGACACTCAACCAACCATCTGAACACATTCCCTCTGCATGAAGAACCCAGAACAAACTGAACATTTCAGGTTAAAATATCAGTTTGGGAAATGAGCCTGTCTGGACTGGCAGCCCAAAGCCACAGACTCCAAAATGACCAAATGTTCTAGGCCTAAGTGGATTGGAGTGTTCAAAGAATACTGAGCCAAAATACTCTTTTTTACTCAATGCTTCGTTTGCTTAATTAGAAGGTGCCCCAGTGAAGATGGAGGGGGTGTTTTTTAAACTGCAGGCTGAGAAAAATCATCTCTTCTCTGAGGAATTCCAAGCTAACAACAGGCAAGAGCCAGACTCACTGTTAGATGGAGAAAATTAAAGAATTAGAAGAGATCCCAAGGAGGGATTTCTGCACCACATTGCTCCAAGCAGGAGAGGTCCACAGGGCCCTGCCTGGCTGGGAATTGAGCCAGGATGAACTTGGACATGCTCAGGGAACAAGGAGAAAGGGCAACCATGGGTGCCATGAGAACTAAAACCCACCTGATGTTCCTGGAACTCAGCTACACTTTATAATTAACAGGAGATTTAGTTGGATGGTACCAGGATGGGGTTTTGGTTGTCTGAGGTGACATCCAGGACACCAAATCCATGGCATTTACACACCAGCCAGGAGGTGGTTCCAGCAGCCCACCTGGAGCAGACACAGCAACACCAAACCCGAGCATCTGCTTATGAGCAATGATGAGAATCTGCTCATTGTTATCTCTGAGGATCACAAATGCAAACAGACACAGGAGGGTTCCTGTTCAGAGCCAGGAAAGCTCCATCACTTTGTGGATGTGTGTGTGGGGCAGCTGGAGCTGCAGTCCAGAGAGAAGAGGAGGAGGAGGAGGAGGAAGAGAAGGAGAGGAGAGGAAGGCCCAGGAGACACCACACTGCAGCCCCAGTGGGCTCCTGTCCCAAACCCAGCAACAGCCCAGCCCACACTCCACTCCCATGGAATGGTTTGGGTGGGAAGGGACCTTAAAGCCCATCCAGTCCCACCCCTCTGCCATGGGCAGGGACACCTTCCACTAGCCCAGGTTGCTCCAAGCCCTGTCCAACCTGGCCTTGGACACTTCCAGGGATGGGGCAGCCACAATTTCTCTGGGTAACCTGTGCCAGGGCCTCCCCACCCTCACAGGGAAGGAGTCCTTCCCAATATCCCATCTCACCCTGCCCTCTGGCAGTTTGAAGCCATTCTCCCTTGTCCTGTCCCTCCATCCCTTGTCCCCAGTCCCTCCCCAGCTCTCCTGGAGCCCCTTTAGGCCCTGGAAGGGGCTCTCAGGTCTCCTTGGAGCCTTCTCTTCTCCAGGTGAACCCCCCCAGCTCTCCCAGCCTGGCTCCAGGGCAGAGGGGCTCCAGCCCTTGGAGGCCTTTGCAGGCCCTTGTCCAAAGGCCCTTCCTGCACCAGAGGTCACTCTGCTTATTTTAGGAGTAACATTTCCACTCCAGCTGACAGCACAGAACTGAGCCTGGTGCCTACTTCAGTTCCCACATTAAGTAAATCATTTGCTTTGATGAGCCAAAGATCAGTTGCAATTTTTAAGACAGCAAGACCAGCGTTTTATCACTTTCTTTTTTGTTTCTTTTCAAACAGATTCAGCAGATCCGAAGAAGTGCAGCTTCAAAATAGAGTGTGTGCTCCCTTTTTAAACTGCTATATTTAGGAAAGAGCAATTTCTATCTATCAGGCACATAATACATGACTTAAAGTAACTTGATTACACAATTATTCAATCATTTGGAATGCCTTTGTGGTGTATAATCACTCCCTCCAAAATTGCCTGCCCTCCCCCCCCCACTGCCATATTCAGACCACAAGGAGTGAAAAGGAAGCTCTACCAGAAGTACTGACACAGAGAGCACTGAGCTGAAATGAGGAGCTGAGTGACACCCCAAAGCCACCCTGCACTCAGCTCACCCAACTCCAGGCTTGGACTTTGCCAGAGGGATCAGCTGATGGAATTCTGAGCTCCCACTCAGTGCTGTGTTTCCTTGCTACTCCGCTTCAGACTTTGTTAAAAGCAGCCTGGATGCTCCAAAGCAGCAGAAAAAGGGATTCTTTGCATTTGTAAAGACTCTTGGAGTGTCCATCAATATGTTTGTTACACTTAGAGAATCACAGTTCAAGTGTCTCTGAGAGGAAGGTAAAAACCTCTGATCTCACTTTGCCAATGAGTGTGTGCTTGTCATGTGTCCTTATCCTGCACTCAGGGTCCTGCTGGAGATGCTGGGCTGGACAGAGCTTTGGTTTGAGCCAAAAGCTGCTCTTAGGGAGTGAGAACAAAGGTCAGACCCAAAATTTATGAGTTCAGTCTCCTGCTGTGGCTGACAGAAACACTCGCAGCAGGTATCCACATCCCCGAGCTCAAAGCACAGCTCCCTCCCTGTTCTCCTCCTTCAGCAGGTACAGCATTCCATTCTCTTCACTTCCAGAAGCAATCCCAGTTTGTTTAAGAGGTACAGAAAGGAAAATCAAACTGGGGAAGAGGAAGAGATGAAAATGAGCCCGTGGAGATTGAGGTTCAAGTCAAAGACATGCTGAGAGGGTTTTCCATTGCCATCATGCAGAGCTCACTCCAATGGGGGATAAAGTGGAATCAAGACACAGGTCAGCATTCCAATCGTTTAGTAGGAAGGTATTTCATCCAGCCCTTACCTGATCTCCTCTGGGAACTGTGCATTGGTCACCAGGAAGCTGGAGATGCTGTGTTGGTGCAGGAGCCTCACGAAGCGGTTGATCTGGGGGTACATGATGGGCTCCCCCACCAGGGACAGAGCACAGTGTTTCACTGTCAGGGCCTCCTCAAAGCGAGCTGCCTTCACCCCTGACACACCTGGAAAAGGGGGAAACAGCTTTACATCAACAATGGATGGGGCCCTGAGTGACCTGGTAAAGTGGAAGGTGTCCCTGCCCATGGCAGGGCTTGGAACGAGATGACTTTTAAGGTCCCTTCCAACCCAAACCATTCTGGGATCCCATAACAAATCCCCCTCCCAAACCTTGCATCTGTATCCAAAATACACCCTGGCACAAGGAGGACTGAGAAAAGCAGCTGGAGCCCTCTGGAACCAGAGGGGACACCAGGCCACAGACAGCACCCAGGAGTAGATCTGCAGGAACCCACAGACACTGTCCACCCAGGGCCTGGGGCTGTGTGTGCCCTGATCACTGCTGTGAGCAACCTGGGTAGTAGTAACGAGTAACCTTTGAGCCCAGCTTTAACATTTGAGCCCAGCTTTAACATCTGAGCCCAGCTTTCCCTTGCTGAGCCCTCGGTGGTGCTGCCTGAGCGCTGAGACAGAAACACAAGAGGCAGTTTGATGCAACTTCAAGCAGGTGTCTTAAAAAAGAACCCCAGGTTATGTGTGTGTGTGTCTGCTGCTGGTCCCTGTGGCCCCCCAGCCCCAGGAAAAGCAGTTCCTGGGGGAGCTGAGCACGTGTCACTGGGCAGAACATCAACAGCTGGGGCTGAATCCACACCGGCAAACACACAAGGAGGAGTTCAAAACCCCACCACAACATGGCCCTGAACAGCCAAAGAGATTTCAGAAGGAAGAGGAAAACAAGGAGCTCAACTGTAGCATCCATGTGGAAACACTCCCTGCAGGTCTGACCCACCTGAGGTCACGATTCCCAGGGGAGAAAAACCCTCCTCCAGCCCACCCACCCCTGCCCAAGAGCCCAGGACCCCACATGGAATCACCCAACTGCAAACAAGCCTCTGCTCCAAATATGTCACTTCACATTTCCTTGATGTGCCTTGATGTCCTCCAGTAATATCTGAGGGTTTAGATTGGGGGCTGGTCCCTTTTAAAGATAAAAAAACAAAGCCCCGAGTGTGGATCCAGGTCCTCAGCTCACCTCTCGTTGCCTTGACGCTGCAGCACAGAAAATTCCACCCTGTGCTGCAAAGCCCAGATAAAAAGGGGTGTTTGTGGATATTGCTGCAGCCTCGTGTAGAAAAAAGCTGATTTGGAATCAGAGCAGAGCTTAGTGAATTTTAAACCAGCCAGGCTCAGTCCTGAGCCAGTGACAGGACTAATGGTTATTCCATAGAAACTTGACAGTACTAAATGAGAGCTTTATTTGAAAAGAAAGAAGCATCTGAACCACACACTGAGATTAAAGGACTAACTTTGGTATTCCTGAAGCTACTGTAAGTCACTTTTGGAATTAATTAATTCCCCTCTCTCAGCATCTCTCATCTGGACTCCCATAATTACCGTGGCAGCTTTGTAAGCAGAGAGAAGAAAATTCCATCATCACCTAAAGTTGGAGTGGAACTTTCTCAAAACAGTTTACACCAAATCTGCTGAAGAGCAAACACAGCCCAGAGGAGGGAGAGGGTTTGTGTGCAAACATTTGACCCTACAAATCACCAGCCAGGCAGGGATAAACTGCACAGCATTAGTGCTATTCCAGGAGGGCAGGAACTCTCCTGCACTTGGGGCTGTTGTACCCTCAGGGACTCTCAGGATTTCCCAGCACAGGTCATGCATTTTTGTTTGGTTTTTTTTTCCTTTTCCCAGGGCTGTATTATCAGAGACTCCCACTCTCCTGTTTCTGAATTATGTTTCCATTCTCTGTGTGCCCTTTGCAAGGGCAGAGAGATTTACCAGTCACTCCCTGGAAAAATGTATCCATCAACTGAACTGCTTCCCACCTTCGCTCCATAGCAGTAACATTTCTCTCCATCACTTACTCTAAGAGAGAATTATGTGACTTTAATGTCTGTGGTCTTCAAAACCAGCACAAACTATGGCAACAATAAAGGAGAACATGATATATTAGAGGGACTCAGAGTATTGAGGGCTGTTCCTCCAGGATATCCTAAAGGATAAAGGGACACAAGAATTCTTCTGTTCCTTCAAAGAAAATCTCATTTCTACTTCAATGCATGGAATTAATAAAGCCTCATAGAATCCCAGAATGGTTTGGGTTGGAAAGGGACCTGAAAGATCACTCAGTCCCACCCCCTGCCATGGGCAGGGACACCTTCCACTAGCCCAGGTTGCTCCAAGCCCCATCCAACCTGGACTTGGACACTTCCAGGGATGGGGCAGCCACAGCTTCTCTGGGCAACCTGGGCCTCTCCACCCTCACAGCCACAATATCCAACCTAAATTTCCCCTCTGGCAGTGGGAAGCCATTCCCCCTTGTCCTATCCCTCCAGGCCCTTGTAAACAGTCCCTCTCCATCTTTCCTGTTGGCTCCTTCAGGCACTGAAGGACCACAATCAGGTCTCCCTGAAGCTTCTCTCCTCCAGGCTGAACAGTCCCAGCTGTCCCAGCCTTTCCTCCCAGCAGAGCTGCTCCATCCCTCTGATCCTCCTGGCGCTCCTCAGATGAGCTCAGCAGTTCCTTTGGCACGTGGAGATGGCACTGGGACTACAAAGGGCAGCACCAATTCATTCAAATGGCTTTGGGCATCACCTGAGCAGCATCGCTGGGTGCTCAAGCCCTGAGGGATCTCTAGGTAAGACATTTCCCCATGGTTTTATTCTCCAGGAGCCCAAATTTGTCTATTCTGCTCTGGGGGTCAAACAGCTCAGCCCTGCTGGAAGTTCCTCTGGAGTCCCAGTCAGTGTTGCAGAATCATGGAATCACTGAGGTTGGAAAAGACCCCCAGGATCGAGTCCAACTGTTCTCCCAGCACTGCCAGGGCCAAAACTAACCCATGTCCCCACGGGCCACATCCACACAGTTTTTAAACCCCTCCAGGGATGGGGACTCCACCACTGCCCTGGGCAGGTGGGCCAGGGCTGGACAACCCTTTCCATGGAGAAATTTTTCCAATATCCAATCTGACCCTCCCCTGGCACAGCTTGAGGCCGTTCCCTCTCCTCCTGTCCCTTGTTCCCTGGGAGCAGAGCCCGACCCTTCCAGCTCCCCCCTCCTGTCAGGGAGTTGCAGAGCCAGAAGGTCCCCCCTGAGCCTCCTTTTCTCCAGGTTGAGCCCCCCCAGCTCCCTCAGCTGCTCCAGCCCTTTCCCTGGACATGCTCCAGCCCCTCAATGTCTCTCTTGTCCTGAGGGGCCCAAAACTGCCCCCAGCCCTCGAGGTCCCCCAGCAGTGGCAGCACAGAGGGACAGAGCCCAACCTGCCCTCCTGCCCCACAACAACCTGCTCCTCACTGCTCAAGCCCTGGGGTGGTTTGTGGGGTTTTGATGTTTTTTTTGTTTGTTTGTTTCAAAAATCAATCCCAATAAAATCCACCTGCTGTTTGTGGAGCTGCTAAGTTGGCTGGAAAGACACAGTCATGTTTTGTGCCTGAGGCAGCTCCAGCCTGGCACAGCCCACTGGGGACTTCCATCCTTTCCTGCATCCTTTGCCTGTCCCTGCTTCAGCTCCCCCCACACTGCTCCAGCTCCATTTTGCTTTCACTGGATTCTGCTCCAACAATATTTCCACAGGCACCCCAGGGAAGCAACAGTGTTACATCCCCAACATGGAACAGCAGCTCCTGGGCTTTTCCTACCGATTTTTCTTCTCCTTAATAAATCTTTGGCTCCCAAGACAGGAAGCATGTTGCCATCTATCACTCCGAAAAAGTAACACAGCTTTTCTTTTCCCACTTTGCAGCTCGTTTCTAGTCCAGAACCATTTTTTTTCCCCCTGCTCTTTCTCCTTTCACAGTTCCAGGTCAAGGGTAACTGTGCTGAGGATGCACAGGCACATTTCAGGGAATATTTATGAATTTGTTTAATGGAGAAGAAGCTCCCAAAGGAGAGAACTGGGATGTCCTTACAGGCCTCTTGACACTTTAGCAATATTTTCAGATGCTGACAAGTCTGTCCATAAGGATTCCCTGTTCCCAGCCCTTTTTGGGAAGAGAGCAGGGAGTAGTAAAGGAAAGAAAAGGTTATTCCTTAGTCCAGGGTGATAATGGCTTTACTTAAAGGACTTGAAAGACTCCAAGGCTGGAGACTCCCCCACCTCTCTGGGCACCACCTTGGCTGAACAAGCTGATTTTGGTGTCTGAGCTGACCCTTCCAAACACAACCCCAAGTCTGTGGTCCCTTGTTCTACCACAGCAGGTGGGTCTGTGGGTTCAGCGTGGGCTGACAGGGGGTTACAGACTCCTCCAGAACCTTCCACTGCTTACACTCACTGGATCATCGAGGTTGGAAAAGGCCTCTAAGATATCAAACCCAACCAAGTTTATCACATTTGGGAAACCAAATAAAACCTCCCAAAAAACAGCCATCTCTTTACAGAGGCAGAATGAATAAACATCAAACTCACAACAGGTTCCTATTTGAAGGAAAAGCAGTGCTACTGAGAGGGGATAACTGCAGCTTCAGTCAGAAAGAGGTGTTTGAATAATTCCTGAAAATAGCAATACCCTGAACACTGCTGCTTAATTATTAATGGAAAAAACACAACCTGGAAGTTTCAGAATGAACACAAAAGCAGGGGATTAAGGCTGGATATTTCCTGATCACTTTTGCCCTCACTCGTACAGAAGAGCCAAGATTCCCCATCATCCAAACCAGTTTAACCACTGTGGAAATCTCTGTGCTCACCAAGGGAAAAGATGTAACAACCACTAAGGTGCAACTCCCCTCCTCCCCTCCAGGCAGCACCAGATACCCAGTGGCTGAGGGAAAGGTCAAACAGCTCAGAAAACAACAAATGTGCCACAGGAGTTTCTTCTCCCCCATCTCTGTGATGTCCCACATCTCACACACCTCCCTCCCAGATGACCAGAATGTTCTCCCCCATGCTCTGAAGGTGCCACTGCTGGTTGTCTTCTCAAAGCACCACCCATGGGGTGGGAGGAGAAGTTACCTTTGAACTGCTTGATCATGTTCTGATGGTTCTCAATGGCCTCCTGCAGGATCAGCTCCGGCTGGTCCATCTTCCAGCGCCACTCTGTGCCCACGGGGTTCGTGTGGTGCCTGAAGGGAGAGGAGACAAGGCACTCACTGGCATTTTAACACACATAGGAGGACCCACCTGCCACCTTTGGCAGTGTTTAACAACATTAAAAGCAACAAGAACTTCCCAGCAACATCCTGCTGCTGACCCAACTTTTGGGCGTCATCCTTGACCACCACTCCCATACCTCTCTCCTTCCAGGCTCTGCTCTCCCCAGAGGGAAAAATGGACCTTGCAGCTCCTATTAAACTTAACATACCTATTCTGAACCCCAGGTGAAAGGTTTCTAAGCTAAAATGATGCTCTGCAGCCACGAAAACCTCTGTAAAGAAAGGAAAACTGGTTCCACCTCCTCTTCTGACCACAGCTGCAGGAAGCTCTGGAGAAGGAAGGTCCCAGGACACCTTTAGTTCCATTTTAAAGGTACCAAACACCACCCTGAGAAGGACAGGATTTGTTTCTAATCCAGTCTTTGTTTTCTGCTGTGGCAACAAGGCAGATTAGGGCAGGATGCTTCAAACTCTGAGAGCAGGAAGTCTGCACTGTACCACAGTGGTGGATGTGGGTAATGTCCCAGATTTTAATTCCTCTGAGCCAAGCAGATTGAAGGAGAAACCCCACAGATCTTCCCTCTGAGGAACAGCACATTGGGTTAGGAAGCCAACCTTGCCTGGAAAGGATCATTGCACCCAAAACCAGCAAAAGCCCACCCAGGAAAATCCACACAAGCACCTGGAAGATCTGCAGAGTTTCTCCCCATTTCTTATTTATTAGCATGAGAACATGTCACAAAACCATTGTAAGTCAGCTGGGAAAACAACCTGCATCCTCAGCAGCAAATGAGACATCACAAGCAACTGGTTGGTCCCCATCATGGTCCCACCTGACAAACAGCCCAGAGAGAGCCTGTCCCCTACTCAGAGCAATCCCCCACTCCTGCTGCACTTGGATCAGCATCAAACAGGGATCATCAGCCTTTAAGGATCATCTTAAGTCAATGAATTTCAGTGTTTTCACCTCCTTGTTCTCTCTCCATCTTTACTGCTTCTTCCAAAATACGCTGCAACAGCTCCTTCCCTCTTCCCTCCCAGCCCCACTGCACTCGGAATAATCCACTGAGAAAAGAGCAGCACATTTGGCAGTGTCTGTCACAGAAGCTGTTGGATTAACACAGCTCTGCACAGGGAAACAAGACCAAGGAATATATACCTCTGACACTGAGATTTCTGCCCAGGTGACCCCTGTTTCCAGCCCCACTCTCCAGCAGCCCTGGAAGGCTGCCAAGGAGAGGGCTGGGAGGTGCCCTGCTGCATTCAGCCTTCCAGTTCCAGGGACATCAGGACACGATCCCAGCAGTTAACTAAGGGAGGAAAGACAGGGAAGCACTTTCTCAGGATGAAGTGGCTGATCCAACACTTGCTGGAGACAAGTAAAAGACTCCCACTGACTTTGAACAAGGGGGAATGGATTCAAACTAAGAGTAGATGAAATATTAGGGAGAAATTGTTCCCTGGGAGGGTGGGGAGGCCCTGGCACAGGTTGCCCAGAGAAGTTGTGGCTGCCCCATCCCTGGAAATATCCAAGGCCAGGTTGGACAGGGTTTGGAGCAACTTGGGCTAGTGGAAGGTGTCCCTGCCCATGGCAGGGGGTGGAACAAGATGAGCTTCAAAGTCCCTCCAACCCAAACCATTCTGGGATTCTCCAAGTGAAAACCTGCAGCTGCACACTCTGCCAGTGCTAAAGCCCAAATTCCAGACCCAGCCTCACTAAAACCAGCCTTTTGGCCCAAACATTTCCTCACCCACTTCAAGAGCAAAGATTCAAACGCTGCTCCCAAACTTTACCACCTCAAGGATCCTTTAAGCCGAAACAGCTTTGCTTTCTGAATTTCCCCTTTTTCTCCCTCATCCGCCAACATGGCAAGTTTTCTGAATGTCAGCTATAAAATGCATTTATAAAACTCTTACATGTTTAACTACATAACTTGTACCTTGTATATTTTATAGGGCAAGTTGGCAGAAAATCAATAAGCTCTGGATACACCCTGGACAGCTGTTGGTGTCCAACAGGCCCTGAATTTTGAACACGTCCTAACTGTTTAATAAACATAGCGGGTCATGTCTACAAAGCAGCTTATTTGGCAAAAAGGAGTTTCTCTGCTAATAGGAGCATAAAAAAGCAATGCCTTGTGGCTGAGATTGTTTTATGGCCCCCAGAACACACAGGATTCCACTGTCACCTTCCCATTCCCCCCCAGGCTCCGTGACCCTCCTCATCATCTGCCTCACTGGTGACTGGTAACCGTGCATGGGATTCCTTCCTTCCTTCCTTCCCAAAATAACACAAGGAAAAAAGAAATCCCACCCAAAGCCACACACACCAGAAACCCTTGATTTTAGCAGAGATTCCAAGCGTGAAACAGGTTTGCTTTGATCCTTCAGAGACATTTCACTGCTGCAGCATCCCACCACCATGGAGTGAGGCAGGACTGCAGAAAACACAGTGGGAATCTCCCAGCTGGCTCCCAATTTTCCCTGGCTGACCATCCAGCAGTGTTATCAGACCTTGGATCCACCAGGATTAGGTGACAGCATTCCCAGAGTGTCCCTGGCAGTCCCTGAGACCTCTGTGAAGGTGGATGTGCATCCCCATCCCAGTCGCTTGGGGATTGGTTTAATAAATCTGCTCTTGCTTTGTGCCTTCTTCAAATGATGATTAAAGCCTTCCAAGAATCTTTGAGGGCAAGTGAAACTCGGGGATAAAGTATCATTTGCTCCAGAGCTGGTGATCCCTGGGGGGAACATGAAGGAAGTGCTGGTGGCAGTGCCCAGGAAAGGACAGAGCACATCCTTCTCAGGGAGGGGAAGAGCAGAATAAAATTAAAGAGAGTCCAAGCATCATCTTCAGTGAACCCTGAGAACCATCAGGGGAGATCCCAGAGGAGAAGAGCTTAAGGGCAAAGGAGTTGAGGAGAACTGGCAGTTTTTTAAACCCCATTAAGGCAGAAGCACAAACTCCAGCAATAAAAAGCAACGATACAAAGGATAACAAAACCAATCTGCTCTTCTGCAACCTCGTGATCCCTCAGCTGCAAACAAAACCAGCACAGGAACACAGGGGCAACCTCAGAGAGGGGAAGGGCAAAAATCAGACACAACTAGAAAGGACACACAAAAGGGCTCCCAAGGATGACTCTCCCTGTAATGATGGGAGGAGGAAAACGAGGAACAAGGAAAAAGCTTGACCAGTGCACAAGCAATCCACCTTTAATGTTCCTCTGGGATGACAAGAAACCTCTTTGCAGCTTTTCTTCTGCTTTTTCCTAACAGCAAGAGGAAAAGCCCAGACTGGGTTGGGAAGAGAACAGGTGAGAGATATTTAAACTCTCTGGGATGGTTCAGTCACCCCACAGCACGGTGGATAAGTTGGTTTAAAGTATCAGAGGGTGCCAGGGGTGGTTCAGATTGGATAGTAGGGAAAATTTCTTCATGGAAATCTTCATGTGGCAGAGCAGTGGTGGAGTCCCATCCCTGGAGGGGTTTAACACAGTGGATGTGGCACTTGGGGACACGGGTCAGTGGTGGCCTTGGCAGTGCTGAGGGAATGGCTGGACTCAAGGATTTCCAAGGGTTTTCCCAACCAAAAGGATTCTGTGATCCTCTTCCAACTCACACTTTGGAAATCTTAAGGACAGAAGCTGCTCCCTGATAAAGAAAATACATCCCAGCTCCAGGAAATGCTCAGGTTTTGCAGAGCAGTTTCCCAAAAGGTGGTGCTCAGCACCTCCCAGGTGTCTGCCCTGTGCTTGTGTCCCCCCATCCCATCCCTTCCCAGCACAATCCTGCATGGCACAGCCTCCAAGACCATTTCATAACTAATCTGAGTGTCAAAACACACCAAAAACTTGGTGTCTGGGCACCAGCCCCCTGCAGGAACTACCCAACCCATGTGAGCATCTCACAGCCAATAATCTGAATATATTCCCCACCGATGCCAGAAATTTGGGAGCTGACAGTGACTACTACAGAACCTTCAACAAGCCCAGGTCCAGAAAAATGCACAGTTCTACAGGATGAAAATCAGAGATTTCAATCCCATTCCACCTGAGGAACATTTTCTCCCAGAAATGTCTCTGATTACTGTGCTGGCAGAGCATCGAGACTCTTTACCACTGACAGGGGCATGAACTGGGTGCATTCCATGATTCCTGTACCATTTATATGGCTATTTCAAGAGCTCTTGGAAGGCCCAAAAATCAACAAACCAGTGAAGAACTAAATCTGAAGGAAATGATATATCACAATATCTCACTCCTGTAAATAAAACAATAACCAGGGAGAAAAGAGCAACAACTCAGCAGAGCAAGGACTGGTGGCTGGAGATGCAGAGACTCTCTGAGGTTCCAAGTTTTCCAAACCTGCAGTGACAACTCTTTTGACATCACAATACTTCCCATTTCCCTGAAGGATTGAGCCTCTGGAGTCAAGCTACTTATTGAGGAGAAGTTTTTGTTTTAATCTGTTTTCAGTTTCTTCTCCACTTTTTAATGACCTGAAGTAGTTCTCCTAGGAGAGATTATTCATTTTGAATCTCTTCATTTTGCAGGGTTTACAGTGATCACTGGCTTTTGGCCACACACTTATTTAGTGTCTAGACAGAAGAACTTCAGCTGTTTTCTACTGTAAACCTGAAACCTTCAGGTACAGGTATAAACAAAGTTACAGAACAAGAAATATGAGCCAATTCCTCCACAGGATATTTCACTCTGTCTGCTTTGCCTCCTCCTCAGATGCAAAAGTAATAAACCCTATTAATTTAAATCTGATTTTGCTGTTCCACCTCTCCACAATAATTGCCTGGGTTTCAGACACTCAGCCAGCTCAGCTCATCCCAGGAGCTCTGCCTGGTGACTGTGCTGCAGTTTGGTGTCAGGAGGCCTCAGAATCCTCTCTTGCTCTAATTGATTAAAAGATTTGGCCACTTGCACAGCTCCATTTAGGCAATCAGGCTAAAGAGACACTACAGAGCAGGGATGGGGAGGGACAGACTCCTTCTGTGAACACAATTATGTTGCAGTAATTAAGGTGTGGGTTCCCCCTCTCCAGCCCTGGGGAACACCAAACAATCCAGCTCAGAGAATCATGGAATATCCTGAGCTGGAAGGGACCCACAGGCACCATCCAGGACACCCCAACAATCCCAGAGAGCGTTGTCCAAACCCTCCCTGAGCTCTGGCAGCCTTGGGGCTGTGCCCACTGCCCTGGGGAGCCTGGTCAGTGCCCAACCAGCCTCTGGGGGAAGAACCTTTTCCTGGGATCCAACCTGACCCTGCCCTGGCACAGCTCCAGCCATTCCCATCTCCCAGTCTGGTTTTCCTGTCCTCCAAAAAAGCTGCCACATAATCCTGCAGCCCCAACCCCTGAGCCAGCTCTGAGGGGACAGACAGGGCAGGACAAGCCAGTGAGGGGGCCCTGGCAGGAGTGGCAGCTCCCAGGGATCTACTGCTCCCAGGGACAAGGAAAAGGAAGGGCTCCAGTGCAGAGCCAAGCTACATCTTTTACAAATTTTATTTGTAAATCAATTTTATTTATTTTAATTACACCCTAATTTTCTGAGGGCGTTTGGACACTGGCTCCACCCATGAAGTCCAGTGGAAGGTGTCCCTGCCCACAGCAGGGGGTTGGAATCAGATGAGCTTTGAGGTCCCTTCCAACCCAAACCCTTCCATGATTCTATGACTGGTTTGGGGCCAAAACATGTCAGTGCCAACCAGCCAACTCCCATGACATCCAATTCCCAGGGAAAGCAGCTCAACTGCAGCATTTCTTGCCAAAGTGAGGAAGAGAAAACAAACAGGCTCCTTGGCCTTTTCCTCAGCCATCCTGGGAGAGCTGCAGTGGTTGTGCAGTTGGAAACATTGGCAGGCTCTACAAATGTCAAAACCCTGAAAGAAGAGATCGGGGGGGGAAAAAATCACAGAGGCCTTATCTGCAAGGCAGAGCTGCACAGGGAGAGCAGCAAGGCATAAAACTGGTATTAAAAACATTCTGCCAACAGCAGATCAAAACTATTGCTTTGTGTGTCTCCAACAGCACAGATGGCAAGTGCTGCTAAGGAGGGGATGTGTTTATCCTGCACCTGCAATCCCATGTTCAGTCTCACATGGTTAAAACTGCAAGGTGTGGTGGGTTTAAAATAAAGTGTAGAGATAGGCCTGACTGCAGGGTTTGTGAGCTGGGCTGGCACAGGATCAGCAGGGATTTGGGGTAGGAAGAAAGGATGGAAATCCTTCTTATTACGTGTGGAATATAATATATAAGAATCCTTCTTATTACTTATGGAACACACCAAATCACAGCCACACAAAGGCTGCAGCAGCCCAAGCACAGGATCTGCAA
Organism: Neopelma chrysocephalum; assembly: GCF_003984885.1. NCBI lineage: Eukaryota > Metazoa > Chordata > Aves > Passeriformes > Pipridae > Neopelma > Neopelma chrysocephalum. The sequence continues at coordinate 2,144,738 of NW_020897961.1, forward strand.
AAGTAACCAAAAAGAAGAAAAGTTCTTTCAGCAGCAGGTCTGGTTTATGTCAAGTTTAAGTACATAAAGCAAGCCCTGGGATGAGCCTCAACCTGAGCCTTATATCTTCCAATATAAAACTTCCAGCTTCCCATGGAAGCATAAGACAACCAGCTGCATTCCATGCGGGAGAGTTAATCTCCTGCCCCCCATTTCACCCACAGGAGGTAAATATATGAACAAATACATAAAACCTGTCAGCACAGGCCCCTGGAAAGCTGTTTCCTTGCATTCACGTTGTAACCATCAGGAAAATCAGCATCCTAGGGCTGCTGCTTCCAGGATCCCTCTGAAGTGCACAGGGACAGTTACAGGATGATGAGTTAGAGGCACGTGGAATGAACCAATTTATCCCAATTACTGCACTCTCCAATTTACACTCGCTGGACTTTCCTGACTCAGTCCATGCTCCCCACACAGGCTGCTGCTAAGAAATACTGAATTAGTTCAAATTGAAGAGAAACCGTGTTAAATTCCCTGTGGAGTAACACTGGGAACAAACCACCTCCTCGTCTTTTCTGTTTGGGATGTACCTTCTGTGCAGGACCAGAGGGACAATTCCATGCCCAGCATTCCCAGGCACCCTGCAGAATTCTGTGCAGCACTGGGAGCTGAGACAGGGAAAAAAAGAGACACGAGCAGCACATTCTTCTTCCCAACCATTACACTGCCCTGAAGAAAAGCAGCAGAACTTTCTCATTAAACATTCCATTTGCTGAGTCCTTTCCAGCCAGGATATGAGGAAAGCCCATCAAGAGCACCAATTAACATTTTGGAATAGACTCCCAAATGCAAACTTAACAGGATGACCAGCGTCTGGTGCTTAAACTTAACACCAACGCTGGAAACAGCTTCAAAGTGCCTTCAGAGTTAGAGCAGTGCTTTAAATGTTCTCATGAAATATTTGCATTATTAAAACTTGAAGACTACGAGAGACAGAAAGGGGCACTCAGAGGAGTTTGGCTGGTTTTGCATGGAATAATCATCACAGAATCCTAGAACAGTTTGGGTTGGAAGGGACCTTAAAGCTCATCTTGTTCCAAACCCCTGCCATGGGCAGGGACACCTTCCACTAGCCCAGGTCACTCAGGATTATTTACTGGGATGTTGGACACTCAGGCTGAGGGATGGAATGGGTGTTGTTGGCAACCTGGGGTAAGGCATAAATCCCAAAGGAAACACAGCTCTAATGGGATGAATTAACAAGCAAGGTAGAAAACAAAAGAGCTCAAAAATAACCTCCCTGTCCTCCCACTCAGAGCACTCACACCACTGCTGGTGTTCCTGCTGAGCCTCAGCCTCCCCCCAGTCCCACCCTGCCCAGGGGTGCTTTGAGAACAGGACAGGGACAGAATTCCAGGATGGGTCAGGCTGGAAGGGACCCCAGTGGGTCACTGGTGCCACCTCCCTGCTCAGGCAGGGCCAGCCCAGAGCACAGGGCACAGGATTGTGTCCACAGGGCTCTGGAATATCCCCAGGGAGGAGACTCCAGCCCCTCCCTGGGCAGCCTGTTCAGAGCTGGGTCACTGCCCAGCCAAGAAGTTCTTCCTCCTGTCCAGTTGGAGCTTCCTGGGCATCAGTTCCTGCCCGTTCCTCCTGTGCCATTGCTGGGCCCCCCGAGCAGAGCCTGGTCCATCCTCTGCCCCCTCCCTGCAGCCCCTGACACACAAGGGGAGGTCCCCTCTCAGGGTCTGCTCCGGAGGCTGAACAGCCCCAGCTCCCTCAGCCTTTCCTGCTCAGGGAGATGCTCCAGTGCCCTCCTCATCCTCACAGCCTGCGCTGGCCCCGCTGCAGGAGCTCCCTGTCCCTGCTGTGCTGAGGAGCCCGAGCTGGGCCCAGCCCTGCAGATGTGCCTGCCCAGGGCTGGGCAGAGGGGCAGGATCCCTCCCTGCCCTGCTGGAAATGCTCTTCCTGATGCTCCCCAGGATCCCATTGGCCTCCTTTGCCCCCAGGGCTCCCTGCTGGCTCAGGGACAGCATTGTCTCTGTCCAGCAGACCCCAAACCCCAAGGTGAACCCCCCCCAGGGCTTTACCTCCAGCAGAAGACACACTTGTTGGCACAGGCCAGGCTGGGGGTGGCCTCCATGCAGCGGTGGCTCTCAATCCCATAGAAGGTGTGTTTGTAGCAGCCCCCTCGGCCCCGGAGCATCGACTGCGGGCACAGACACACAACACAAACAGCAGCACAGTGAGAGCACAGACAGACAACACAACACCAGCACAGTGAGAGCACACCCTCTGCAACCACAGTGAGGGCACAGTTTGAAATCTGCTCCCTTCAGTCACCAGGAACTCCAGTTCAAAGCCCTGTGAGTGACACTGCGAGGTCACACCAGTGCCAGCTGCTCGGAGCGATTCCCAGCACACATATATCAACAGTGTGACTGTTTATACACAGCCCTACAGCCAAACTGCATTTATGAGGTCAAATTTACAACTGTTTTGGAGGAGAAAAAACTTCAACCTCATCAGTACCTTCTCCCTTGCAGACCCCAACACAACAATGTGGAGCTTTCACTGAACCAGCCCATGAAAAAAGTAGGAGAAGCCACTGGAGATGCAAGAAGTGTTGTTGTAAAAGGAGTAACAAGGATCAATTTTAAGGCTGCCCTACTGAACACTCAATCCCTTTCATTTGTCTGCCAGAGTGTTTCTTCCAGCACTAAATTAAATAAACACCCTGACCTTATAAACCCTCATTCACACCCAGCAGTGGCTCCAGCAGGACTCTGCACTTCCCTTCCCAGCACAACCACAGCAGCTTCCCAATGGGAATTAACTCCTGTTTAGCATTCAAGCTGCTTGGAGCAAAGACTGCCTTTCGTTAGCTCAGTGAAATAATAATAAATGAGAAAGAAGCTGCTACTCTCAAAAGCAAATTTGAAATATGACACAGCAGCTTCTTATGCACCTGAAGGATCCTGGTGATCCAAAGGAAAGTCTTCACTGAGCAGCAGGGAAAAATATCCAGGTAACCCCTAAGATATGCACAGGCTGGTTGTACAGGTGGAAGATGAAACAAGGTGGGAAATGCTGTTTATTCTATCCATTCTTCAAACAGACTTCAGGAGATCCACAAATTCCAAGAGAGCAAGTTATATTTGGGACTCTTCCGAAAATTTGCAGGTTTTACGCTCTTTTCCGGGATTTGACAGAACACAATCTTTGCTATCTGTGATATCCCTATGAAAGTCTGTTTAATGCTAATCCTGCCAGCCCTGCTCCTGCTTCCCAGTGATACAAATCTCCAACGAGGCTCCTGGAGACACTCACACACTGGTGTGAACCTGAGGCAAAGCCACTGCCTGGAACCAATTTCAGCTCAATTTATTAGAAGCCTTTACATTCAATTCCTGCTTAAGCTAAAAATAGTGTGGGCCTATCTAAGCACATAGAGCTGCTATTTATTTTGTGAAATGGCTTTACAGCACTGCATTAAATTCTGGTTCTTTAATAAAAGCAGCTTCTCTGCTTTTCTCAGTCGCAACATTGGAGTTTGACAAGTTTTTCTTTGAACATTTCACGGCCTTCTCTGACACTAAAAATGACAGAGGAGAGAAATATTTGTAAGAGTGAGCAGCAGAAGCATCAGTGGGATCGATGTAGCTCACAAACACTCCTGACAATACAGGGCTGGGCGAGGAGAACAAGGTTTTTGATGAAACAGTTCACTGACAATACAAACTGGCTGGTGATTGCCATTCCAAGGGCTCTTTCCAAAATAAACAGAGTTAATCAAGCAGCAAAACAGAGCTGAGAGACCAAGGGCTGATCATCTGCACAGCACAGGAATTAGAGATGTGCTGGCACGTTAATGAGGGGCTGATTCCCACAGGTTCTCGTCCCAGGAATGCTGGAGGGGTTGGTGTTCTGCAGCAGGGAGGGTGAAGGGAACAGTTGAGGGGGCTCAGCCTGGAGAAAAGGAGGCTCAGGGGGGACCTTCTGGCTCTGCAACTCCCTGACAGGAGGGGGGAGACCAGGGGGGTCGGGCTCTGCTCCCAGGGAACAAGGGAGGAGAGGGAACGGCCTCAAGCTGTGCCAGGGGAGGGTCAGGTTGGACATCAGGAGGAATTTCTCCATGGAAAGGGTGGTCAGGCACTGGAAGGGGCTGCCCAGGGCAGTGGTGGAGTCCCCATCCCTGGAGGGGTTTAAAAACTTGTCGATGTGGCCCTTGGGGACCTGGGTCAGAGGTGGCCTTGGTGGTGCTGGGGGGATGGTTGGACCCCATCTTGGAGCTCTTTTCCAACCTTAATGATCTGTGATTCTCTGATTAATGTTACTCCCCAAATGTACAATGTTAGAGACCAACTTTCAAACCGTGAGTTTCTCGGGGACCTGCACAGAACAACTGAAACTACAAACACCCTGAAGGAGCTGAAATTTGTTCTCCAGGGCTTTGTGCCTCTGCTGGGAACGTTTTTAAGTCTGCAAACTGCTTGAAAAGGTTGCAGAGCCTACAACAGACAACTGCAGGGCTGGGAGGGTGGTGTTTTCATATATATCATAGAATCACTGAGGTTGGAAAAGCCCTCCAAGACCATGGAGTCCAACCATTAACCCAGCACTGCCAAGCCCACCACTAACCCATGTCCCCAAGTGCCATTTCCCAGCTTTTGATGTTTCTTCAGTGGTTTCTCCCCTATTTTAGGAAACCAGCCCCTTCCTGAGGGGCTTTTGCACACCCTAAAAGCCTCTTGCCCAAATTGTATCTGTGTTTCCCTTTCCCATCTGTATTTATCCTTTCCCATATGTACATACCCACGGATATTACACACAACCACATCCATACACACTCCCACAAGGGGAATTTTTAATAGTCCTACCATTAAGAAGCGACACCTCACTGTTTAAATCTGATTTAGAAAACCAGTGGAGGAGCAGTGACTGTCCCAGCCCAGCACAACAGGCTCAAACATCCTTGTGTGCCCATCCAGAGCCCTCACACTGGTGATGGAAACACTGGTGATGGAACCTTCCCCCTTTCCTCTGCAGTGTCCTGCTCCTGCCATGTATTCCAGCAGGCAGGAGAGATTTTAGCAGACAGCAGAATAACAGGAAAAAGCAGCAAATGATGCTCCCAGCTCTTTGCCACAGTCACATTCTCACTCTTCACAGCGGGGTTTTAACAGCTTGAAATGCAAGACTGGAGCTGGAAAGAGGCAATTTGGTTTTGTGCACACTTTTAAATGACATTTCATTGGGAAAGTGAAATACCTGAGTAAGTCTCTAGCTTTGTTTTATTTCCCAAAAGAGAAAAGGAAAGAGAGCACACCTTTGTCCACCGGCAGAGCTTCACCCCGGAATGGCTCCCAATGAGTTTGTAACCTGAAAACAAAGCAAAAAATAACGAAGAGCTGATTTTAACCTGCAGTAATTGAGACATAAAACACACCAATGGGTACCCAAAAGGATTAAGCATCACAGTCTCAGTGCTGCTCTTCCTCATTGGCCCCCAGGTGACACCCCCAGCAATGGCAGAGCCAAGGCCGTGGCACCCAAGGAACTTCAGTCAACTGGGAATGGTTCCTTTTGATGGGACATTTATTTATATTGCTCAGTCCTGTTTGAATCAACAGGGTGGCCAGAAAACCCCTCTGTGGAACAGGATGGCAGAACCACAGGTCTGCCCCAGCAATGTGGGAAGGGAGCAGGACAGGGAATCACAGACATTTCCCTGGCCCTGAGCCATGACCCTCCAACAGCCTCTTCCCAGAAGCCAGGATCCCAAATCCCCACTGCAGGTCTGACTGAGCCCAGAGGACAACACCCGATTCCCAGAGCAGCTGTGAGGGCAGGAGAAGGGATCCAACACACAAAGCTCAGCCTAAACCCAACCTTCAGGCTCAGCAGCTCCATCCCCGTGGTTCTGGTGCAGCCACAGCGAGGGAGCTGCTCCTCCAGGCCCACAGAAAAGCACTGCCCCATTCCCAAGATCAACACAATTCCATTTAAATGCCTTGCTCCAGGAGGATTAATCCCACAACATTCATTAAGCACTAAGTGCTATTATTACCCAAACTGCTCGAGTTGGGTTATATCCCTCTTTGAAAAAAAAGTGCTTAGAAGCCAATATGTCTCAAGGATTAAAAGTCACTTCAAAATCAGCATAAAAATAAGAGGGATTTGTGATGCCTTGCTGTGTCACTCACAGGGCAGCTTTTCAGTGGCATTGGCCTCGCTGGCCCCAAACTCAGCACATCCCAACTGCCTGCTTCAGGGGGCAAAAAAATATCAAATGTTAGCTGTCAGGTCTTCTTCCTGCCAACCAGCATGAGCTTAACAGGGAAAAAAGTCTTCTGCTCAGCACAACTGGCCTTCAGCTCCTCCAAGGAGCAGCAGCACAATTCCCTGCCCTGCCTGTTTGTCCCTGGGCAGCTCTGGCACAAGATTCCAGGGAGAGTGACTGCATCCCAAAGAGCCCCACAGCTCCAAGGGCAGTGAGCCAGCCAGGAATGACAGTGCCAGCAGATGCCACAACAGCTGCACCAGGTGGAAGTTAAACTGTGTGAAGGGGGAATCACAGAGTACGTGGAGCACAATGTTCTGGCTGCTGCCACTCAAAGCCAGCTGGGATCTGCCCAGGCTCCTCTCCTGCTTCACCTGGGGTTTGATCCCAGCTCCTCACATTGGTTCTGTCCTTGCTGGGGGGTCAGGACAGGTGGTTTTAGCCTGAGGTGACACAGGACACTGCACAAAGACCAGCACAGAGGAGGTGCCCGGCAGGACCCTCTGTGAGATGGCAAAGGGCCCAAGTGCCAGATGAAGTGAGGTTTTGGGGGCTTTGGGGGCTTCAGAGCCAGGCTGCTCCCGTGGCCTGGGCTCCATCTCCTCTCCTGCTCCGTGTGGATGGACAACACTGAAACATTTGCCTCTCTGAGTGAACAACCCCCAATACACACAGGGATGGAGCAGCTCTGCCGGGAGGAAAGGCTGAGAGAGTTGGGATTGTTCAGCCTGGAGAAGAGAAGCCCCAGGGTGACCTAATTGTGGCCTTCCAGGACTTGAAGGGGCTCCAAGAAACATGGAGAGAGACTGTTTACAAGGTTTGGAGTGACAGGACAAGAGGGAATGGCTTCCCACTGACAGAGGGCAGGGTCAGATGGGATATTGGAAGGAATCCTTCCCTGTGAGGGTGGGGAGGCCCTGGCTCAGGTTGCCCAGAGAAGCTGTGGCTGCCCCATCTCTGGAAGTGTCCAAGGCCAGGTTGGATGGAGTTTGGAGCAACTTGGAATAGTGGAAGGTGTCCCTGCTCATGGCAGAGGGTGGCACTGGATGATCTTTAATGTCCCTTCCAACCCAAACCATTCCATGATCAGCTCTTCTACCATGGAACTGACGGTCCCCAAAGCCACAAGCAATACTGGGGACACCTTTCCCTGGGACTGGATGACACCCAGAAGATCCTGTGGCAGGTTCTGACACTCTCCAGTGGCACAGCCACACACACACAACTGCATCTGGCTGTGACCCGACATTTCCCCCACCCTGGCTCTGCTCTGCCCAGATCTTCAGCTTTTCTTTGCAAACAGGTTTGTCCAGCAAGGTCTA
>NW_020897961.1:2157324-2178852 GCF_003984885.1 Neopelma chrysocephalum
AGGTCTAATCTCAACTGAGACCTCCCTGCACTGCTAAAATTCCTGTTCTTACAGGATTTCTGGATGAGAGCTCAAAGGAATGCTGCATTCCTCCTCCCTCTAATACAGCTGCCTGAGCCAGACTCTGCTGTCAACCAGCACAGCCCCAAGTCTTATTTTTGCCATTTTTCAAAATCCAGCAACGGCATTCATGGGAGATTATTCCCTCACAGATCACTTGTCAGTAGAAGTAATATGGCTGCTTTAAAATGGGCTTTGGAGGAAACTTAAATTGGAAATAGGACATGCTCTCCTAGATTTGCTGCTGAGCTGTTTGAGGGAAGAGAGAGGAAGCAGCTAAACTGAGCAAGATGCCAAGCACTGGAGCCCAGAGCTCCAGCATTTTCTCTTCAGTTACTGAAATCAACTTCCACCATGTGGAGCAGCCCCAGCTTCCTTTCAAGGCCGAGAAAACCATCCATGTTCAACATCGAAAACAGAGTCCTACAAACTGCAGCCAGCTTCAGGGATGAGAAGGGGTTTACTCATCTTAGCTGCTGCCAGGAGGCCCAGCTGTGGCGACAGGAGGGAGGAGGACTTGCAGAACTCCCTAAAGCCACTGAGAACTTTCACCACTGGGGAAATGGGGAGGAGTGTGGTCACCCTGCTGAAGCCATGAAGTGAGTGCTGCTCTGACACTTGGGAATGAGATAAAATATCAGTGGCCAAGGTTGGGCACTGTTTACACCTCTGCTCCAGGTGAGCAGAGACTTTACAGCCTCTTTCTTGAAGCACTGGTTGTGCTGCTGGGAAGGAGGCAGCAAAACAGTCTGGGCTAAAGGGAAGTACAAAAGGTGAAGCAAAAACCAAGCAGTGTCACAGAACTGTGGAACTGTTGTGGTTGGAAAGACCTCCGAGATCATCGAGTCCAACCATCCCCCCAGCACTGCCAAGGTCACCACTAACCCATGTCCCCAAGTGCCACATCCACGTTTCTGTTAAACTCCTCCAGGGATGGGGACTCCCCCACTGCCCTGGGCAGGTGGGCCAGGGAAGGACAACTCTTTCCATGGAGAAATTCCTCCTGATGTCCAACCTGACCCTCCCCTGGCACAGCTTGAGGCTGTTCCCTCTCCTCCTGCTCCTTGTTCCCTGGGAGCAGAGCCTGATCCCCCCCCGGCTCCCTCCTCCTGTCAGGGGGTTGCAGAGCCAGAAGGTCCCCCCTGAGCCTCCTTTTCTCCAGGTTGAGCCCCCCCAGCTCCCTCAGCTGCTCCTGCTGCTCCAGCCCCTTCCCCAGCTCCGTTCCCTTCCCTGTTTTGGGCCCCTCAGGACAAGAAAGATGTGGAGGGGCCCAGAACTGGGCACAGGGTTTGTGCAGTGCCAGCACAGGGGGACAGTCACTTCCTCACTGCAAAGTTTCAAACCAAAAGTGAAAAAAACGCCCTCCAAACCCAGCTTGGAGGGTCTCCAGCCCTGTTTCCCTTTTTCCCTTCAGGAAGCTCAGGGTAACTCAACTCCTCCACCAGCTCTGCCACAACTTCACCCTGGCTCTGCCATGGAATTCTCTGGAATCAAATCCCACTGACGGCCCCAAGTCTGCACCTGTGGGTGCCAGGACTTCCCAGTCACACATTCACTGCTTTGCTCTTAAGGGATATTACTCAGGAGCAATAAGTCTAAGTGAATATTTGGATACAGCACCTTCCAAACAATCCAGTGTGTTGTCTTGATGGAACTGCTCACAGATGCTAAAGCTGAACAAACCAATCTATTTATTATTTCTCCAGCCTAATATTCAAAGGATTCCATCAATTATAAACAGGCTCACAGTAATCAGCTCGACTCCTGTCTAAAGGCCCAAAGAGCATCTAATCTGAAGGCTGTGTATCAGCTGATCCTGCTGGAGATGATAAATTTGGGATGACCCAGAAGCTTGCCAAACTTCCCTGAAATTAAGTGTCACTTTTATAGACATGAATTAAGCTTTAAAACAAGCTTTGGGATGAAATGAGTGTTATCAGGCAGTAACACCAGGCTGAGAAACATTTGGAGATTGCTCACCCTGACAGCCCAACTAGAGTTTAACAGCCTACAGAGGGACTTTGAAGGGGAGAGATGGTCACGTCACAGCTCAGGATTGCTCCAGTGTCTGGGGCAAAACTGGGCTGCAGCTCCTGGAAGCTACATTGCAGCATTTCAACTCCATCATGGAAATTATAGTTTTTAAAGTTCTTCCTCTGAAAGTCAAAGAGCTCATGGAGGGACCCAGTTGAGCTCTCAGCCCTGAGCCAGGACTCTCTGTCTATAAACCCACGGCACATTTTGGGATATCAAGGAGTTCTGGCTGTGCTTTGCCAGTTTGCCAGTGCCATACACACAACCAGCCTTTCTAAGGTCCTGCACGGGGATGAATTATGTAAATAAATGAACAACTATGTTATTTTTGGAAGCTGAACAGATAAACTGAATTTCTACCAGTACAACTGTCCCTCTCAGCAGGAGGGCCATCTCTGCACAGGCTGAAAAACTGAGCTGTGAGACAGCCCTGCTGAACAGCTCCCAGAGACTGCTGACTGTGCTGAGGAGCACAATGTCCAGAAGAAACCCCACAGACAGAATCACTGAGGCTGGAAAAGCCCTCCAGGATCATTGAGTCCAACCTGTGCTCCATCCCCACCCGGTCCCCCAGCCCAGAGCACTGAGTGCCACCTCCAGTCCTGCTTTGGACACCTCCAGGGGTGGGGACTCCCCCACCTCCCTGGGCAGCCCCTTCCAGTGCCTGACCACCCTTTCCATGGAGAAATTCCTCCTGATGTCCAACCTGACCCTCCCCTGGCACAGCTTGAGGTCGTTCCCTCTCCTCCTGCCCCTTGTTCCCTGGGAGCAGAGACCCCCCCCGGCTCCCCCCTCCTGTCAGGGGGTTGCAGAGCCAGAAGGTCCCCCTGAGCCTCCTTTTCTCCAGGCTGAGCCCCCCCAGCTCCCTCAGCTGCTCCTGCTGCTCCAGCCCCTTCCCCAGCTCCATTCCCTTCCCTGGACACGCTCCAGCCCCTCAGTGTCTTATTTAACTTAATTATGAAAGAATACAAGTAGATCAGTGGTTGAAAAATCCCCCAGAACTATAAGGAAAGGACCCAGCCATCCCTGTCCAGGAGTGCAGTCACCACCAGCCTGGAAAAGCCAATCTGGTGTCACATTGTGCTTCACAAACTCTAATGGCTTTCACAAGGCTGTTGGTCTGAGAAGAGCAATACAGAGCTGACAAATGAGTGTGGTTCTACCAAGCACTCCCCTGAAATAAAAGCCTCTGCTCTGAAGCAATGATTATCTGCGAAAGCTGAAACTCAGTGCAGAGAGAGGAATTTCACACCAGGAGAATGTTTACAGGGAAAAAAAGTTCCCAATTTCCTGCTGTTTTGCAAGAGTGCAGTTGAAAAGGGCCAGAGCTGAAGGATGGTGGCACAGCAGGATCCATCACCACCACTTTTAAGGATCATTTCCAAAGTTGAAACATAACTGCTGCACTTGAGCCACCACCCAAAAGACTAGAATTCATTACTAGAAAATTAATAATAATAATAATAATAATAAATTATAGTAACATCAAGAAATGCCATTGGTGAAGAACCTGTTCAGACTGTATCAGTATTTAATACAAATTTAAAAATAAGGGCATTCTGGACAGTGGAATTTTTCAGACTGCCCAAGCACAAGAGGAGAAACCTTCAGGTTCACTCCTAGAACTCCTCAACCTTCAAGAAATCCTTGCCAAGCCCATCAAGACCTACTTTAGATTCTCTCTTTGTCTGCAAAAGTGCTCTTAAAAGTACAGAAGGCTCGTGATTTGTGAAGGACTCGCTTCCATGAGCTCAGAGCAGGAGAGAGGGCACGAGAAGGGACTGCAGGACTGCACCCTGAATGCAAAACCACTGTCATTCCCAAAGGGATGGGAAGTTTGGACTTCCAGCTGCTTCAGATCCATCTTGTTGTACACAAAATGAACACCTGGAATGTTTTTAACATCTAGGAAAAGTCTCCTGAATTAGTGAAAGGAATAAGCTGCCTCCCAGGCAGCCCAAACCCAACATGGTGTAGAGCAAACGAGACTGGCAAAGTTCAAGGTGGGAATGCCAGGAGCTGGAATAAATTCCAGCCTCAACAGTTGATCATAAAAGAGCTCAAGAACTCTCAAAACTGGCTTTTTGCTTCTCCCCAGATGCCTGTTTTAATCCAAGAGCACCTTTTCCTCTGCAGCACAGAAGTGCCTGGGCAGTGGGAATATAAATCCTCCAATACTCAAAGGTAGAATTTCTTGTCAAATTATGGCTTTGACAGGAGCAACCTCAGAGACCAATGATATTTTCAGCTGTATCAACACCAGAAGAAAAGCCTTTTGTATCTGGCCCCTTTGACAAAGAACATCGTGACAAGCCAGAGCGTTCCCTGAACAAACTGTTTGCCAGGAATGTGTCCCACTGGTGACCTCCACCAGAGTTTGGAGAAGGGAGTCCACGGGCAGCAACACTGTGGCAGCTCAGCCCTCCCCCAAACTGTAGGTTCTTGGGACCTCCTCTCACCCGAGGAGAGATGGAGGAAGGATGTTCATCCCTCAGTCCAAGTAGCTTCACTCACTTCTACACTGGGTTTGCCATCCTGAGAGAACTGTTGCTCCCAAAAACTGGACCACAGAACAGTTTGGGGTGGAAGGGACCTCAAAGATCAACCAGTCCAACTGGTGATTCAGTTGGCTTCCCACTGCCAGAGGGCAGGGTTAGATGGGATATTGGGAAGGAATTCTTCCCTGTGAGGGTGGGGAGGCCCTGGCACAGGTTGCCCAGAGAAGCTGTGGCTGCCCCATCCCTGGGAGTGTCCAAGGCCAGGTTGGAGCAACCTGGGCTAGTGGAAGGTGTCCCTGCCCATGGAAGAGGGGCAGATGCAGATTATCTTTAATGTCCTTCCAACCCAAGCCATTCCAAGATTCTATGATTCTTTATTCACAGGGAAAAAAAAAAAACAAACCCAATAAATCTGCAAGAACTTGACATTTTTAAGAACTGCACATCAGTGCCAGCTCGGGCTGAAGTTCAGGGTGGAAGGTGCCAGCCTGCAAAAGTCTGTTCCTGAGGTCAGAACAAATCCAAAAAGAGAAAGAACTACAGGTTGCTACAATCTGGATCTTATTTTGTTGTGTTTTACTGAGACACTTTTCAGTCACTCAGGGCACATTCCCTTCTCCACCTTCCCATGTGCCTGCACTGTCCCTTGTGTGGGGAGAGTGTCACCTTCTGAAGAAAGGACATTAAACCTTATCCTTGCCTGAATGTATCCTGTATTTTGCTCCAGCTTAGATTTAATTTCAAAGACCAACACCCTCCAAACCCCTTCCAAAATCTAAAACAAACCCCCCAAGAAGGGGGGTTGTGTGTATGGCACTTCAAATATAAATGCATTTATACTGATTTTCCTTTATTATACGTGGGGTAATTCTGCCACCTCCACCACATGAGGGGAGAGTCAGGCCCTCAAAACTGAGCATTCACCATCTCCTCTGCTCCTGAGAAGTTGCTACATCAGTGCCAGTAAATTAGTATTGCAGTCAGGTCCTGGCAGCTTCCACATGGTGGGACTTCAGCACCTTCTGCTGCCTGGACTCTTCCCTTTTAACTGGTGTTCACTCTTTATTTACACAGACATTTCCTGAGGAATTGATCTTCTCTATGCCTGGCTTTGGTCACTGTATTTATTCTGCTCACTAAGAGTAACGTGTTATTTAGCAAACTGATTTTTCATCTCCCCAGGGCCAATATTTGATTTCTGTGGCACATTTTGGGGACTGCACCAGCCTCGCTAATCCCTGGCCCAGCTGTGGGCTGCTGGTGCCACCTGGAGTACAACAGCTGCACCCAAAACCTCCCAAATCCCAAACACTGGAGCACACAGTCTGCAAAATCTCTTTGGATCTCATTCCCAAAGTCTGGACGCTCCAAAAGCTCAGCACAGGGAGCCAAGCTGAGCTGGTCACGAGAGCTCGGAGCTGCAGGCACCGGAAAGCTCAGCCCAGGAAGGGACAGCAAAAGCCACCAAATGCTTTTAAAAACCTCAACTCGAAGTTGGAGAGCACTTGAAAAGCCCAGCTTTCAGTATTTTTCTGAAATCAGCCTCTTGCTTGCCCAAATACACCGAGAAACACAGACTAAAGTACATTTTTAGCTCGACTACGAAGTCAAAGCACAACAAAAAGTGGCTGCTGAAGCTGCCCAGGCCATTTTGGACATGAGCTGTGTCCTAATACACCCCTTGCCTTTGGATACAAGTAAAATAGAGGTATCCTGGACACCCTGGGGCTAAATTGCAGACCAGGAAAGACAGAGCAATACAAGAGGACTGCAGCAAAACTGTTCCCGTGGGATCAGAGACACAACAGAATAATTTATCCAATGTCAGGGGGGTCAGTCTTTGGCATCAGTAACCCACCCCCACATCCAGAAATACATGGGAGGAACAGAGTAAGGAATCAGAGAATTCCAGAATGGTTTGTGTTGGAAGGGACCTTAAAGACCATGCAGTTCCACCCCCTGCCATGGGCAGGGACACCTTCCACTAGCCCAGGTTGCTCCAAGCCCCATCCAACCTGGCCTTGGACACTTCCAGAGATGGGGCAGCCACAGCTTCTCTGGGCAACCTGTGCCAGGGCCTCCCCACCCTCCCAGCCAAGAATTCCTTCCCAATATCTAATCTAAAACTACTTTTTCAGTTTGAAGCCACTGCCCTTGGAATCTCCTGAGCAAACATTCAGCCCTTCAGGGCGTTAAGTTGGTTTTTCCTGTGTCACTCCTGTACATTTAAGAGAAGCACCTCAGGTAGGACCTGCGGCTCTGCCAAACACACCTCTGAGGTGACAGGGCTGCTGGAAGGGGCTGGCACTGTGCCACACCAGGGTTGAGCTCCAAATCCTGCAGGAAGTCAGTGCAGTGAAAGAACAACTCTCCCAGCTGCCAGGCTGCACTCCTGTGCTCAGCAGGAAAACATGTTTGGCTTCCAGTGGGACCATCAGCATCAATAAAACATTTGGCAAATCAAGGTGGGGCTGTGACTAACGATGGTAACAACCCCAAGAGGGGTAACACTGAATCATGGGATGTGCTGAGCTGGGAGGGACCCCCAAGGACCATCCAGTCCAACCCTCAGCCCTGCACAGGCCCAGCCCCAAGAGTCACCCCCTGTGCCCCAGAGGATCAGCCAAACCCTCCCTGAGCTCTGGCAGCCTTGGGGCTGTGCCCACTGCCCTGGGGAGCCTGGGCAGTGCCCAACCAGCCTCTGGGGGAAGAACCTTTGGCTGAGATCCCACCTAAACCTTCCCCTGACACATAGAGGAGTGTTTTGGTTTGGGTTTTTTGTTTTTTTTTTTTTTGTTTTGTTTTTCGGTTTTTTTACAGAAAACAACCCCACACTGTTTGTTTTTTACAGTCATCTGTCCTATTAAAACAGCAGCTTGAGACTCCCTCTAAAGCTAAACAAGGATCAAGATGCACTTCCTGAAAAGTCAGCAGCTCTAGGAAGGCTCCGAAGCACTTCACCATGTCCAAAATCCCCCTGGCACCCAGGTCAAACAAAAAGAAAAACTTCCATCCCAGCAGGGATCGTTTCAAGAATCTACAAGCAACCACAGAAAGCAAATGTTAATATTGGGCTGTAATTCCTAATAACCACAGGAAACATTCCCATGAAGAGTTTGCTTCTATTTTCAGTTTATTTCATTTATTTCCCTCTACCTAAACACATGGAATGACTAAAGCATCAGGAGCACCACTGCAAATCTCACACACAAACACTGCCAGCGTCTCTCCCACTCCACTTTTCCTGGAGGCACTAAAGAGCCTGGGCTGTATCTGTGTTTTATGCAAGGCTGAGCACTGATGGGATGGAATCAGGGCTGGCTCACAGCACAAGCTGTGACTTTAAAAAGCAACTATTACTGAGCACCTTTTATCAAGGTATCTGCAAGCAGGCAACTACAAGGGCTTACACACCTCGACAACACAACCCAACCCAGCTAAATTTAGCCCAGATTCAATGCCAGGGCTAAAATAAAACCACTGCTTAAGCAATATTCACTTTATCTACAGCAAGGGAAATTTGTTTGAAGGTGAATCAAGAGGTTACAACAGCCTGAAGAGATGCTGCTCAAAGGCAAGCTCTGTTATGCAAGTGCAGTGTCAAAGAACAGCTTTCTCTGAACCACTAATACTTGTTTTCCTTCTCTTCGGGCTAATTGTGCCCTCAGGGATAATCCTGAAAAGGACTTTTTACAAGAGCTTGTAGTGCCAAGACAAGGGGGAATGGCTTCAAACTCAGAAGGCAGAGTTAGATTGGATATTGGGAAGGAATTCCTGGTTGGGAGGGTGGGGAGGCCCTGGCACAGGTTGCCCAGAGAAGCTGTGGCTGCCCCAGCCCTGGAAGTGTCCAAGGCCAGGTTGGAGCAACCTGGGCTAGTGGAAGGTGTCCCTGCCCATGGCAGGGGGTGGAACTGGATCATCTTTAAGGTCCCTTCCAACCCAAACCACTCTGTGATTCCATCCCCAAAGCAACCAGCTGCTGCTCAATAAATCAGATTCTCTTTTGACTCCACTGCACTTGTTATCTGTGGAGGGAATGACGCTGAGGGAAGGAGGGAGTTGGTTTATTTTTATAGCCACAAAAACCTCTCTTGGTTTGTTATTGGCAGGAAAAATGTTACATGACACGAAAAAGAAACAACTTTTCTTCTTCACTGCTGAGTGACCATTAAAGAATTGGGTGAGCAGCAGAGGAGGGGAGGGCTGGGAGGGGCAGCTGGAACTACAAGGAGACAGATACAATAGTTTTAGGCCTTTGAAAATGCAGATTTGAAACAGCAGCTCATACTGGTTGATCCAATACTGGCATTACCCGGAATGCCAAAGGAAGGGAGAAATATGGACCCACTAATCAGGATAATGAATTCCTGTCCCTGGAGCACCACAAGGAAACTAAAACTCCCTAGGGAGCCTTCCTTTGTGTCAAAAAATCGATGGGAGGAAGGTGACCTTCCATTTGCCAAATGGCCACTTCTTACAAAAGCAAAGTTTCATCCACGCCCCAAAAGCAAACCAACAGTGACTGGGTGAGACAAACACTCCTACAACCCTACAAATACCACCCAGGGCCAGCACAGAGCCCTGCACCCCAAAAAAGGCAGGGCAGGGTGCCAAAAACCACCCACTCTCCCTCTCAGGGGTCAGTACCACAGCCCACCCGGGGTCCTGTGTCCCAAAGCAACAATCCCACAGGGCATGGGGAGAACTTCAGAGCTCAGCTCTCAGTGACCACAAGGGCCTGCTCAGAAGCACCAGGAGAGATGTCCAGGACAGTGGTGGAGTCACCAGCCCTGGAAGTGTTTAAAAACATGTGGATGTGGCACTTGAGGACGTGGGTTAGTGGTGAACGTGGTGGTGGCACTGAGTTGGTGGTTGGACTTGATGATCTGAAAGACCTTTTCCAACCTTAACGATTCCATAATATTGATTTAGCAACAAAACTGAGCACACTCTCTCCTAAGAGGTAAAAGAAATTAGACTGAACTGCCTTCAGTCTCCACCTGAGCAGCAAGGGGAAGCTCCATCACCTTTCCAGGGCTCAGTCTGGCTCCTCTCATGCTTGTCCTTTACTTTAAAAAAGTCATGAAATTCATTCCAACTGTTTTCCAGAGCTCATTGGAGATCTGACCTAATCATCTGGTGGATGGTTAGTTTAAAATTAGTTTGAACTTATTCCTAGTCTGGAAATACATTTCAGTAACAAAATCAGAGTTTGAAACTGAAATAAAAGCAGGGGACTAAAGGGAAAACAGAGGTGCAAAGCTGATCTTGAAATATTCTCTGATCTAGAAATATTCTCCACTCTGGGAGGCACGTGGGACCATCAGCATCACTCCCAAGCTGATACTTTAAACCCTGGGAACTCCAAGTTGGACATGAGCCAGCAGTGTGTCCTGGGGCCAGGAGGGACAATGGGATCCTGGGGAGCATTGGGAAGAGCATTGGAGCAGGTCAGGGAGGGATCCTGCCCCTCTGCCCAGCCCTGGGGAGGCACATCTGCAGGGCTGGGCCCAGCTCGGGCTCCTCAGCACAGCAGGGACAGGGAGCTCCTGGAGCAGGGCCAGGAGGCCACAGAGGTGATGTGGGGTCTGGAGCCTCTCTCTGATGAGCAGAGACTGAGGGAGCTGGGCCTTGTCTAGAGTAGAGAAGGCTGAGCAGGGATCTCATCAATCCATACAAATATCTCCATGGCAGGAGCCAAGAGGATGGTGCCAAACTCTCCTCAGTGGTGCCCAGTGACAGGACAAGGAGTGATGTCCATAAACTAAACCACAAGTTCCACCTCAACATAAGGAGAACCTCTTCCCATGGAGGTGGCAGAGCACTGGAACAGCTGCCCAGGGAGGCTGTGGAGTCTCCCTGTCTGGAGACATTCCAAACCCACCTGGCTGTGTTCCTGTGTCACCTGCTCCAGGTGACCCTGCCTGGGCAGGGGGTTGGACTGGATGATCTCCAGAGGTCCCTCACAACCCCAACTATGCTGTGTTCTGTGATCTTTGTCCTGCCATGACTGAGGGTCCAGAGCAGCATCTGTCACACAAAGAACACCCTCTTCCACTGCTCTGGTCAAAGTCCACCCCAAGCCCCCCAGTCCTGTCCCACCCCGGGGCTGTGCAGCCTCACCTTGTTTCGTGAGCGTGTCCCTCAGGGCCGGCGTTATCATCTCCCTCTTCTCCTCCTCCTCCTTCCTCCCAGGGTTCTCTCTCCTTCCAACATCTCCCTCCTGGAGCTCATGTTCTCTCTGTTCAAAGACAGTGAATTACAACCATTCACATTCCAGCATCACACTTTAAACACTGTGGCACAGTTCAGTTAAACCAGTGGCGAGTGCTCACACGGCAATTCCTGCTTTGGTGTAATCCTGCATTTTATCCCTTTTCCCTCCAGACTCTGGCCCTTTGGTAATTTAGGACAGTAAATCTGAAAGGAAAACCCCACAACACACTGGAGTTTTTTCTACTAACACAGCAATGACATTCTCAAGGATGTTTTAACAAACAGGGTGTTAAATCCCATCCAAGAGCGAGAGGGACTCCAGGATTTAAGCCCCAGTGTTCCATGGCTGCACAACCACCCCTTATCTCCACAAACCAGCATGTCTGGAGGGACACATATTTGGGAGAGGAACCCACACCACTCCAGTGACAGCCCAGGAGTTCACAGAGCAGAATTTGTGCTCTCCACAAGCCCCCTGAGGCAGCACCCACAGGCACCACCAAAATTCAGCCACCAGCAAAGATCCTGCAAGGAAAGGCTGTTCCCTGCCCCACAGCCAACTCCAGCAGCATCCCATGGGAGTCTGGCTTCCAGCTGAGCCCTTGGAGCTTACTAAAAACCAAAGGCAAGGAATATCAGGTATTAGGATACGGTTCCAAGCAGGAGAAGCAAACACTGGCACGTAAAAAGTGGTGAATCCCCCACTGAGTGTCACTTCTGAGACTTTCTGGGTATTTATTGTCTCATGTCTGCACAAAGAAGCATCAAAGTGTAAATAATGACTTGGATATTTCATGCAACTTGTAATCTGTCAGCTCTTTATGGCTTTTATTACCAGAGTTATGGATAAACAACAAACAAAACCAAGCAGAGGACATTTTGTCTGCACAAAACTGAGGGTATTTCACAGCCAAGGCTCTTTTGTGCCAAAGGCATCAAGAAGTTCATAGAAATGCTTCCAGTTTTTGAGTCTGCCCACCAACTGTCAGCATCACTAAGGAAACCAGTGCTCCTGACTTGCCAGACTGTTCTTCCCAAGCAGGGAAAGGAATTTGGCTGCTCCTGGATGTAAACAGGCTTATTTTGTACCTGAGAAAATAAAAGGTGCCTCCAAAAAAAAAAATCAGAAGTAGTAATAATCCCCCCCCACCACAGACTCGGAGGTTAAAGGACAAAACAGTTCCTGATAAGCACTGGAGAAGGAAGCAGGAGAGTAAAATATTTAGGGACAGAGATTATTGCCTTCCTTACTCATTTGGGTTAAAACTGGGCTTGCAGGCTCAGGGATGTTGTGCAGGAAGATCTTTTCCAACAACCACAACATGGTCCTTCCTGAAGGAGAAAGCTGTGTCCATCTTCTGCTTCCTCACACTCAGTTTGCTGAGCTTCCAGGAGGGAATTCCTTGGGTTCTATAACACATCCAAACTCCCCTCCAAAGGCTACATCTAATAATTACCTGTCATTTGGTGGGTTTACAAGCTCATTTCTTGAGCCTTGATCTTCATTTATCAGCAAGACTCTTCAACAATAAAATATTAATACTGCTGGGAAAGCTTCATGCATAAGGAGGGAAGGAGATGGAAGATGAAGATTTTATCTATTAAGTGTTAAAATAAAGAGTTTCTCCTGCCACAAGTCATCATTTAAGCCTGAACTAGGCCCAAGGAAAGGTTCTGCCTTAGTCTGAGCACCCTGGGCTAGTGGAAGGTGTCCCTGCCCATGGCAGGGGGTGGGACTGGATGAGCTTTAAGGTCCCTTCCAACCTCAACCATTCCATGATTCTGAGATTTGGGAGCCACTCAAAATGCTCAGTAGGATTCAAACATGGGCATGTGCCCTGTAATCTCATGCCAGGCCAATTCTCCCAGAAGAACTAACCCTACATTAGGGACCACATCATAACATTTAAAATGCAGCAAATTGATTTAATTCCAAATGAGACATCCCACCCAAGCCACTCTCCAGATATGGAAGGAGTCTTTCTGCATTTAAAGCATTTGCATTTCTACCTCCCTGTCACTGCAGGGCCTGAAAAAGGCACCTAAAATCCCATTCTGGCAGGGCAGAAATACAGTTCAATAATCATTTTTCCCCTCCCAGAGATGATCATAATTTTCCCTCCCCACACCCTGATGTCAAAGCCTGCAAACAAAACAATCCTGTGTTTTTCCCTGAGCTGCAATCCCTGACTCGTTCCCTTTGGCAAGTGATGGGCTTCAGATACTCCTTGTGTGGGAAATGGGAATTCCCAGCCCAGGGATTTGTATTTATTTGCTTAATAAACCTTTCATATCTGTTATTTAGGGTTGGAGCAGAGAGAACAAAAGTTAACTTTGCACAGAGCAAACTTCTCCAGTTGTGGTGATTTAGCAGAAAGCCCTGTAGTAAATCCAAGGCAAATTCCTGCCTTTCCATAACAAATCAAACAAGCAGTGACAAGAGCCAGCTTTTCAGGCCCTTTTTTCACTGCCAGAAAAATGAAGAGTCATCCCCTGGTGTGTAGTCCCAAAGAAGAGAACCTACAGATGAGAAACCTATGGATACACCTGGATTCCCTAGAATCAGGACTCAGCAGAGCTCCACTGCAATCTGCTGGAGGGTTGGTTGGGTTTGATTTGAATAAAAGCAGCTGAACCTCAGATAGAGGTGAAGGAAAGGAGGAATCTCTTCCCTTTTCCTGCCATCCAGGCAGAGCAGCACAGCTCCTGTGGGCACAGAGCACCCAGTTCTGAGGGGTCCAGAGCATCCGACAAAGGGCACAGTCCCAAAAAGAGGCTCAGCACCCCCTGTCAAGGCAGAGGTGCTGCTGCCACTTGGATAAACCACCTTCCAAGTGTTTCAAAGGGTTTCCTACAGATTTGCTTCCCAAACTCAGCCCCAGCTGCATCCAAGTGTGACCAACAGGACGTGCTGCTGCCACTTCTCCTCTTTGAAGAGCTCTCTCCAGGATGTCCAAGTGCCCAGTATCTCCCTGCTTTCTATTTTGTTGCACCAAATATACTGCAAACTAATATTGCAGAGGGGAGAAAAATAAAAAAAGGTACCTAAACTCCATGTAAAGGCTGAGAAAGTTGGGGCTGTTCAGCCTGGGGGAGGGAAGGTTGTGTGGAGACCTCACAGCACCTTCCAGGATCTAAAGGGGCTCCAAGGCAGCCAGGAAGGGACTCTGCATCAGGAACTGCAGTGACAGGACAAGGAGAACGGGTTCAAACTCAAAGAGGGGAAATTTAGGTTGGATATTGGGAAGAAATTGTTCCCTGTGAGGGTGGGGAGGCCCTGGCACAGGTTGCCCAGAGAAGCTGTGGCTGCCCCTGGATCCCTGGAAGTGTCCAAGGCCAGGTTGGACGGGGCTTGGAGCAACCTGGTCTAGTGGAAGGTGTCCCTGCCCGTGGCAGGGGGTGGAACAAGATGGTCCCTTCCAACCCAAACACATTCTATGATTCCCTAAATTAATTTAATTTAGCACTCTCAGCCCCATGGCTCTATTTGTTGATATGCCATGGCTGAAAAAACAAAGTTCCCCCAGAAGCTTTTACTCTGAGAAGAAAAATGACACCCAGAATACCCCAATTTTGACTAAATTTCTTTCCTGCTTAACCTCCCAGTGGTCAGACAAGAGGGAACCCTTGGCCTTGCCATGATTTACAGCCTCATCCATCTAAAGGCTCCAGGATCTCTTAACAAATGAAAGGCACAAGCATTAGGAAAACAGTGATACATCAGGGGCTGGAGCCAGGACTAACAGAACCAGAGCTGAGGGAAAACACTGGCAGGGCTCTCAGGAAAAGGCTGCCTGGCAGCAGGAAGGATTAGCAAAAGTTTCCCTGGGGAGCTGTTAAATGAAGTACTAAAGTTCATGAATTACATGACTGAAGAGTTAAAGTTCACAGCAAGCAAAGCTCCAGGGGCAGGAGGACAGCCAGGAATGCTGACAGCTTTTCCCTTCCCTCGGGCTCATCTGTCAGGGATGGCAAGAGCCACGTGGGGATTTGGGAAGTTGATGAGACATCAGGCTGCCCACAGGAATGGCACTTGTTTCCTTACAAAACAACCTTCCTGTAAGGCTAAAACACATGGAAAAGAAGGGCCAAGGAGCAGGCTTCCACAGGGATACTCTGGAACACAAGGAGACCTCACTGCTGTTCCAACTTCCTGGGGAGGGGAAGAGGAGGGACAGGGACTGAGCTCTGCTCTGGGGGGACCAGGAACAGCACCCAGGGAATGGCTGGAGCTGTGTCAGGGCAGGCTCAGGTTGGATCTCAGCCAAAGGTTCTTCCCCCAGAGGCTGGTTGGGCACTGCCCAGGCTCCCCAGGGCAGTGGGCACAGCCCCAAGGCTGCCAGAGCTCAGGGAGGGTTTGGCTGATCCTCTGGGGCACAGGGGGTGACTCTTGGGGCTGGGCCTGTGCAGGGCTGAGGGTTGGACTCCGTGATCCTTGGGGGTCCCTCCCAGCTCAGCACATGCTGTGATTCTCTGAGAGGAGCAGAGGTGCTCTGTGGACTGTCCTGCTCCAGGTTCAGAGCTCTGGCTGTCACAGCCCCGCTGTCACAGGCACAGACAGAGCTGCAGCTCGCTCAGCCCGTGGATAAACACCCTGTCAGTCCCACAGCCACCCCGCTCTCTCTGCTGTCACTCACAGCAGAAAGGGCTTGGAGCCTTCACGGGGAACACAAAGATGAATGCTGGAAACTTGGCCTGAGTGAGCTGTGAACCAGCAAACAGCCCAACAGCAAGAAAATCTTATTAAAAAGAGCTGCCAGAGTCAACATAATCCCAGGCTACGTCCCCACACCACCACTGCTGCCCAGTGAAGCACAAGAGCCTGAACCAAAGCAAAGAGCTGAGAGATGGAACTGGGCAATCCATCACCTTGCCAGGACTGAAACACAAGGTGGTTTGGCCAGAAGTAAAAATCACGGCCTGTGCTGTCAAGAAGTGGCCCTTAAACCATAGAATCATCCCAGAATGGTTTGGGTTGAAAGGGACTGTAAAGACCATCCAGTTCTACCCCCTGCCATGGGCAGGGACACCTTCCACTAGACCAGGTTGCTCCAAGCTCCGTCCAACCTGGACTTGGACACTTCCAGGGATGAGGCAGTCACAGCTTCTCTGGGCACCTTGTGCCAGGGCCTCCCCACCCTCATAGGGAACAATTCATTCCCAATGTCCCATCTAACCCTGCCCTCTGTCAGTGGGAAGCCATTCCCCCTTGTCCTGCCACTCTAGGCCCTTGGAAATAGTCTCTCCCCATCTTACTTGTAGGGTCCCTTCAAAGTGGGAAAAGTCCTTGAGAAGTTCTGACTGATACCAAGAAAATTAGAAAAAGAAACAACCCCAGAAGCAAGATTTCTCCCTGTTGGAGTAGAAACCATTGGGAATATTCAATGAGGAAGTGGAAGGAAGCTCCATCCACATCTCACTCCCTACGTAGGGCAGGGTAACAGGTTTCCTTACCTCCTGCTACCCTTCTTCTGTAGGTACCCCTTCTATAGGGCACCCATTCTGTAGGGGACCCCTTCTGTAGGTACCTCTTCTGTAGGGCACCAGAAGGTCCCTCTGAGGCAGCAGATCCCAGCTGCCACCCAAAGAGAGAATGTTTGAACAGACCTGCAGCTCTGTCCCCATAGAGGGAATCTTCCATTTTCTCTTCGTTTGAGAAGTCAGTGCTGAGATTTTTGGACATATCCAGCAGCATTTTAAATCCCAAACTCATGCAGACAAGCAGTGACAGAAGCTTATGCTGCCATCCAAGTGAATCAGTCTGAAGAAACACTGTGCATCTTCCACGAAAAGCAGAGGGATAAATAATCCCACAATGTCCAACATTGCAGGTTTAACATCAGTCAAAATCCTCAAGGGCAAAAAAAACCCCCTCGCAGCTCACAACTTTAAAATCCCTCTGCAGGGTTACAGGGGGGTTTCAGATGGCTCTGCTGCAGGGCAGGTTTTACAAGGTGTCATTAAACCACAGCTCCATTTCACACTCAGCTCCCAGAGCCTGTCAGTGTCTGTTTGATTTGGGAAACTTCCTCGGACACACCATAAAGAAGATTGATTTTCAAAGGAACCCAAAGAGTCAAAACTAAAAATGTGTCTGTGTCCACCCAAAAGTGACTTCTTAGACTTGAAAACTGAGCCATATATTTTTATTTTATTCCTTTCTTCTCTGCTATAAAAATCAGAACTAAGACCCAGGTAACAGGATTTAACAAGAGTCCCAAACTGCCCAACTTAAAACCAGTAAGATTTTCCATTCCAGTCTCTTCTGCTCTCTCACACTCAAAGCAGGCAGCACACACTCTTACCATATTTTGGAGATTTTCCTTAAAATGGCTCTGTAAAAGACTCCTCTACTCCATCATTTCTTTTCCTGACAGTTTAGGACTAAAAGAGCTTTTCACTTCAAGTGAAAAGTTTTCACAAAGTTTTCAAGTGGTCAAAACACCATGGAATTATGGAACGGTTTGGGCTGGAAGGGAACTTAAAGCTCATCTTGTTCCACCCTCTGCCATGGGCAGGGACACCTTCCACTGGCCCAGGTTGCTCCAACCTGGCCTTGGACACTCCCAGGGATCCAGGGGCAGCCACAGCTTCTCTGGGCAACCTGTGCCAGGGCCCCACCATTCTCACAGGGAACAATTTCTTCCCAATATCCAACCTAAATTTCCCCTCTTTGAGTTTGAACCCATTCCCCTTGTCCTGTCACTGCAGTTCCTGATGGAGAGTCCCTTCCTGGTTGCCTTGGAGCCCCTTTAGATCCTGGAAGGTGCTCTGAGGTCACCACACAACCTTCTCTCCTTCAGGCTGAACAGCCCCAAGTTTCTCAGCCTTTACATGGAGTTCAGGTACCTTTTTTGGGGTTGGAAGGGACCTTGAAAGTCATCTCATTCCAATCCCTTCCACTAGCCCAGGTTGCTCCAACCTGGCCCTGGACACTTCCAGGGATGGGGCAGCCACAGCTTCTCTGGGCAACCTGTGCCAGGGTCTCCCCACCCTCACAGCCAGGAATTCCTTCCCAATATCCCATCTAAACCAGTGGGAAGCCATTCCCCCTTGTCCTGTCCCTCCAGCCCTTGTCCCCAGTCCCTCTCCAGCTCTCCTGGAGCCCCTTTAGGCCCTGGAAGGAGATCACAGGTTTCCCTGGAGCCTTCTCTTCTCCAGGTGAACCTCCCCAGCTCCCCCAGCCTGGCTCCAGAGCAGAGGGGCTCTGCTGCATGGAGCTGTGCAATTCTGCTCAACTGTGTCACTGGACTGGCAAGAACCTTAAAAAACACACAGGAAAAAAAAAGACACCTGAGAAATGGAGCACCAAGGTGGTGGGAAATGCTGAGCAAAGGGGTGGGGGGGCTGCAGGGCCAGTGCTGGTCACCTCCAACAATGGATGTGCTCAAGAAAAGGCTGCAAATAAAGAGGAAGCCAAACACTCAAGGGGCACTTCAGTCTGCCAGCATTTTTTATATCTCTCAGTTCTGCTTCACCAACCAATTACTGATTAATTTACAACCCACTAAAGAACAACACAGGATATGGTATCTACCCTCAGGGCAAGCAGTTTTCATTCAGAGATCTCAAATCCCCTTACAAAGAAAGCCACTATCACACCACAGTCAGAACATCCAGCCAGAGGTTACCTTTAAAGTTATTTTTAGGGCTTTTTTCCCTTCTTTTTTTTCCCCTTGGGCACTCACAAGCCTTACTCAGAAAAAGCAAACCTCAAGATCCCTTGTAATGTTGTTTAGGAATTACAAATCTTTCCAATAGCCAGAGAATAAAGATTTGAACAGAGGAAGGTGAAGTGTCCCTGGGACATATCCAGATTTCATGCTGGAAGTGGTCCCTAAGAAGTTAAATTCTGGTTTTTTTAAAGCTTATTTTAAAATGTAAACTGAATTCTGAGCCAGAGTAGCACAGGTCAAAATCCAGAGACTGAGCTGCTGCAGAGAAGGGCTCACTTTTCATAAAGGAATCTTCCACCCATTGAAAGTTTTTGGAGAGGCTCTAAATGTGCACATCCATTTGAACTGACAGCGAAGCACCCAAACTCTGTTCCATTTGGTTAAAATGTGGCTAATGACTCTTTCACACTCTAAAAAGTTTCTACCTGCAGCACCAAGTTGGTCTGTAAACCTTGTGCCTTAAATCCCTTAATGCCCACTGCCCCCTTCCAACCACACCCCAGGCAGCTTCAGCAGGAGTTCCTTCACCCCACATTTGGTCTTCCACAGCTGCCACCCACTCCAAGGGCTCTTAGGGAGCATTGGAAGAGGTGGGATTTACAGTCACAGTGGTGGGACATGGCTGACTTTTTAGGGAACAGTGCCAAAGGGGATCAGGAAAGCTCTCCTGGGGCAAATGGACATAGAAACTCCTTGAACACACGCTGGGGGGAGATTTTGGCTCCTAAAAACTCCTAAGTACACCCCCCTCTCTATCTATACTGCAAATGAGACTGTCAGCATCATTAACCTTTTTGTTTCAGAACAAACCAGCATTAATCTCAAAATTGTGTCAACAAAACATGCCCATTTGATTACTTCCCAGCCCATCACAAAGAAGGAATTAGGGTATTATTATTGCTGTTACTCACGCCTGAAGTTTATAAATGTGAAGGTTAATAAAGTCATTCCATTCCCTGGGAATGAGTCTTGATTGTGATAACTAGAGAGACAGATCAATCTCCCAGCTGGGGGAGATAATCTGCAGCAAGAACTGGTGTCCCTGTGATTAATAACATCTTACAGGCCACAAACACACCCATTAGAGTTCACTTTCATCTGATAAATACATCCAGGGCAGCAACTTTGGAGGACAGGGAAAGTGTGGCCCAACTGTAAAACTCAAAAGTCTACCTAGTTCTTAAATCCACCAAGAACCATCAGCACATATGATAGGATTTGGTGCACTAAGGGTGGGATTTACTGTTGTATCAGCTGGCATTTAATATATTTGAATGTATTACCAATACTACCTGACCTTGGGGCAATTTCTGTGCTCAGATTCCATGTGCAGGAGGCACCATCACCCCAAGCTGTGGAACTTTACCCTCAGCAGCTCTTTAAAACTCCATCTCTTCTCTAAGGGAGAGTATGGAATAGCTACAACTCAAGCAGGAAGAGAGGTTTTGGTGTTCCCCTGAACTCCTGAATCCACCAGCCTGATCCAAGTGACTGCAAGGATGCAGGGCCTGCTCCAAGCCCTCTGACAGTACTTTACAAAATGCAATGAGCCTGCAGCACGTGGGGGAAAAAAAAAGCTGTAAAAGAAAACTCAGCCTTGATTTCCATCAAGTCTGGTAACAAGAGATGGATGCAAAATTAAATTAAGATGACCTGCAGAGATGTGAGTGGACATTTATTAGATACACTCACCTCCACAGCCTCACTGCCAGCCCAGAAAAGGCAGGACAACAAGGAATTATGACCATCTGTGCTAGTGAATCACACAAGAGGTAACACAGAAGAGATCAAAGCTGGGCCTTAAAACGTTTCAAATTGTCTACATTGCACAAGGCAGGACCTGCTGTTCCATCCCCCACGTGCAGAGAGGTGACCACACAACACTGACACCCACAAACCCTGTGCTGGAAACCCTTCTGCCCACTCCAAATCCAAGTAACTCTGAGGATGAAGAACTGCCTGTGATATGACCCTGAAGATACACAAGTTTCTCTCAAACTTGTATGTGAACAGCTCAGGTACAAACCCCCAGAGCAACTCCCTGTGTGGGTAAGGATTTACTGCAGGACAACAAGTTACCTCAGCATAAAATAAAGTGTCAGATTAATTTTATACTGTTCAGAATTCCATGAGAGGAAAGATGGCTAAAGGGAGAGCACAACTCACCTGACACAGGAAACTTCTCACTGCACAAACTCAGAGCCTCCAAAGAGAGGATGGGAGTTCAACTGAGATGGATTTGAACAACTACAGCTTCCTGCCTGGCAGCAAGAGAGCCTGGTTGTGATGAATTACTCTCATAAATGCAGATCATCTGCTCTCTCATATCCAGTCCTCAGCATTCATTTTTATCACAGTAAACAACTGCACCTACAGGGTCCTCTCACAGCTCAAAGGTTTGCACAAACCTGTCCATGTGCACATTCCCCAGCAGAGCCAGCACCAAGACAGAGCCATCCTTCCTCCCAGGCAGGGCCATCAGCTCAGGCTCCCTCATGGAATGCTGACACATCACCAAGAGGGCCCTTTCTCCATTCCCTGCTCTGGTTGCAGGAGCATGAAACCAGAAATGTGGATTGCAGCTGGGCAGATGTGCCATGCAGAACAGGAATAAAGGGGCCAGTAATGAGAACTACAGCTTTTAAGGTCTTAAATTTAATATAAAAAAATAAATAAGGACATGCCCACAGCAGCACATCAGTGACAAAAGCTGATCCAAGTTTTAGGGCCTCCTGTCCATCAGCTGACAACAGCTCATATCCCAAAGGGCCAGGACACTCCCAGGCACGCTGAGAGTGAACTTTCAATTCCACACCTACACTTGCACCCTCAGGATTTAACCACTTGCAAGAGGGCAGCATTCACCTGGCACTGCAGAACGTCTTTGCCATCTCCTCCAAGGAAAAGGCTCAAAAGGTCAGAAACTGCAGCTCAGCTTGAGGGGAGTGTGTGAGCTCAGACACAAACCACAGCTCAACTTGAGGGGAGTGTCTGTGCTCAGACAAACTACAGCTCAACTTGAGGGCAGTGTCTGTGCTCAGACA
>NW_020897961.1:2178862-2235030 GCF_003984885.1 Neopelma chrysocephalum
TCAGACAAACTACAGCTCAACTTGAGGGCAGTGTCTGTGCTCAGACACTACAGCTCAACTTGAGGTGAGTGTGCTCAGAAACTATAACTCAACTTCAGGTGAGTGTCTGCTCAGACAAACTACAGCTCACAACTTAAGGGAAGTGTCTGTGCTCAGACAAAAACCACAACTCGAGGGGAGTGTCTATGCTCAGAAAATACAGCTCAACTTGAGAGCAGTGTCTGTGCTCAGAAAATACAGCTCAACTTGAGGGCAGTGTCTGTGCTCAGACACAAAACTACAGCTCAACTCCAGGGGAGTGTCTGTGCTCAGATAAAAACCACAACAACTTGAGGGCAGTGTCTGTGCTCAGACAAAAACTACAGCTCAGCTGGAGGGCAGTGCCTGTGCTCAGACAGCAGCTGCCCCTCTGATCAGGGGCAGGCACTTGGGTCACAGCCACAGGAACCTGACCAACACAGAGATACAGGTTACTACAGAATTGCAGGTACTACAACACACAGGCCTCCCACTGCCCGAGCAGAGCAGCAAGAAAGCTGAGGAGAAAGAGGTTTGAATCTTTAAACAAAGGCACAGAGAGCAGTGAATGTCCACTGCCTGTGTCTAAACCCACACCACAGTGACTTCAGCCCTGCTCACCACCAGCACGACAAGCTGCAGAAGTGAAGAGCAGGAAGTATTTTATTGCTGTGCTCACTTTTTATTCACAAACTGGGCTGTGACATGCGGTTTTCCTGCATTACTCTACTCCTCCATCATGGTGTTGCCACATTTTGTCAGTCAGTGAAAAGCCGGTGTCTAATTATCCATAGAACTGCTGGATGTCACCACGTCCCTTTCCCGGGCCCAGGATTCGGCAGTTCCCTGTTGGCCGCTGACCTCTAGTGGTGAGTGAAGGAGGGAGAGGGGAAAGGACCACAGTTCCACCGGGAAAACACTGATCCTTTCTCCCTCCAGATCAAAGCCAAAGGGTCAGCCACCCTCCCCTCAGCAGCTGCAGTGCACAGGTCCATCCAAACTCAGGGACAGAGTCCCCTCCCAAGAGCCTGCCTTGCCCCCAGGTCAGTGGGGCTGCTCTCCTCACAGAGTTTGTTACAAACAGCAGGAATTGTTTTATTTACCTCCTTCCCCCTGTGAGGAACAGAGATGCCAATGCCCTCCCTGTAACACTGTCCCCTCCCCAGACACAGCCCCCCATGAGGCAGGGCCTGGCTTGGGGAGTCCCAGTGCTGCCATCTCAGCTCAGACCACTGAGGAAATCGTTGTATTTTCGCAGTATCCCAGAACAGCTGGGGTTGGAAGGGACCTTAAGGACCATCTCACCCCCTGCCATGGGCAGGGACACCTTCCACTAGCCCAGGTTGCTCCAAGCCTGTCCAGCCTGGCCTTGGACACTTCCAGGGATCCAGGGGCAGCCACAGCTTCTCTGGGCAACCTGTGTCCAGGGGCAGCCACAGCTTCTCTGGGCAACCTGTGCCAGGGCCTCATGTTGGGAAAGAGCCGTGGGAAGCCCACACTGCAGAGGCTCCCAAGGTAAGGAAGGTGTAATTACAGACAGAGGTTGGTGTAAATCTTCCCTCAGACTGAAAACAACACCTTACCACTGCAGCATCTGCTTGGGGAACAAGTCACAGTTGGTCTGTACCTACACCCAACACACCTCCAAAGTATGTTACTTTTTGGGACAGGCTCTCCAAGAGCTCATATTTTACTCTCCCACAACCAAACCCTACAGATTCACATCCAGGCAATAATATTTTAAACAATCCAACTGATCAGTGGCAAAGACCTGACCACTCCATACCCACAGGAACAGCAGTACCTTTGCTTTCTTCACGTGGCCCATGATATTGCCAAGATCTTCAACATCAATGATAGAATTTGTGCCTCCAGCTTCCTCAGCATCAGCTTCCTCCTCACTACTGGTTTCAAACAATTCCTCTGCCTGTGGGAGAGATCAGAGAAAAACAATTAAGAATTTATCTGAATGTTAAACATAACACCTTTTATCTAAGTGAAATAACTCTCCTTATTAATCAAGACCTCTGAAAAGAAGGAATATCCTACTAATAACCTGAAGGATGTATATGGAAGCCTGAACCCTTTTAAACCCTCTAAGTGCCTCTGGATGAATGAACAGGGAGAGAGGGATTTGCTTTCCAAGGTAAACTCTCCACAGAGCAGAAAGGTTTCTCTCTTTCTGTACAAATCCAAGGTACAGCACAACAGCACTGGTGTAACAGCAAGATTTATTCCTCTTGCCCCTGCAGCAGCCACCACTCCCAAACTCAGCCAGAAGAGACATTTATTGCCCTACAAAATCCCCCAAGGCCACAGCAAATATTCCCAACCCACAATAAATGGCTTGAGGGAAGGTTAAAGTGTTACAGCAGCTCTGGATCTTGCACTGGAGAGCAGGAAAGAGGATTTCTTACTCAAAATCTGCAATCAACACTCCAGAAGAGACACAAATGAATACAGGCAGATACATACAGAGGAAATACAGGACTTGCCCAGGTAACACTCCCCCAGCTGCCTCTGGAAAAACCTTGGGATGCAGGCAGACAACCTAAGCTGCACCAGGATGAAGTGGAAGCAGGTTAACTGCTCTCAAGGAACTAAATGCTTCACCTGGCCATGGGACAAAGCAAAGGCTCTGATGAGAACCCAGAACTCAGACTGGACCCCTGGAGCATCTGCCACAACAGAAACCTCACCCCAGTCAGGAGCAAGACCCCCTCACCACATAAATGCCACCTAGCTGGGTCCAGCATTAATTCCTTTTGGATGGCTCATTCCACATATTATCAGCCATGGGTTCTCATCCCCCTCTGCTCCAGAACAAAGTATCAGGCTCCCACAGCATCCCTGTGGGCTGGAGGAGGAAGGAGAGAAGCCGATGGGGCACTGACCCAGAAATGAGGCCTCAAGGACTGCGGTTGTACCTCAGTATTCTCGGGCTCCGATGCCCCGTGTTCGTGATCCGAGCTCTCCTTGCTCTGCTTCCCTGGAGATTTGCACTTCCCTTTCTTGCACTTCCCACTGCAGGGCTTCTTCTCCCCTCTGCAGAGGGCCTGGAGCCGAGTGAGGAACTTGGCTTTCCAGGCCTCGAAGTCGCCCTCGATGCTGCCGTGCCTGCTCCGCGCCACATTGCAGTCGCCCTCGGCGCGGGTCATCACGCGGCTGGCACCGAGCATCCACAGCCACCTGTCCAGCCTCCTGCCAACCTGGGACAGCAGCAAAGGGGCAGGGATATTAAACCAAGTCCAAAGGAAAGCAGGAAACTAAAAAAAAGCAAGGATCAAGCCTGGAAGGAGAGCTAGTGAGCTGCATAGGACCGCAGGGCAGGGACTGGTGGAGTCCCTCGGTGCAGACACAAGGCAGCCTGAACACCCCACACTGCCTCAGATTGCTGGAAAATCCCTCTGCTGTCACACTGGTGTGGCAAGGGAAGAGCTCTGGGAACAAGCTGCTCTGGGTGATGCCTGCTGCTCAAGGTGTGTAACATGTTTCATGTGGCCCCATCTGTAAACACAACAACCTGGTGACAGGAGATGCTGTTTTTAATGAGTGAGGTGACACCAATGACCAGGCAAAGATATTGTCACTGTCACAGTTTAAATCAGGGAATAAAGCTAAAATCCACAGCACATAAAGTAGCCAAGTTTGAGAAAAGCCCTGTAAACTAGAAGGCAGCAAGTGAGAACGTTTACAGTCCTGTACCCTCACGTGCTGACAGAAAGCTTTCCAAGATGGGAAATGAACTCAGCAAGGGTTTTTCCCACAGGTGTATTCCCACACCTTCCAGTTCATAGGGGACTCCCTTCCCATTTAAAACAGCAGCTCAATTGCTTCAAAATTGCCCTGTCCAAGTGGCCAAAAAGGCCAGTGGCATTGGCTTCTACAAGCAGTGGTGTGGCAGCAGGACCAGGGCAGTGACTGTCCCCCTGTGCTGGCACTGCTGGGGCACCTCCTCAAATCCTGGGGGGCAGGTTGGGGCTCCTCCTGACAAGAGAGACACTGAGGGGCTGGAGCGTGTGCAGGGAAGGGAACGGAGCTGGGGAAGGGCTGGAGCAGCAGGAGCAGCTGAGGGAGCTGGGGGGGCTCAGCCTGGAGAAAAGGAGGCTCAGGGGGGACCTTCTGGCTCTGCAACTCCCTGACAGGAGGGGGGGAGCCGGGGGAGGTTGGGTTCTGCTCCCAGGGAACAAGGGACAGGAGGAGAGGGAACAGCTTCGAGCTGTGCCAGGGGAGGGTCAGGTTGAACATTAGAAGGAATTTCTCCATGGAAAGGGTGGTCAGGCACTGGAAGGGGCTGCCCAGGGAGGTGGTGGAGTCCCCATCCCTGGAGGTGTCCAAGGAAGGACTGGACGTGGCATTTAGTGCTCTGGGCTGGGGGACAAGGTTGGCATCAGGCACAGGTTGGACTCAATGATCTTGGAGGCCTTTTCCAATCTCAGTGATCCTGTAATTCTACTTGTGCCCTACACCCAGTCCCTCAAGTCTGCAAACAGCTGCAATTCCCCCCCAATCCACCAGCACCGCTCAGTTTTGAAGCAGTTCATCCAGCTGAGGCTCTCAGAGGAGCAGAAACCAAGAAGGAAGAACAGGGGACACACTTACTGTGTTGTAATGATCCACATACACCGAGTTCCCCAGGCCAAACACGGCGTATCTGAGCCCCTTCAGGTGGGTTTTCCCAACACGGAAATCGTTGGCTGCCTCTTCCAACCACTTGCAGAACCAGGCCGCGCTCTCCGTGGGCTGCCCATCCGTGTACGTGGCCACCAGGAACACACAGATGTTCCTGCTGGTTGTCTGACCACAGGGACACAACAGGAGAGACAAGATCACTGCATTATCCAAAACACTTGGCATCAGGAAAAGAGCTGGAACACGCGGGCAGCTGGAAGGAGCCAAAAGACAAGATGGGATGGTGCAGGTGACAATCCCAGTGGTGGTGAACGACCTGTCCCCTGGACAGGGACACAGTGAGCAGAATGAGACATCTTCCTAGAATCATACAATGTTAAGGAGTTGGAATGAACCTTAAAGATCATCCAGTCCTAACCCTCTGCCATGGGCAGGGACACCTCCCACTAGACCAGGTTGCTCAAGGCCTTATCCAACCTGGCTTTGAACACTTCCAGGGTTGGGGCATCCACAACCTCCCCTGGGCAACGTGGACCAGTGTTCCACCACCCTCACAGCAAAAACATTTGTTCCTGATGTCTAACCTAAATTTCCCCTCTTTCAATTTGTATCCATTACTCCTTCCCCAATCAGCAGCTTCCTGAACAGACTCCTTCACCATGGTCCCCCATGGATAAATATTTAAAACTACAGACTCCTTCACCACAAAGTCCCCCATGGATAAATATCTAAAACTTCCCAACTTCACATTTCCAGGTTTGTTAGGGGCAGTATCCAGTGCTGACAACTCACACTGAAACCCTCAGGAATTTCCAACACATGGTTCCCACATGCAGGGAGATACAACCAAAACGTTTTGTTAGGATTAATTAAAACTATCAGTATTCACAGAAGAAAAACCCATCAAGGGTTACTCCAAACACCTCACAAGGAGTTTCTAACTTGTAAGCCTATAAAAGCTGCAGAAGCATCACCAGCTGCTTGTTCCGGCTTTAAACCCTTCCCCAGGTGCACACAGAGAAGGGGGGACCTGGTGCAGCCACTGTCACCCCTGAGTTACAGAACTGGCTCATACAAGAACATTTTGAAGCTGACAGTGACCTATGTGATGCTTTCCCAGTAATTTTCAAAATGTAGGTATTTTCTGCTGAGGGCTGATGGGCTGCACTTGCTTTTGTAGCAGGGAAACAATTTGCAACACACAGCTTTGAGGATTTCCAGGAGAACAGGAGAGAAATAAATGAGGAAAACGGCCTTGACAATCCCAGGAAAAAACTTGTATTTATTATTCCTATTCATGCCATACTCACCTCCTCTGCTAAACAATCATCTGGGTCATAGTCTCCCATGTTAATGACTTCCACAGGCAAATTAAGGGAAGTAACAGCTTCAGCCAGAGCTTTGGCAAACCTCTGGAAAAAGAAACATAGGGGAAGTTATCAATTACTTCAACCCACACCAGCCCTGCTGTGCTCAGCCACAAAACCTCTCCCAGCACAGGGAGAACACCTGAGACCTGGACGCTGGGCCTGTAACTCCTCACATTAAAAACATGAAGTCACTGGCTGAGACTTCCATGAATTTTAATGGCTTTACATTTCCACACACAAATGGCCTTTCTTTTTGAGAAAGCACCAAAACCAGCACCTCTTTCTATGAAGACCTGCTAGCAAATTAAAATTATACTGTAAGAGTAAACTTGAAGCTTCATAATCAATATCCTGCAGGTCCCACTTCAAAGGAGGGGGAAAAATGTTATTTTTATAGAATTTTCACTTATCTTTTGTGTTGGGCAATGACTTGTAACGAGCTAATGAACTTCCTAATGAACTCTCAGATTTGTACCCAGTGCAGTGTTTTATGACAAGCAACATACTTGAATCCCAACAATATTTCAGATCTATTTCACAAATGTGGAACAAAAGTAACTGATACCTTTGCCGTGCCAGTCTGAGAGCCATAGAAGATCTTTACTCCAGCAACATACACCTCCTCTGCCTGAGGGGTGGCACATCCATTTACCAGCTTGTCTTCTGTTCCTCTGGAGGAAGTGGGATTCCCACTGGATTTTTCATCCTATGAAACAGGAGCTGTGTCAAATTCCATCCCCTTTGCAAGTGATGTCAAACCAAAAGCATTTAAAATTCAAATCCTGTGGCCAGACTGTCAGCACTACACAAATGCAACAGCACTTGGGTTCCTCTCACATCCAGACAAACACAGCAGGAAGTGTTTCCCTGACCTAGGCCATGCTCCAATATCTGGGAGATAAAAGGATCCAGCTGAACCTCCCAAACTCCTGCAGCAGAACTTCAACCACCTGCATGAGGAGGTTTTCAATTCCTGAACACCCCAATCCCACTCCCATCCTAAAACCAGTCCAACCTTGTCATTGCCATCACTGGAAACACGAAGGTAAAAACACCGGGCACAAGCAGAGGGATTTCCTTGGAGTGACAGACACAATGTGAGAAGTGTCCAGCTGAGATCTGCTCCAGGATCAGAGCAACAGGGGCTTTCAGTAACCCTCAAACACAAAACAATCCAAACTGAGGATTATATCCACATGAACTAAAGGGCATTTTGGATTTGCAACGCTCTAGGTGGGCCCACGGTGACGTGGCACATTTCACTGCACCAGTGGGTGTCTTCACCCAGCAACTCCTCCCTTCCACTCACGGGGTTTTGGGGTGTCCTCAGACAAAAGTGCTGACAGGTTCAGTTACCTTCTTTTTGGTTTTGGTGGTGGTGAATTGAATGACAATCCAAAGGCTGATCCCCAAAGCAACAGCAGAGTAGATGTAAAATCTGTGCAGCCATATGGACGCCAGGCAAGTACAGAAGTAGCTCCACGTATCCATTGAGACATCTAAATCTGGAATAAGTCACAGATTCCGACAGTATGAATATGGAATGAGCACACAAAAAACAACCACACAGTCCCCACAGTCTCATGGCATCAGCTACTCCCCAGGCTCTGCAGAAAACAGGTTTTGGCCAAAGACAAGGCACTACAACTGAATCAAGAAGCCTTCACCTCCTCAGGTGCGTCAGTTGAGCTCCAAGCTAATATTTTAGACTCTGAGCCTGGAAATTCTGGGTTTTTTCTTTATAGGGCACCTCTGTTATAAGGAAAAGCAGAAAATATTTGAACTGTGCAAGTGCCTGAAAGTAAAAAATCCTTTTGAAACATGCACTGGATAGTACTGGCCTTAGTTTGACACAAGTGCAGATTCTGGAACTAGAAAGCTCCAGTTCAAGGAGGAATCACCTCCACAGTTTGCTGCTGAACCCAACCCTTGCTTACACACATTAGATGTTACACTCATTACAAATAGAGTTACAAGGGCAGACTGAAACCTGGATTCAACTGGAAGCACTTTCTCAGAATTGTATGGTGCAAGTGAAGTTTGACTTGGAACAACTGAGATGTTACAAGTTGGTTCAGTACATTCAGGGTACAGAACACCCCAGCCAGGAACGAGCTTGTGTGGTGCCTGTGAACACCTATTTCATAGGAAACGTTCAGGTGCTTAAAAAAGGCTGGTTTGTGACACTTATTTAGTGAGAAACACAGCCCTCCTACTGTCACCTGCAGCCCCCTTGGACCTTGCTTCTGCACGTATCAGACAAGAGCACAGAATCCAAGCATTCCCAGGAGGCTGGAAACTCTTCTGCTTTTCCCCTGGGCTGTTACTCACATTACCAGCTCAAAGGCTTGAGGGGATGCCCGTCACCCCCTCCAGCAGCAACACTGAGCCTCCCAAAAGAGACAAGCCAAGAGCACTTGCCAGTGGGCAGCCCCAGTGCTGCCAGCCCACCCCAGCAGCAAACCCCTCAAGGGAGGCTCCAAAAACTTGCTGCAGCCCAAGTACCCTGCTCCACCTCACCCTCTGCATGTCCCACCTTCAATTACTCCATAGCACCCAAAAACCATCCCCTGACCCCCCACTGGAGCTGCCCCCCCATCCCTCAGCCCTGTGCCTACCCAGGAACCTGCCCCTCTGCACCACCCCCCAAGCCCACCCCATTTAATCCCTCCTCTGTGCTGACCCCCTTCTGTACAGGCCCCTCACACAGAACTCTCACCCCTCTCCATAACCACCTCATTTATAACCTTCACTCCTACACACACACCCCCTCATGGTTATTTACCTCCCCCACATGGTTATTACACACTCACAGTTACTGCCCCCACAGACCACCCCCTTCATGGTTACTACCCCTAAACACCCCCCCCCGTCATTACCCCCATACACATTCCCCCCTCACCGTTATTAATCCCATTTCCCCCCCAATTATTACCCCGACCCCTTCACCCCCACCCCTCATGGTTATTACCCACACCCATCCCACTCCCCTCACAGTTATTATTATTATTATCCCTCCCCGTTATTATCCCCCTACACACACTCCCCCCTTACACTTCTTACCCCCACACCCCTCATGGTTATTACTCCCCCCAAACACACACACACACCACCCTCATGGTTATTCCTCCTCCCACCACTCACAATCCATATCCCTTCTCTCTCCCACACACCCCTCAGGGTTATGACCCCCACTTTCCTCTGCCTCCCACAGTTATTATACCCCCAAATTGCTAAACTCACCCTCCTCACAGTTATTACCCCACCCTGCCTCCCTTTCTCCCCCATCTGCCCCCCCCCCCCCCCCCATTTCCCCCCCCCCCCCACCACCGTGGTTATACCCCCCTACTCCTCACGGGTAATTTCTCCATCTCCACACACACACATACACAACCCTCTCACAGTTACCACCACACACACACACAGTTATTATATCCTTTCTCCCCCAGTTTTTACCCCACCACACACCCTCCCCTCACGGTTACTACCCCAAATCCCCCTCCCCGGTTGAGATCCCACACTCACCCCCCCCATCACAGTTATACCCCCACGGTTCATACCCCCATCTCACAGGTACTCCACACACACGTGGTTATTACATCCCCCCCTCACCGTTGTTATTAATATTATTATTATTATTATTATTATTATTAATTATCACACACCTCTCACAGTTATTATCCCACAACCCCCCCCATCACAGTTACACCCTCACCCCTCATGGATCATAGCCCCATCTCACAGTTACCCCACACACACGTGGTTATTACATCCCCCCTCACAGTTGTTGTTATTATTATTATTATAGTTATTATTATTACTCCACCCCATGGTTATTATCCCACACACACCCCACCACCACCATTGTTATACCCCTCACGGTCCATACCCCCATCTCACAGTTACCCCTCACACACGTGGCTATTACATCCCCCCTCACGGTTGTTGTTGTTGTTGTTATAATTATTATTATTATTATTATTATTATTATTACCACTACACACGCCCCCACACCATCATTTTTATACCCTCAGGATCCATACCCCCATCGCACAGTTACTCCACACACACACACACACGTGGTTACGATATGCCCCCTCGCAGTTGTCATTATCATTATTATTATTATTATTATTATTATTATTATTATTATTATTACCACCCCTTCCCCTCACGGTTACTACCCCCCAAATCCCCCTCCATGGCTGTGATCCCATACATCCCCCCACCATCACAGTTATACCCCCACGGTTCATACCCCATCTCACAGTTACTCCACACACACACACGTGGTTATATGCCCGCTCATTGTTGTTATTGTTAGTAGTAGTAGTAGTAGTAGTACTACACACCCCCCCTCACGGTTATTACCCCACACACGCCCACCACCACTGTCCACAGCCCCATCTCAGAGTTACTCCACACACACACACGTGGTTATTACATCCTCCCCTCACCGTTATTACACTACCATTAGTACCCCGCGCCCCCAGCCCCGCACTGACCCCTCTGCCCCGGCCGGCGCTGCCCTCAGCCCGCCATGTGCCGCTCCCGCCCCTTCCGCCCGCCCCTTCCGCCGCCATTCACTGCCGGGCCGGGCGGGCGGGGCGGTGCCGGCTCGGGGCCCGCGGCCGCCGCCATGTCCATCTTCACCCCCACCAACCAGATCCGCCTCACCAACGTGGCCGTGGTGCGGGCCCGGCGCGCCGGCAAGCGCTTCGAGATCGCCTGCTACCGCAACAAGGTCATGGGCTGGCGCAGCGGAGCGTGAGTGCCCCGGGGAGCCGGCGAGGCGGCGGCGCGGCCCGGGGGGGAGCGGGGAAGGACCGGGATCGGCCCGTGTGGGGACCAGGATGGGCCCGTGTGGGGATCGCGGAAGGATCATGCGGGGACCGGGATCGACCCGTGTGGGGAGCGGGATCGGCCCGTGTAGGGACTGGGGAGGGACCGTGTGGGGACTGGGGAGGGACCGTGCGGGGACCGGGATCGGCCCGTGTGGGAACCTGGATGGGCCCGTGTGTGGAGCGGGGAAGGACTGGGATCGGCCCATGTGGGGACCGGGAAAAGGACTGGGAGTGACACATGTGGGGACCGGGAAAAGGACTGGGAGTGATCCGTGTGGGGACCGGGGAAAGGGCCCATATGAGGACCAAGATGGACCCGGCAAAGGGACCGCGGGCCCTGCCTGGGAGCCCGTGTGCGCCCTCGGCAGTGACTCCTGTGCGACCCGGCTGTGGGGCCGTGGAGCTGCCCCGGTACCCGGGTCTGACCCCCTGGAGATGGTGCGGGGCCGGGAAGGGGAATCCCTGGGCAGTAACACCTCGGTGATGGAGGTTTTCAGGCTCTGCTGATCCAGCCCTGGGCAGCAGGAGTTGTTCCTTAGTTAAACACTGATGTGCTCCTTGCTCTGCTGGAGAGGGACTTTGGACAAGGGCGTGGAGTGGCAGGACAAGGGGGAATGGCTTCACACTGACAGAGAACAGGGTTAAAAGGGATATTACAGAGAAATTCTTCCCTGTGAGGGTGGTGAGGCCCTGGCACAGGTTGCCCAGAGAAGCTGTGGCTGCCCCATCCCTGGAAGTGTCCAAGGCCAGGTTGGATGGGACTTGAAGCAACCTGGGCTAGTGGAAGGTGTCCCTGCCCACAGCAGGGGTTGGAATGAGATGATCTTTAAGGTCTCTTCCAACCCATCCCGTTCTGGGATGATTCTGTGAAGGTTTCTAACCCCATTCTTTTTTCTAGGGAGAAAGATCTTGACGAGGTCCTGCAGACACACACCGTGTTTGTCAATGTTTCCAAAGGCCAGGTGGCAAAGAAGGAAGATCTGGTTCAGGCATTTGGGACAGATGACCAAACAGAAATCTGTAAGATGGTAGGTTTTACACACTTTGCTTTATAAAAGCTTGGATAAGACTTACAGCCACACAGTAGGTTGGTTTGTACTGTTTGCAGAATGCTGCTGTAGTTGTTTGTTATGAAATGAGTAAAAAGGAGTAGAAACTCTGTTTTATAGTCTTAAATTTTATATATGCATCTGGCTGAAAAGAGTTGTGAGTGTTCTAACAGACAGCTTCTCTGCACTGATGTCGAGCACTGAAGAGTTCCTCACCTAAGATAAGTGGACAGTTGCTTACTTTGGACAGTTCACTTAAGTGTTAATAACAGATCCAATCTCTTGATCCTTCTTGGTAGGATAGGAACTGTGGGCTTGTTATGGGTGATAAGAATTCAAGTAAATCTCTTTAGTCAGCAGTGCCCTGGCAGCCAGGAGGGCCAACCCTGTCCTGGAGGCATCAGGGAGGGGATTGTCCCGCTCTGCTCTGCCCTGGGGCGGCCTCACCTGCAACATGGGGGCAGTTTGGGGGGACACAATGTAGGGAAGGGATTGAGCCATTAGAGAGTGTCCAAAGGAGGGGGAAGGGCCTTGATCTGAAGCCGTGTGAGGACACTGAGGGCACTTGGTGTGTTCAGCTGGAGCAGAGGAGACTGAGGGCAGAGCCCATCAGGGGCTGCAGCTTCTCCTGAGGGGCAGCTCCGATCCCTGCTCTCTATGACCAGGGACAGCAGCCAGGGAATGGCTGGAGCTGTGTCAGGGCAGGCTCAGGTTGGATCTCAGCCAAAGGTTCTTCCCCCAGAGGCTGGTTGGGCACTGACCAGGCTCCC
This sequence comes from Neopelma chrysocephalum, assembly GCF_003984885.1. NCBI lineage: Eukaryota > Metazoa > Chordata > Aves > Passeriformes > Pipridae > Neopelma > Neopelma chrysocephalum. The sequence goes on from NW_020897961.1 coordinate 2,191,546, forward strand.
CAGGGCAGTGGGCACAGCCCCAAGGCTGCCAGAGCTCAGGGAGGATTTGGATGATCCTCTGGGGCACATTCTGGGATTGTTGGGGTGTCTGTGCAGGGCCAGGAGCGGGACTGGGTGATCCTTGTGAGTCCCTTCCAATATTATATCCAATAGGATATTCTATGGTTCTATGAAATCTGTGCCTCCCTCGCTGTAGTTTCCATGGTGAGTTTTTTTAAGTCTTTCCAGAGCTGTCTGTCGTAACAATTCACTTCATCAATGTGATTTTTGTGCTGCACTTCGCATCTACCCAAACCATTCAAACAATGGTTAAATTTAACGAAGTTACTGGAATTTCCACTCTTCACGTCCGTGATGTTTCTTAACTGATGTCTTTATTGTTACAATACAGATTTTATCCAAAGGGGAGCTGCAGGTATCAGACAAGGAGCGCCACACTCAGCTGGAGCAGATGTTCCGAGACATCGCGACCATCGTGGCTGACAAATGTGTGAACCCCGAAACAAAGAGGCCCTACACAGTGATCCTCATAGAGAGAGCCATGAAGGACATCCACTACTCTGTCAAACCCAACAAGAGCACCAAGCAGCAGGTGAGTCTTCCTGCAACACCAGCTCCTACTCCAAGGTGCTGCACTCCAGTGTAATTCCTCAGCTCCCTGTCACACAGGGATCAGCAAAACCCCGGCATCTGAGCCCTCAGAGGGATTACTCAGCCATCTGGCAGCTGAATACAAGCAGCTCCTGAAACTCAGGCAATTTGTTTTCTAAGAATTCAGGGAAGAGAGAAAGAAAGAAACTTAAATAAAACAGCAACAGTGGTACACCTGGAACAGAAATAAAAGGTTTGTGATTTATCCTAACTGAGGTGTTATATCAGCCTTTGCATCTGAACCACCTGGGTTTGTGGTGTTTTGCAGTGTAGCTGCTATTTAATTTTATTTCAGACAAGGTTTTTAAGTGTTTGTAGTGATCACAAACAGCAAGAACTCTGCTTTTTCTTGTTAATCTGGCAAAAAGAGTGTGTGACAGCAACCTCCCTGCGGCAGAGTGGCAGTGACCAGCACTGAGAGATGAGTCTGAAGCTGGTGCAAAGGGCTGGAGATTTTGATGTGTGTGGTGGTTTTGAAGCAGGTGTGTAAATGCTCTTCGTGTCCTTCCAGGCCCTGGAAGTGATCAGGCAGCTGAAGGAGACCATGCAAATTGAACGTGCTCACATGAGGCTGAGGTTTATCCTCCCACCAAAGGAGGGCAAGAAGCTGAAAGAGAAGCTCAAGCCACTGATTAAAGTTATTGAGAGCGAGGACTTCCAGGAGCAGCTGGAAATTGTAAGCAAAAAGCAGTCCCTGGGCTTCATACTTGACTTGACTACATATTTTACTAGAAGGTGAACTCATAGATGGAAGGTGGAACTGAATCAGAGCTGCTGTTTGGGGTTTTTAATATCAAACAATCCTAAGGATGGGAGCGTGGGAGCAGCCTTTGTTATCCAGAGGTTGCTGCTCCAAGCTGAGCAGAAGCCCAGTGCAGTTTCTCTTAGCATTGATTATCCTGCCACACTGATAAGTTTATCTGCATATGTGGAATGTTACTGTTATTTATGTGGTGGCTCAAGCCTGTGTTTTATTATTTTATTTTATTTTATTATTTATTAGTAGTTAATTATTTTTTTTTAAAGTCTGTGGTAAAGCAAAATTTGGTATTTGTAAAAATCTTCTTGGAATACAGATTAGAATCCAGCAATCCCAACTGGAAAAAGCCATGTCCAGCATGGGGAACTGGAACTGCAGAAATTCAGGGGAAAGATTAGATTAGATTACCTGGAAGATACTGTTTATTAACTCTCTGCAAAGACCTTCTTAGTGACTAAATGGGGTTTTTTAATGAAAATTAATGTTAGGCCTTGATTAGGGCCTGGTGAAATTCCAATATTCTTGCTTGACTGTGACATGTGGAACATTCCAGGTGTGCCTTGTTGACCCAGGCTGCTTCCGAGAGATCGACGAGCTGATCCGGAGCGAGACCAAAGGGAAGGGATCCCTGGAAGTGCTCAGTCTGAAGGATGTGGAGGAGGGAGACGAAAAGCTCGAATAACAAAACCTTCCTGCAGCAGTTCTGCTCGGACAACCTCCCCTGAAATGACTGGTGTAGCCACTCTCTTCTGTTAGGCCTTCGTGGGTTTTTCCAATCTCTTGCTGCCAAATGTTTTCTGACACTAATCCTTTGGGATTTTTCCATGCAGTGTGAGGGTTTTTTTATCATTTTACACTTGTTTGGGTTACAGATGTCTTTGCCTGTAGGAAGGTTCTGTGTCAGAGTTGCACTAATAAGGACTGAGTTAGGATGTGGTAGGAGGTTACTCTGGCTTTGCTTTAGTTTCAGGGTCGCTGTTGAAGTCGTTTGACTGATTTGGTGCCAATTGTTTGTACTTTTGAAGTTGTCAGTGTTGAGTGGAAGGTTGCACTGGTCACTGAGGAGGGGGTTTGTGTGTGAGGAGAGGAACCTTTAAAAAAAAGAGAGCCACATTTTCACTTCTAACAGGTGCAAAGTGTGGATCATGTCCAAAAATCAATCTTTTGGCAGCGTGAAAACTGACTTAGACTTCCATAATTGGCTGCTTGGTAATTAAAATACTTCAAAGGACCATTAGTAAAGATTTCCTTCACTGGATATAACAGCACTTGCTGACTTAGAGATGATGTTCTCCAAATAACTTATTCATAAGATATATTTAGCTACATTAATAAAAGCAAATGATCGTCTATTTATATATTATAGATAAAGAAAGAAAATACTTATTTTTGTTAATAGTATAGGAGATATCCCTGGCTGTGGTGATGCTTTTTGTGGGCTGAGCCTGTGCTTGGGAGCTGCTCTGTTCACATGATAAAATGAATCTCAAACAGGCAGTGGTGGCCTCTGGCCATGGAGCCAGACGGGCTTTTGTTGGGCTGTAATTCCCAGCAGGAATTGTTTGTGTGTGCCCCTTTTGCTTTTTTAGCGCAGCACAGACCCATTCTGGCAGCTGTCCTTTATCCTCTGTCTTTTTGTGCTGCTCTCTAATCCAGGCACGGAATTTCCAGCCAGCTCCTGGGGCACGGGATATAGTTCTTGCTAATTCTGTCAAATCTTCTTGCAGCTGTGTTAAACAAATGATTCGAGGGGGGGTTTCAAAGGAGAGGGGAAGGGAGGACAACAACGGGGGAAGGAGATACTAAAAATACAAAGCACCAGGCAAAGCAGATCTGGTTCAGTGACTAAAAGCTAAACCAGGAGGAATTTTGGGAGCCTTTAATGTTACATTTCTGTTACCATGCTGATAGTAGGCAGCAGGTGAGGAGCTGGGGATAAATCCAGCCAAAGATTAGATGTCTCCCAGGTGAGTGTGTGGTGGTCCCTGGTTGCTGTCGCCTTCCAGAGCTCACCCTCTGACAGTTAAACTGAGCTCAGGTTTGTACTCCTGACCTTTTCCTCTGGACCTTGAACTCACTGTGAGTTTCCCAGGATTTCAGCAGGGTGGAAGTCAGCTGGAGGGAGGGGGGCTCTGGCATGTCAGGTGGATCCTCAGTCCAAGGGAAGCTGATTTGTGTTTGTGCAAGGCCAGCATCAATTTCTTCAGCAGCATTTTGGCAGGACTTGCCACTCCAGAGCCTGAGTTTTGCTGAGGGCAGGTGAAACAGAGATTCTTGAACCACTTGATCCATTTTAAAATGCTGTCTCTTGTCCCCAGGGGGTTTAAATGCTGCCTGGGAAATTCAGTGGTGTAATTACTGTGTTGGCCACGTGGACACGGGCTCAGTGTGGGAGATCTCTGTGGGTACAGCCCTGAACTGCTGCTTTCCCATGGCTGTGTCCCCACGCACGCTTCAGGAAGCACTGAGGAAGATCATGTGGATATTTAGCTTGTCACTGGCAATTAGCACTAAAAGGCAGTTCATAAATATGCAAATGAGATGCTGAGCAAGAGCCTCAGAGGATCCTGTGTGGGTAATACTTGATTTCACAAGCCTTTAATTTCTTTGTTTTCCGTGTTCAGCACCTTGAGCACAACGGGATGGCTGCAGGTCAAAGATCTGGAGTTACAGAACCTTCATCTAAGCTGATTTAGGAGCTTGGTACAAGAAAGGCAATTTCCTTAGGAAGCCCTTTTTTTCCTGCAAATCCAAACATTAAGGATTTTCTCTGCTGGAGGGAGCTTGGGTTTATTTATCAACAAATAAATGCACATGCTGGAATTTCTTGTCATGTTTGTAGTTCAGCAAGAATGTCTGATGAGCATCAAAATAAAGCTCAGTATTGGTAATGCTTTGGGTTTGCCTGTTCCTGCAGGAGTAGAATTCCTTGCACAAAGGTTTCCTAGCTAATTAAGTGGAATTTCCAGAGGTGGGTGTGTAAATAAGCTGGGAGCTTCCTGGAGAGCACTGCTGGTGTGGTGGGTGTACACGCACATGTGTTTTCCCTGGAATTGTCCTGTTCCTCCTGGGGCTGGGAATGGTCCGTGACTGAGAAGGGTCCATGACTGGCCAAGTGACAACTGCTGTTGCCACAGCGATAGGAAACAAGGCTGGGATCCTTCTCCCCCTCATTAATCAGTTACTAATTAATCTGTTGCCTGCAGAGGCCCAGAGGGGCCGTTTCCGAGCAGGAGACGCAGCTCCGGCGGCAGTTGGAGGTGCCACGGCGACGGTTCCACGGCGGAACCGTCGTGGTCACAACCCTGTGACCACTGTGGCTGCCCCTCACGGGTCCAGGATGGTGGGCCCAGGGATGGCGGGCGCAGGGAAGGGGGCCCGGGGCCGCGGTGCCGCCGGCACGCAGGGCAAGAAGGCCGGGCTGGACAAGCGCTGCCGGGAGCTGCGTGACCTCGTCAGCCTACAAGGTGCTGCCCCTCGGCCTCACGGGGACAGGGGTGGGCTCATGGCCCTCCCCATCGTCCTACACGTTACCAACGACCCCCTGATGTCCCTCCAGCACAAGGGTTACGGATTTTCTCCCAGTCGTGTGAGGAGAAGCTCCGGCAGAACCAGCAGCTGCTGCCCAGCCTGCAGCAGGCGCTGCAGGAGGATGCCCGTGTCCTGGATTTTGTCCTGAAGGTACCGAAAGGCCCCACCTGCTGCACCCCTGCACCTGCAGCTCCTCCAGCAGTCCCTTCCAGGGGCCAGCAGCAGGATGTGACCATTGCCAGGCTGGCAGTGACAGTCCCTTTGTCCCTCTCCTGCCCACAGTACAACAAGCTCCCCGCAAACGATGCCTTCTCAGAGGGAAAGGCCGTTGCAGCCACCGAGAGCCTGGAGGTACCAGCAGGGTCTGGTGGGACGGGCTGCTCCTGGAGGGCTGGGGCTCTGGGAACACTGGGAAGAGCAGTGCATGGCAGAGGGATGTGGTGCCAGCACAAGGACAGCCCCCCAGGGCCACTATGGTGATTCACGGGGTGTTCACGTGAGTCCTGTGGGTCCCTTTCCACCACAGGACCCATCCATGCAGGTCCTCCCTCAGCTCCCTGACCAGACCCCCGGTCCCAACGACCTCCTGGCTGTCCCACCCTGTTCCTACCCCTTCCTGGCACAGGAACCCGCCCTGGGTTCCTACGGGGTCCAGCTGCATCCCTGGGAGAGAGATGCCATTCCTGTCCTTCACTGCCTGTCCCAAGGTTGTGACCTGGTTATGAGCCCGTGGAGATGGAGGAGCTGCCTTTGCCTGCGGGCCCCTTGCAGGGACAGAGCGGTGCCGCCGCTCTGACAACATCCACAGCTGGGGCACTGGTCGATTTTATTGATCCCCAGCCCTGGGTCTGTGTTATGCAGAGTCCCTAAGCCCAGCCCAGCCCTGCCCACCTCTCCCTTACCCCAGCAAAGCTCTCCCACATCCCAGCCTGTCAAACCCATGACAATGTCCCAGAGCAACGTCCCAGTGTCCCTGGCTCTACTTTGGGGGGGGAGTTGCCAGGCAGGACCCCCTTCTCCTGCAGCATCCAGGCTGGTAAACACTCCCATGCCCATCCAGGCGGCCCAGAAGAGGCTGGAGGCCGTGGTCCATGACCAGGTGAAGGTGTGTGACATGCTGCTGCACAAGGTGAAGCAGTGGAGTCAGGCCCGGGACGATCGCCAGAGGTACCTGCAGCAGCTCAAGGAGGCTGAGTTGGATGACAGGCTGCAGCAGCCGCAGTTCCAGGTACCCAGGAGCCCTTCCTGAGGTGGGGTTCAATCCTGCATCCCCCAGGTGGGCACTGGGTATGCAACAGAGAGTCACTTCAAGTCCTCCCCCGGTGTCTGCCCCAGGCGATTCGCCAGCTGGGCAACGACATTGAGAAGATGCTCATGAAAATTCAGACTGGGCAGAGGGTGACCAGCATGTACCTGCAGGTGCAGGACATCATGAGGAAGGTGAGCTCCTGCTCACCGTGCCATCAGCCCGCCTGCTCCCTCTGCAAAGGCACAAGGTGCCCAAGGGGCCGTGTCCAAGGGGATGCCCTCCTGGATTGGTGGGGTCCTCCCGCTCCCCCCATCCCCTGTCACAGCCTGGGGGACCCCCAGGGCTCGGGGGGTGACGTGCTGTGTTCCCTGTGTCCCAGGAGCTGTTCTATCTGCCTCGGTACCTGGACCTCATGTGTGGGATAACTGTGATGTACAATGAGGAGCTCACATCCCGGCAAAACCTCAAAGCCAATGATGTCATCAAGGTGAGACTTGGCACAAGGACCTTGGGGTCCCTTCCCACCCTCCAGTGCCCCCAGACAGCACCACATACCCGGGCCTGTGAGCCTTCCTTCAGTCAAGAGCAAAAGAGACAGAGCTGGAGTCGCCCACAGCACCCAGATGCCTCCACAGCTCTTCCTGGCCAGGCTGCCCTGGGGCTGGGGACAGCCTGCCTGAAGCACCAGCCATGGGGAAGGCAGCTTGCTCCATGCCCCAGCCCTCCTTTCCCAGCTTCCTTCCCAGCCTGTTTGCATGGAATTGAGGACATTTTTGACACTGGCCATCCCGAAAGCTCAACTGGGTCACAAATCGTAGATTCATGGAATGGTTTGGGTTGGAAGGGACCTTAAAGATCATCTCATTCCACCCCCTGCCGTGGGCAGGGACACCTTCCACTAGCCCAGGTTGCTCCAAGCCCCATCCAACCTGGCCTTGGACACTCCCAGGGATGGGGCAGCCACAGCTTCTCTGGGCAACCTGTGCCAGGGCCTTCCTCACAGGGAACAATTTCTTCCCAATATCCCATCTTAAACCAATACTTAAACCTAATAACCATCCCGAAGAAAGCTCCAGCTGAACTTTGGCAGCAACTTCTCCCTCCTCTGTTGTGCTCCAGAAACTCATGGCCGAGGCAGGACCCCAGGTCCTCGTGGAGAGGTCCCTCAGGGAGCAGTCCCTGATCGAGCAGAGGGAGAACCTCGAGAACCTCCAGCAAAAGACAGAGACCGAGAGGCAGCTGAGAGAGGTGAGCTGGGGGCCCGGGGCTGTGGGGAGGTGCCAGCCAGCGGTGCTGAGCCCCCCGGGGTGGCAGCAGGGGGGTGACAGTGACTGTCCTTGCAGCAAGCAGCGGCCCTGCTCACCGCTGACCAAGCCCAGAGCTCCTCGGACGCGATGGGGGGTGAGTGCCTGGCGGGGGGGCAGGGCTGGGCTGTGGGCACTGCCACTGGCACATCCTCCCCTGCCGCTCCCCTCCCACCCCAGGGGCCGACGCAGAGGCTGCCATGACCCAGCTGGAGCGCGAGGCCTTTGTGAACGACAAGATGGAGATGGCCAAGGCTGCCCTGCAGTGCTCCAGCATCTGGGTAACGGAAAACTCCCTCCCTGGTCAAACCTGGGGCTGCCCCAGCGCTGGGGAGCTGAGACCCCTCTGCTGCCCTGGTTTCACTGTGGGGTTTATCCGCTCTCCCCTCCTTGGAGCCCCCTAAAGTGTCTCCTTGTGTGGGCAGACACGGAGCTGCCCTTCTCTGTGGCACGGGATTGCAGCTGTGAGCTCCCCGAGGTGCCCCCAGCAGGAGCACCATGGGCAGAGCCCTCCTGCTCTCCCCTGGCCAGGACATCCCGGGCAGCCTCCTGGCACAGATGAAGTCCACGGAGGACCTGGAGCAGCACATCCAGGAGTGCAAGGAGAACAAGCAGGTGCTGAGGCAGATGCTGAAGGAGCTGGAGTTGAAGCAGGCGAGGCTGAAGTTTCACCAGCCCCTCGGCACAACCAGGTGCTGCTGGCCTTGGGGCAGTCGTGCCAACCAGGGCACCATCCTTGGGGGGCACACGTCCCAACAGGCACCCCGACCTCCATCCCACTGCAGCCACCCACCCCTCTTGCACCAGGGGGGTTCCTGAGCAGGGTGATCCCCCGGCTCTGCTCCTGGCACAGCACCCAAAGCTCCCACTGTGGCCCTGGGGGCACCCTCGCTCCTTGCCTGGCACGGGAAGTGGTGCCAGCAGCACAGGGTTGGGTTGCAAGCAGCATTTTTGCTCTGCAGTTGCAGGCCAGGGCGGGGGGACCTGAGCAGCTTTTGCAACAAATTTGGGGTGTCTGCAGCAGCTATGGGGTGCCTGCAGCAGATCTGTGGGGTGCCTGCAGCAGATTTGGGGTGCCTGCAGCAGGTCTGTGGGGTGTCTGCAGCAGGTCTGTGGGGTGCCTGCAGCAGATCTGGGGTGCCTGCAGCAGGTTTGGGGTGTCTGCAGCAGATTTGGGGTGCCTGCGGCAGATTTGAGGTGTCTGCAGCAGATTTGAGGTGTCTACAGTAGGCGTGGGGGGTCTGCAGCAGATCTGGGGTGCCTGCAGCAGGTCTGGGGTGTCTGCAGCAGATTTGGGGTGTCCCTGCCCCCCGGGCAGTTGTGTGACGTGTTGTTGGCTCCAGCCTGCGGGAGGAGGAGCTGAGGGAGAACCTGCAGCGGGAGGAGTCCCGGCTGGAGCAGGTGCAGGCGCAGATGAAGAGGAACCAGGAGCAGCTGATCGAGTTTGAGAACAGCATCGACAACCTCTTCGTCCGCCTCCACAGCATCACCATGCCCGACCAGGTGCCCACGTGGCCCCAGTGGGGTGGGACAGGGTGGGACAGGGTGACCCCTGGTGCAGCCACCACCACCGCGAGGGGCTCGTTCTCCCCACCAAGGTGATTGTTCTCCCTCTCCCTCCCTCCAGGGGGACTCTCCCCGGCCCGTGGGGTTGGAGGAGAAGCTCAAGCAGTGTGAGGAGAAGCTGCATTACCTGAAGCAGAGAGTGTCCGACCGCCCCCCCAGCGCCCAGACCTACGACAAGGAGAGTGAGGTCTGTCCCTCCATCCCTGATGTACCTCTGGGGACCCACACAGGGCTCTCACGGCCCATCCAAGTCATCCTTCCTCACCCAGGGCATAGAGGTGGCCACAGGGAAGGGCCACGGAGCAGCTCAGCCCCCAATGGCTCTGGGAGCTGTGGGGTGTCCCCACAGCAGCGAGGTGGGGCACCCCCTGGGCTCTAACACCCACCTTCCCGTCAGCACTTATCCCAGCGTGTCTCTCACAGACTTTTGGGAAGGTCAGAAACCTCCTGGAGAAATCAACTGCGGCTGAGGCACAGAACCTGAAGATCTCCTTTGAGGATGTGGGCCCTGCATTCCACGGTAGGAGAGCACAGTGGGGGCACAGTGACTGTCCCAGCCCCTGCCTGCTGGCACTTCTGGGGGTCCTTGTCTGTCTCCCACTGTCCCAGCACACCCCAACCCACGAGCTTCCTCCAGATCCTGGGGCTGACCTTGGCTGTCCCCAGGGCTTTGAGCACGGGTGATGGTTTGAGGTGGGGCTGTGGGAGAAGGAAGGCAGATGGGGGGTGATGAGCATCAGGCCACAGAGGGAACAAGGAGAGATGCTGTAGGGCAAGCAGGGAGTCCCTTGTCTTCAAAATCACCTGGCTGGGAAGAATAACCAGTACTTGGCTCTGCCTGTGGACACTCTTGGAGGAGACAAAGAGCTTTTGGCAGGTCGCCACCGTTTTTAGCAAAGCAGGAGCTGTGCCCACCACCCTGTAGCTCCAGACCTTTTTGGGAAGCCCCAGCAGTGTTGGAGATGGGCCATCACCAGTGCTGCAGGTCACTCTGGGGTGCTGGGCTGGAAAAGCCCTGGTGCTCAGCACGGGGGCTCTCTGGGATCCCACCAGCCCGACAAAACATGCCAGCTCTGTCAGGGACTTGGGCACAGCAGGGATGGCCCTCAGAGCCTCCCACCCCCCTCTTCTCCACTCTCCCCTGCAGTCTCCTTGGATCTGGAAGAAGAAGAGCACGACTACATCCCCAGCCGGGCAGACATCAAGAAGCAGGGGCAGCAGCTGATCAGGATGAACACCAAACGCCGCAAAAGGAAGTAGCAGCGTCTCCACGGGACCTTTGGGAGCCCCAGGCCACCCCTCGTGTCCCTTCCCCAGCAGGTTTATTAAAGCAGATCTTCTTCATTCCTCCCAGTTCTGTGGCAAAGCTGGAATGGGTGGTCTTTTTTCACTTCTGTCACCCAGAACACGGGGGGGGCCCAGCGCTGAGGGGCTGAGCTGGGTTTGGGGGCAGCCCCTGCCCCTCACTTGGCTGCTCCCCCCACAGAGGTGGGGATGGGATGGGATGGGATGGGATGGGATGGGATGGGATGGGATGGGATGGGATGGGATGGGATGGGATGGGATGGGATGGGATGGGTGGGCACAGCTTCCCAGCTGGAGCAAAGAGGGAGGCAGGCTGGCCTTGTCCCCCTTGGTCCTGTGGGGCCAACACCTTCTTGGGACCTCTGTCCCACCAGCCAGCTCTGGGACCCCGATGGGCTGTGTCTGCCTGAGACAGCGATGGGGAAATGTGGGGAACAGGCTGAGACCCGTGTGGCCCTCAGGGTGAATGTTTTTGGGAGTAGAAGGGCAGACCCTGCCTTGGAAAGAGCCAAACCTGAGCTGAAGCCCCCAGCCTGGGGCTGCCTGACCTCCCTGCAGACCCTTGGTGGCTGTCCCCTCCCTGGTCCCTGCACACACCCCGTGTGTCTCCTACTCACAACCTGGAACCAGAGCAAGCCCCGGGTGTCACCTGAGGGCTGCAGGAGGGGCTGGAGCTCAGGGGGCCCCAGCCTGGCCCAAGACAGCAGAGGATGCTGCACCAAGCCCTTGGCTCCAGGGTGGGACCCTCAGCCCTGCTCGTGGGTCACGGACACCCTCCCGTGAAGGGCACCTTGTCACCTCTGCTCTGGTGCAGCAAAGCTGCAAACAGATGGTGCTGTTTCTCCGAGGTTCTGCCTGTGGTCCTGGACAGAGATCCAGGACAGTGGCACCCGGGCCACTTCCAAGGGAACATCAGCATCAGACCAGCCTTTCACTGCCATTTCTGGCAGCCTGGGCTCTGTGCTTCGTGCTGCCATCGCTGGTGGCATCGTCACTGGGGGGGGATGGCTGGCTCTGCCAACCCCCTGAGCAATCTGGCAGGTCACCTGGAATGTTCTGGGTGGGTCTCGTGTGCAATGGGAATTGTATTGTCAAAACACAGCACAACTTGAGCGTTTTCAAGGAAGCTTCAGGAAGCTTCCTACACCAGGAATTGCTTCCCAATATCCCATCTAACCCTGCCCTCTGGCAGTGGGAAGCCATTCCCCCGTGGCCTGTCGCTCCATGCCTTGTCCAAAGTCCCTCTCCAGCTCTCTTGGAGCCCCTTTAGGCCCTGGAAGGGGCTCTCAGCTCTCCCTGGAACCTTCTCTTCTCCAGCTGAACCCCCTCACCTCTCTCAGCCTGAGGAAGGTTTCAAGCTCTTGGTCTGGTTTTCCCACTCTGGACGTGGGGAACAGAGAAGCCACAAAGGTGTTGAAGGCTTTTCTCTGCCAGAGCTGGATGGAGGATCTGCTCTGTGGCCCATTTTCCAGCTGGAAGGTAACTCTGGGATGTTTCAGCTGCCCTCAAAGGAGGGGAAGAGCAGCAGCACAACCACGGCACCGGGTTTTCACCTCTCTGAACTCCCCCAGCCGTGAGCGGAGTCACCGGGGCTGCACCTGCTCCATCAGGAGCATCCATTGGATGCATTCAGACACTGCATCCCAACCCTCCTCACGTTTCCAAGGCGAGGGAAGGGCTGTCACCCCCCGGCCGGCAGCTCCCGGGCAGGCAGACAGCGCCGGGTGCAATCGGAGTGACTGCTCCTGGCTCCCCGGGATCCGGGAGAGGCAGCGCCGGGAATGGATGTGACAGGTGGAGAAGAGGTACAAGACAAGAGGGGGGAAGGAGCCAGAGGGAGAGCCTTGGGTTCTGGGATGGAAAGGAGTGGGAAAAGGTGGGGCTGCAGGGGGTCTGCCATAGGGAAAATATTGTTAATAATATAAGGAATAAATGAGGGGAGGGGAGGGAAGGGAAGGGAAGGGAAAAGGGGAAGGGAAAAGGGGAAGGGAAAAGGGGAAGGGAAAAGGGGAAGGGAAAAGGGGAAGGGAAGGTTAGGGAAGGTTTGGGAAGGTTTGAGAAGGGAAGGGAAGGTTTGGGAAGGTTTGGGAAGGTTTGGGAAGGGAAGGGAAGGGAGGGGAAGGGAAAAGGGGAAGGGAAGGGAAAAGAGGAAGGGAAAAGGGGAAGGGAAGGTTAGGGAAGGTTTGGGAAGGTTTAAGAAGGGAAGGGAAGGTTTGGGAAGGGAAGGTTTGGGAAGGTTTGGGAAGGGAAAGGAAGGGAAGGGAAGGGAAGGGCTGACACCACTTGAGGTCTCATTGGGTGTCAGACAGGGGTGGCACAGCCCAGGGAAGGAGGTGAGAGATCTCCTTTTCAGCCCAGAGAAACCCTTATCCCCTCCCTCCCAGCATGGCTGGAGCTCCAGGAGGGATGTCTGCAACCAGTGCCAGCACTGGGGAGAAAACTAAAATAGGACATCAGGGAATGGAAGCATTTGCCACGTGGAAATATCTCTGCCTTGGGAAGGCTGGGATTGAGTGGGTTTGGGACTTTTTATTTTTAAAGGTGTGATGAAAATCAGATGGAATGAAGGGTAGGCACAGCTGGGGCTGTCGCTGGAGCCTCAGCACCGGGTTTTATGCTCTGGGGAGAAGTGGAACTGGATAAATCAGCAGATCTGAGGCCAAAGGGGCCCAAAGCAGAGGCTCTGTTGGCTGTTCTGGGGAGGGAGGTGCAGGCAGGGGATCCATCTTGGAGCTGCAAGGGTGGGATGTGGGAGGTTCCTGTAGCCCAGCCTTTGGGGTGAGGAGCTGCTTCCACCCCAGGAAGCTCCCCCATTTCCATGTTGCTGACAGGAGGGTTAATGGTTGGGATGGTGGGGCTTGGCCTGGTGAGCAGCAGGAATTGGCATCCCCAGCCACAGGCAGAGGAGGGAAGGACCCCAGGGAGGTGCTGTCCTGGCCCAGCTCTGACCCTGAGCAAGGGCAGAAGGTGCAGCAGGCAGGGGGTGGGGCTGGCAGCTCCCCACAGGCAGCTTTTCTCTAGAGTGGGGACCGTGGGACACCTCGGACCGTTTTGGTGGCCTCCTGGCCATGTCTGTCTGTGCTGGGCCCCCAGAGCTGGTGGCAGCTCCAGGGGGGTCTCAGGAGGGTGGAGCAGAGGGGGAGCACCCTCTCCATCCCCTGCTGCCCACACTGCTGGGGGTGAGCCCAGGAGACACTTGGCTTTCTGGGCTGCCAGTGCCCGTGGGTGGGTCATGTCCTGTTTGTCACCCACCAGTAACACCCAGTCCTTCTCAGCAGGCACCTCTCCATCCATCCATCCATCATCCCTCCATCCATCCATCTACCCATCATCTATTCATCCATCCATCCTACCATCCCTCCATCCATCCTTCCATCCATTCATCCACCCATCCCTCTCTCCCTCCCTCCCTCCCTCCCTCCATCCCTCCCTCAGTCTCTGCTGGTGCTGGGGATCACCCTGCCCCGGGTCCCTGCCCTTGCCCTTGGCCTGGTTGGCCCTGCTGAGGTTCTCACAGCCCCACTGGGTGCCCCCCTTCCCTCCAGCCCATCAGCTGCACCCTCACTGTGGTGGAAAACCCAATCCAGTGTGTGTTGGGTGGTGCAGAGGGCAGGGAAGGGCACAGCCAAGGAACCTGGGCAACCCCTGGGAAGTGCTTTGGCCACTTTAGCCCAGAGAAAGGACACAGCCATGAACTTGGGGGGCTTAAACCGTGACACACACCCAGCCAGGCACAGCAGGGCTGGGAGCATCTGCTTCCCAGTGGGATTTGGGCTGTTGGACATCCCACTCTGTACCAGGCTGGATCCAAAGTGTGGAGGAGAGCAGGGAGCAGGGCAGGGTCATGGAGCAGGGGGTATCTTGGGGTGCAGGGCAGTTCAATGGGGTGCAGGGAGGGATAACGGGGTGCAGATGGACGATGCCCACTGGGAGGCAGGTGGAGATGCAGCTCATCTGTCCTGGTGTGCTCTGCCCACCCCTCCCACCCCTCCACCCCACCTGCTCCTGGGCAAGCCAGGCCATGGCAATTGGGCACAGGAACTGGTGGTGTCCCCTGGCAGGGCTCACCCTGCCCAGGGGCAGCACGTGGAGGGCAATTCCATGCCCCGGCTCGGGCTCTGCCCCCCCAGTTCCTATCACACCCCAACACCAGCAGCACCCCAAGCCGTGGGAGAGGGGGACGAGCCAGCAGCAAGTGATGGGGGCACCCCCTCCTTGTGCCCCCTCATCCCCAGAGGGGGTCCCACAGGGCTCTGCCACCCCACCCCAAGCTGTGTGTCCCTGTGGGTGCAGCACAAACCCCCCAGTATCTATTTTGAGCCTTTGCCAAGGAAACAGGAACTGGGAACAAGAGGCCACGGGGCAAGACCCTGCCAGCCCAGGGACATGGGGTGCCCAGGGACACGGGGTGCCCAGGGATGTGGGAATGTGGGATGCCCAGGGACACAGGATGCCCAGGGATGTGGGATGCCCAGGGATGTGGGAATGTGGGATGCCCAGGGATGTGGGATGCTCAGGGATGTGGGAACGTGGGATGCCCGGGAATGTGGGATGCCCAGGGATGTGGGGTGTTGGTGCAGAAGCCACTCGGGGTTGCAGACAAGCCGGGTCAGCCGTTATTTATTGAGAACAGTTGTGGAGGGATAAAAATATTTCCACTAACTCTATAAGAATTTATAAACCTATACTCTGCTTATATCCGTTAACAAACGCCTCTAGGACCGTCATGCCAAGGGAGGAGGGGCTTCTGTAAGAAAATAGCGAGATTAAAAAAAGGAAAGCACTAATATACCCTGCGGGGCCCTGCCCGGGGAGGCCCTGCCCACGGGGAACCCCTGGCTGGCACAGGGACACGGGGGGCACGTGCCTGGTGACCCACCCCGAGCCTCGGCTGGGCACAGCCCCCACCAGGGGTGAACCCACCTGGGGGACCCCAGCTTGGGTGGCCCTGGCGGGGACAGGACACAGCCCCCTGCCAGTGAGTTCCCAGTGATCCCACTGCTCCCAGTTCTGCCTCACCAGCCCCTTTTGTCCTTCCCTGGAGCCAGGAGGGAGCAGGAGCTGAAGGGGTTGGGATCCAGCTCCCCTGGGACACTGGGAGGTGTGGGCCAGGCTCCCCCTGGGGACACACAGCGGGGCTTTGTCGGGAAGCAACACAGCTGGTGACATCCTAGGGGGACACAGGGACACAACACAGTGCCCTGCAGGGTGGGAACACGGGTGGGGACATCCTGAGGGGACACAAGGACGCAGCACAGTGCTCTGGGGGAACACAACACGGATGGGGACGGCCTGGGGGGAACAAGCTGCAGTGCTCCCGAGGGCAGCAACACCGAGGGGGACATCACAGGGGAACGTGGGGACATCGTGGGGGAACATGGGGGCATCACAGGGAATGTGGGGACATCACGGGGGAACATGGGGACATCGTGGGGGAACATGGGGACACACAGCAGTGCTTCACTGAGAAGCAGCATGGGTGGGGACATCCTTGGAGAACACACAGGGATGCTCTGCCAGGAAGCAGCAGGGGCAGGGACATCCTGGGCACACAGGGACATCCTGGGCACACAGGGACACCACAGACAAGCAAGTGGCACCAGGGGCCGAAATACCAGCAGGGGCAATGCCGTTGCCATGGGGTGGGAGGTGCCACAGGCCCAGGACTGTCATTATTGCTTTACAGGGCCAACAGCCAGGGGGAGCCGGGCTGGGGACCCGACCTCTGATTTAGGGTTCAAGGGACTTTCCCCAGGGCCCAGGATTCCTGGTTCACTCCGTGGGGACAGGGACACTGGGGACACAGGGCTGGACACTGACAAGTTCAGTCCCCCTGCACACGGAGCAGGGTGGTGGCTGCCCCTCCATCCCCTGGGTCCCCTGTGCCCCCCGGGAGCTGCTGTCCCTCCGTGCCAAGGCAACAAGCAGCCCTGTCCCCCACGGCGGGGCAGCTGGGGGGGCTGGCACCAGTGCCCCCCTTTCCTCTCCCCTTAAACCAGGGCCGAGCCGAGGTGAAGGCTGTGAGCGGGAGCCCGAGGTGACACGGGGACAGGGGGAGCAGGCTGGCCCAGAGCTGGGGGACACAGGGAAAGCCAAAGCTTGGGGGACAAAGCTGTCCCCGGGGGCGGGGGGACACGGGGGCAGGGGACTCCCGGGCCGGGTGGGCTGTCCCCTGGCTGTCCCCGGCTGTCCCCTGGGGCGGCGCTGGGCGGTGGATAAGGCGATACCGCAGCAGCTTTAAGGTGGCGGGTGCGGTTGGTACCGAGTCTGGCGGGGCCGGGCGGGGCGGAGCGTGATGTAAACATTTCTGATCCGGGGGCCAGGAGCAGGAGGAGGAGGAGGAGGAAGAGGAGAAGGAGGAAGAGGCTAGTGTGAGTCCTTCATCTGCTTCTGGATCTTCTGCAGCATCTCCTGCATCCGCCGCAGCTGGAAGGGAGCAGAGCAGGGGTCAGGGGGGTGCCGGCAGCTCCAGCCACAGCAGCTTTGGGGCAGGCACCCCAGGCAGGCCGGGATCAGCAGGAGGTGAGTGAGGGGAACCCTCTGATGCCCCTCAGCACCTCCTGATCCTTGGCCTGAGGAGCAGCAGCTGCTGGGATGGTGCAGGAAGGGTGGCCCACAATGGATGTGCCACGACTGGGGCTGCAGAGAGGGGAAAGGGGGGCTGGGGGGGCTCAGCCCTCCCCCACACTCACCTCCTCGTCCTTCTCCCGGATGAGCTTCTCCGTCTCCACATCTGGCACTGGGGGGATGACAGGGATGGGAAAGTCTGTCCCACTCTCCCGTGTCAGCTTGCTGTGGGAAGACAGAGGAGGTGAGGATGCTTCCCCAGCCCCCCTGGGGGGACATTCCCCCACAGATACCCCAAACTGTGCCGTGTCCACCACCCACCTGCACAGCCCCCGAGCCTCCAGGCCACCAACACAAGAGGCCTCTTTCCAGGCAAGGAGGATGTGAGAGGCTCCAGGTATCCTCCCAAACCTCAGCACCCCTAAACTGCCACACACTACTCGGGGAGGGGGGACCCAGGGATTTCCTGCACACCCTCCCATTTTGGGAAGCATCCCACTGGGATTGGGCTCTGCTGGCCCAGTATTTCCTCTGCTGCTGTAAAACCCCATAACCTCAGCATCTCCCCTCTCTGCCCTGCTGCTTCAGGACGGGCTCCCCGGGCACCCCTGTGCCCAGCCAGCCCCAAGGATGCTCCACACCCCTTTTCCTGAGCCTCAGCTCCCGTTCAACCCCATTCGTGGAGGAGGGAGCGGTGAGCATCCCCCCGAGGCCACCCCCCCTCGCAGGACTGCAGCCAGCCCGGATCAATGGCTTCTCCCATGCCCGCGGCACTGGGAGGGACCAGCTCTCCCACCCGTCCCTCTGGATGCCACGTGCCAGCCCAGCGGGTGACGACAGGGCTGGGACACCGAGAGTGGCTGGCAGGGGTCACACGTGCTGCCACGTGCCACCGCCACGTGCCACCACAGCGTGGCCCCTCCGGTGATGGACACTGGATGTGGCACGGGCAGGACGGGCCATCCCTGCCCTGCGGGGTCCCGTTGTGCCAGGGGGCTGTGCCAGGGCAAGGGACGGGGTTTGGCCACGTTTTGAGGTGCCTTGGAAGTCGCTGCCCGTTGTCACGGCTCCTCGCCCTGGGGGGACACAGTGGGGAGCACACGGAGCTCCCTCCACCCCTGGCAGCGGGACAAGGCTGGAGCCAGGCACCAGCACTGGGATGAGCAGTTCCACCAGCCCAGCAAAGACTGTCTGCACCCCAAAATCACTTCCCCCGGGAGGGCAGGACTTTGCCAGCCACTGGGGGTTTCAGTGCCACCAACTGGGGCCACATGTCCCCAGCCCTGGGAGAGCAGGGGTGATGCCACCAGCACATGGCATCCTCCTGGCATCCCAAGGGCAGTCTGTGTGGGACACGAGTGGATGGCCACGGGGCCAGGGGAGTAGCCACAGGGCCAAAGGGGTGGCCACGGGGCCGGGGGGTGGCCACGGGGCCAGGGGGGGTGGCCACGGGGCCAGGGGTGTTGGCCACGGGGCAGGCTCGCCTCGAGGGCGGCTGCCCGGCCCTTGCGTGGGCACAGAAGGACCAAGACAGTGTTGGGTACCAACAAGTACTTTATAAGGGGGCCAGGGGGATGGCAGGGGGTGGCAGGGGGTGGCAGGGGATGGCAGGGGGAGGAGGGCGGGGCCCAGCGCGGCCCCGGCCGGTCGCGGCTCAGTCGGCGGAGCAGTCGGCGCAGCACAGCCTCAGCACGGAGGGACGGCCCCTGCCCGGGGCACGCAGGGAGAGACTGTTTAGAGGTGCCTAGAGAGGTGCCTACAGCCCCTGGCAGCCCCCCACAGCGCTGCTCCAGCCCCCCCCGACCCACAGAGCCTCCACTCGCTCCCACACTGCTCAACCCCTCAGCTGGAGGGTCCCACCAGGGACCCTTCCTTGGGGGGCTCCCTCAGCATCTTGGGGTGGCTTAAGGGGATGTGGGTGCCATGGCTGCAGCTGGTCTGGGAGCAGAGCCCCAGCATGGGATGTTTGTCTGGGTCCTGCTCTGGCCCCGGAGCCTGCAGGAATGCAGGGTCCTCCTCACTGCTGGAGCATCTCCCCCCAGCCAGCCCCAGGGGGATGCAGGATCCCCCTCACTGCTGGAGCATCCCCTGAGACATATCCTGGCCGGGGGGGACACGGAGTCCTCCTTGCTGCTAGAGCACACCCCCATCCCAGCCCTGGGGGCACACAGGGTGCCCCTCACTGCTGGATCATCCCCCCTCGTCAATCCCAGCCCTGGGGGATGCAGGGTCCCCCTTACTACCCCAGCCAGCCCCGGGGGTGACATAGGATCCCCCTCACTGCTGGAGTATCCCCACTCAAGACAGACCCAGCCCTGAGCAACACAGGGTCCCCCTCACTTCTGGCCCATCCCCCCCAGCAATTCCCAGCCCTGTGGCACAGGAAGGGCCCCCCAAACCCCCCACCTCTGCCCACCCCAGCACGAACCTGCACACAACCCCAACCCCTGGAGACCACCGCCGGCAGTGGGCTGGAGTCACCCCGAAGAGAGGACATTCCCCCCTCCCGTCCCTGCCCAGCCTGGCCCCGCCTCTGCTAGCCCCGTACTTGCGGTTCCTCTCCTTCACCACCATGCGGGTCATGCTCTGGATGCACTGGGTGCGGTAGTTCTCGTAGTGGGTCTCCCTCGTCACGTCCTTCAGGTCCTGCATGTGGGTCCTCACCAGCATCGTCCGCAGCTTCACGAAGTCGCAGTGGGACGGGTTCTCCACTGCGGGGCAGCCCGAGGTCAGGGGGCTCCCCAACCCCCCCCCCCCGGGGCTCAGCAGCACCGACACAGGGCGACATCCCCCTCCCCAAGTGGCCGTGGGGACACTGGGGACAGCCCGGCGTTACCTTCCACGATGCCCCAGGGGTAGAGGCGCCCGCGGACGCGCCGGCCCTTGGCCTCCACCACCGTGTTGCTGCCGATGACGGCGAAGGGGATGCTCTCCTGCAGGAGGGTGTGGGAGAGAATGAAATGTTGTTCATTGTCTTAAACGTTGTCAAAATCATAGAATCATAGAATCATAGAATCAGCTGGGTTGGAAAGGGCCTCTGAGATCATCAAGTCCAACCCTTGATCCACTACCACCGTGGTTACCAGACCATGGCACTGAGTGCCACATCCAGTCTCATCTTAAAAACCTCCAGGGACGGAGAATCCACCACTTCCCTGGGCAGCCCATTCCAATGGCTGATTACCCTCTCTGGAAAGAATCATAGAAAGGTTCTTTGTCAAACTGCAAAGTAGCCTGTCTGAGGCTCATTTGCACCTTGATTCAGGCAGAGGCATTTCTAATAATTGTAATAACAGGGGCTCAGCAGGGCTTCTGTCCTGCCTGCCATGCCCCACATCCCTCCCCAGGTATCTCCTCTGCTGTGTCCAGCATCCCTTTGCCAAGATATCCCAAGCTGTGGAGATCCAGGGGCTGTGGCATGAGCTTCTCCACCCCATCCCCATCCCACCAAGCTGTGGGATCTTGGCAATGTGTCTGGGTAGTGTGACACGTACCAGCCCCTCCATGCTGGGGCTGCTGTAGAGCTTCTGTGGCCCCAAAAACTCCTACAGGTACCCCAGGATGACATGTGCTCCCTGCAGAGCTTGTGTGGCCCCAAAAAGTCCTACAGATACCCCAGGATGATGTGTCCTCCCGGCCATGGGGCTCTGCCCCTCCAAGGACGGAGCTGCAGGAGCCAGACCCACCTTTAGTGCCTGGTCCTGCAGCTTGAACTCCTCATCCTCATCCGAGTCGCACTCGGGGAACTGGTAGATGCGGATGCCGTAGTGGTCGATCTCCTCCCGGATCTGGAGGCAAACACCCCTCTCAGGGCAGGGCTCCAGCCCTCAGGAAGGGGTGGGAGACACCACACAGTGCCAGTATCCCCCAAAAGCCCATTCCCCCCAGACTAGATGTCACGGGCACCCCTCAAACCCTTCCAGCCCCCAGCTGAGCCCCAGGGAGATCCCGGGTGGCCACGGGGTCAACTTGGTCCTGCATGGAGAATGCTCCCAGGCAAAGTCCAGGCTGGAGATGGACAGAACCCCCATCCAAGCGGGGACCCCCAGGGCACCCCCACACCCAGGGACCCGCCGGGATGGCTCCAGGCTGGAGCGATCCCCCCTCACCTTGTTCTTCATGCGCTCCACCTCGGCGGGGGTCAGCGTGTCCGCCTTGGCCAGCACCGGCACGATGTTCACGCGCTGGTGCAGGGCCCTCATGAACTCCACGTCCAGGGGCCGGAGCCTGCGGGGAGGGAGCCTGGTGAGCCCCACCAACCCCTCCCCAGCCCCCTCAGCCCGGTGGTGCCCCTACCCGTGGCCGAAGGGCGAGATGAAGTAGATGCAGCAGTGGACACGGTTGTCCTGGATGTTTTTCCGGTTGAGGCCACTTTCGTCACGGAAATACTGCTCGAACTGCTGGTCGATGTAGTCGGCCACGGGCTTCCAGCTGCGGGGACAGTGGGGTGACATCGAGTCCTCTGTGGGACTTCCGAGCTTTCTGTGGACTCCTGGGCTTTCTGTGGACCCTCAGCTCTCACCCATCCCACCCCCCATGCTGTGCCCACCCTCTCGGGCAGGGTGCAGGGGGAAAGAAAGGTCCTGCAGCTGGTGGTGACAGGCCTTACCGACTCCAGGCCACTGATTTCACATGAGAAATACGGTTAAGAGATAACCTGATGCTCCCCGTGTGCCATTAGAGCAAGTATTAATTGATGTTATGTCCCAGAAGATTGGTATTATGTACTGGAACATTCCTGTGTCCAGGAGGATCCAGAGGGTTGCACATATAAATTAGCATTATACATAAAGGTTAATTTATATGTATATATGTATGTGTATATATATATATACATACATACATATATACACACATATAAGTCAACATTATACATATAAGTTAAGTCATGTGTATACACGTATATATATACACACTACATATATACACTATATATAAACACACTATATATTTATATACTATAAATATGTATATGTACGTGTATATATATATATATACACACACACTAACTTGTACATATTATATGTAAACTAAGTTAAGTTAGTTTACATATAATACTTATAAGTTAATATTGTGTAGGTTTTAGTCCGAACTATTGAATTAATTCCCAGAACATTCCATATCTGTTCCTTGTGCCTGGATCTGTTGTTGTCTTGGCTGGGAGTTTATGGGATGAAGCATGAAAATTGATGTGGGTCGTGCACACAAAGGATGTGAGATATTCCTACATGGGTAGTGTGTGTAACATGGGGAATAATTTAATGCAAAATAATACATAATATCAAATGTGGACTCCTTTGGAGCACCCCCAGGGACTCACCACTCGGTGTTGTTGACAGCATCACCGAAGCCCGGTGTGTCCACAATGGTCAAGCGCAGCTTCACCCCCTTCTCCTCGATGTCCACCACGTGCTTGGTGATCTCCACCGTCTGCGTGATGCGCTCTGGGGTGGCAGGAGACACGTCAACGGGGGGGACACCACAGGCAAGAGAGGATGGAGGTGACAGGACAGGTGTCACCCCCTCCCCGGGGGCTGGGGTGGCTTTGCTGGATCACTCCTGACACGGGCTGTCCAGCTCCATGCTGTGGTCCCCACATCCCCGTGGATGCCCATGGATGTCCACCCATGTCACCTGCACCCCAGGACCCCACCTTGGGCAGCACAGGGGTCTGCTGGGGGTGGCATCACTGTGGGAGCATTGAGGGCCCCCTGTACCCCTGTGTCTGACCCCACAGCTCCAGGCTGCACGTGCCCCTTCACCCCCAGCACCCCTCCATGTCCCCGGATCCCTAAGGATGCTCCTGCTGCATTGTGTTCTTTGGCTTTCACTCCAAGCAGCGGAAACAAGTGAAACAAACCCCGTGAACTCCTGGGGATTTGGGCAAGTTTGGGCCATTTTAATTTAAAAACTGGCTGTAGCTGAACTGGCCCCAGATCCCAACTGCCCTCAGCCTTCTGGATTTGTTGCAATTCCCAACAAGCCAGGGCTTGTTTTCCCTGTGGGTACAAAGCCCCTGTGGGGGGTCCCCATGCTGGGCAGGGGGGTCCCTGCTGCCTTGGAGCCGTCCCCAGGGCCAGCAGGTGGCTGGCAACGGGCCACATGTGGCTTCAGAGGAGCCCAGCTGGGCAGGGAGAGGGGCTGCAGCCCCCCAGGGGCATCACAGGGCTCTGCCACCCCCCCGTGTCACCAGGACACCTCACATGGGCTGTGACTGTCCCCCCCCTCACCTTCGGCGTTCAGCAGCTTTCTGTCCCTGTACATGTCCGTCAGGAACAGGCTGTTCACCAGCGTGGACTTGCCCAGCCCAGATTCCCCTGGAAAAGGGGGACAAGGGTGAGGGGGTGTAGCCAGTACCCCCCACGCCCTGCCCTGTGGTGTTTGGGCTCCAGAGTGGGCTCAGCACCCCCCAGCCCAGCTGGGCCCCCCGTACCTGCCACCATGAGGGTGAAGTCAAAACCCTTCTTCACCGACTTGCGATGCACCTGGTTGGGCAGGGTGGCAAAGCCCACATACTCCTTGTCATCCTACAGGCAGAGGGGACATGGGACAGGGGACACCACCATCACATCTCCTGTCCTGGCAGGCCACCCCCTCCTCCCACCCCCCAGGCTTGGAGTGCCACAGGACAAGGCCATTCCCGCCCTAAACCTTTGTGATTGCAGGATGGGAACACCCTCCACCGTGACTCCTGCAACCCCTCGCCCCCTGCGTGCCCCCCCCCGCCCCTCCACGGACACGTCCCGCACCTCGGAGGAGTCGTAGGGGTCCAGCTGCCCCCAGGGGCTCCGCGGGCGGTTGGGGCTGGGGGGCGGGGGGGCTGCGATGTGCTGCGGGGTGTCCAGGGGCCGGGACCGGGAGAAGATCCTGGAGTCCCTCTCGTCCGTGGCTTCCTCGGCGGGGCCCCTGCCCGCAGTGCCCAGGGGGTGGCCGGGCTCCCGCCGGCCCTCTGGGGGCTCCACCTTCCTGGGGCTGTCGGCCGGAGGGCAATCCCGCAGGAACTGGGTCAGCTCAGCCTCGTCCGAGTCCTCCTTCAGGAAACGCTTTATCTGGGGGACACGGGAGGAGGTGACACTAACGGTGGCAGTGCCAGACCGTGGTGGCACCACCCGACTCAACAGCACAAGCCCCCAAGCCGCAGCAGCCAGACACATGCAGCCTAAGGATGGCAGGGGTGGGAGGAGAGGGGGGACACGGCCACCCCAGGGGACGAGCCACCACCCTGGGGACAGCCCTGGGGACATCCATGGGGATGGCAGTGGGGACAGCCGTGGTCCTGTGCACCCTGGGCTCTTACAGCTTGTGTTGTGGGGACGGCAGCCAGCTCCTGGCACTCCGGGGGACAGGCATGGCCACCATCCCCCTGGGCACCCTGCCGCTCCTCGGGGTCTTCCGGGGTGGCCAGGACCCCCACACACCCCATGGCCTGCCGGGAGGGTGGGGAGGGGGCGCCGGGGAGGAGAGAGAGACACCAAGAAGTGATTAAGAGCAGTGCGAGGAGAGGGAGCTGGAGTGGGGCTGGGGCCAGGGGGAGGCAGAGAGTGGGTAAGAGTCTGCCCGTGCCCCCCACCTGCCCGCTTGTGGGGTCTCGGCGTGGGCGATGGCCCAAGGAACTGCTGTCCTTGCGGTCCCAGGGGACAGCCAGGGCGGGGGACCCGGCCCACAGATGTCACCAGGACCCCGACACTCCCCTCCCCGGCTCTGCCCATCCTGGAGCGGGCGCAGGCAGCAGCGCCAGGGAGGGACTGGGGGGGGCAGGCACAGCGACCCCCGGCTGGTGGCCCTGTGCGGCGGCGGGTGGGGACGAGGGCCGGGGCCGCCGGCTTTGGGATGGCTCCACATCCTGTTTACGAGCACTGCCGGGAGGAGACGCGTTCCCAAGGGCATGTCCGGCAGTAGCTCCCGCGGGACCAAGGTCCCCAAGCTCCTGCCGTGGCAACTGCCAGGAGACCCCATGGGCAGCGAGACCCCCAAACAGGGGGCACGGCGGGTCTGGGGGAGCCCTTGACTCTGCAGGCTCCCAGCTGGGGGTCAGTGCCCCCCCAGATCGGGGGCCCTCGAGGCGAGAGCCCTCCGTGGGGACACGTGTCCTCCCGCAGCCGTGTCCCCGCTCGCTGGGCGAGCAGCGGTGCCGGCGGCGAGGCGGGATGCGCGGAATTAGCGGGCTGGAAACAAGGTCACGGCACTGCCGGCGGTGACCGCTCGCACGGCTGCCCCCCTCTCCTGCTGCCCCCCTCTCCTGGTGCCCCCCTCTCCTGGTGCCCCCCTTCTCCTGCTGCCCCCCTTCTCCTGCTGCCCCCCGCTCCTGCTGCCCCCCTCTCTTGCTACCCCGCGCCCCCAGCACGGCGGGACACGGTGCCAGGCTGGGGGACAGCAGGTGTCCCCGTGGCGGGGGCTGCAGGACCCGCTGTGTTTCCCTGTCCCCCCGTGGGTCTCGAGTGCTCGGTGGGTCTGTGCGAGCGCAGCATCCTCTTCCTCACCGACCTTGCTCTGGGGGGCTCAGCTCCAGCCCCTGCCACAGCACGGCCGGGCCGGGGGCACACGGGGGTGGGAGGTGGTGCCACCGCCACCTCCGAGCGCCTCCAGCTCCGCTGCCGCTCCTTCCCTCGGGGCTCCGGCCCTTCGAGGCTCCCCCTCGCCCCCCACCCCCAGCGAGGCCGATGGCCTCGGCCGTGCTGCAGCACCGGAGGGGTTTGCGCCGCATCCTTGGGGCTCCTGCAGCAAGTGCAGCCCCCAGCAGGGCTGTTCCAGGGACGGAGCATCGGCTGTGGCACCTTCCCGCAGTATCAGGGTGCTCCGGGTCCCCCCATCCCCTCTGCCCCCTCTCTTGCCCCGCCGGGGACGGTCGGTGCCCCCGTACCTCTTGCCCAGGCTGCAGCTCGGGGCAGGTGGCCATGGCACAGCCGGTGTCGCCCGTGGCCAGGAGCAGATGCCGAGAGGCCCCGGCTGCGCCGAGGGATGGGGAGCGGCATTAGCATAACTCCACCCTGGGCAGGCTCCGCGCCGGGCGCCCAGGGCACCCAGGGGCCAGGCACGGCCCCTGCGGGGGCTGCGGGGCACAGGAGGGCAGAGGGACCCCCGGGGCAGAGCCAAGGCCAGCTCCTGCCCGGCTACCGAGATTTCAAGGACCAGAAAAGCCCCGTTGGCCAAGAAGGTGGCTGGGGGGCTGCAGGACCACCACCATCATCACCATCACCCCTGGGCTGAACACACAGCTTGGCTACAGCCCAGGAGGACACTCGGTCCTTGGAAACACCTTTGTCTCAGGACAAAAACGCCCTCAATCCTGGGACAAAACTCCCCTCCATCCTCAGACAAAACCCCCCTCCATCCTGCTGCACAGCACGTGGTCTCCCGCTCCCCACCCTGGAGCACCCCACAGACAAAAGCCCTCAAAGGGCTCCACAGCCTCTTTGAGGGGAGAAACTCAGTGTTCCATGAAAAGCTGTTTAAAAACTCCACACTTTTGCACTTGACAATTAAAGCTTCCCCACACGGCTCCAAGTTCCTGCTGGAGCTGGGCCTGCCTGGGAAGGACCCGGCCCTGGACTGGGAGAAGCAGGGACGCTGCCCATCACAGGGATCCCAGGCTCCAGCGCTCCTGCCTCGGCTTTCCCGGCTCATCCCTGGGAGGCGGAGGGTTAACAGTGCCCCAGGAGGAGCCGTGGGTGGCAGCCAGGGTTCCCCAGCTGTCACCTCGGGGTCACCAGGGACGCTGATTCACCTTGATGCATTGTCGGGATGCATCAGAGCCGCTCAGGCGCGATCCAGGGGCTCTCGGCCGCTTTCCAAGCGTCCCAGCCCGCACTCCCGGCAGGAGCAGGGATTTACGGCAGCGAGAGCCCGGGGCTGCGCCGGTGCCCCCGTAAGCAGATTACACACCCGGCTGAGTGCAAGGCGGCCTCACACCCGGGCTGTCACAGCCCCGGCGAGGTGGCACACGAGCTGCCTCCCCCTCGCCTGTCACTCCGCATCGCGCCAGCCCCGCACGGCAACAGCCCGCGGGCTGCGGCAGAGGGGGGACGCGGGGACAGCGGGCACAGCCCGAGCTAGGAAAGCCTGGCTGCCCCTTAGCGGCTTCCCGCCGGGCACCACATTCCCATGGGATGTGTTTCCCCAGCCTGTTTCTGCAGGGGAAAGGGAAGGGAACACCGCGGCGAGATGCTGCCCGCACAGCCAGGCTGGCCGAGGTGTCCCCCGCCCACGTAAAGGTGACACCCAGATGTGACACCCAGATGTGACATCCAGAGCGCAGCACGTGCTGCTCCGCTGTGTCACTACGGCTGAGCACCCCGGGCACAGGCGGCGTCCCCAAGGCACGGGCCCAACACGGGACAGGAACACGGCAGCCCCCACCAAATCCAGCAGTGCCGGGAGCAGCCTGGCTCTCCCCCAGGACAGGCCTGCTCCGGGAGCACGGGATGGTCCCGCCGGAGAACCGGAGCTCTCCCCTGCCACCCATCAGCAGCATCCCATCGGGAAACTGAGTCTCCCAACAGCTCCCGGAGGAACAGGGTGCTGAGCACGCTGTGGGTGAGGGCCAGGCAGCAGCGCTGGTCCTTGGTCACCAAGTAGGTGGGACAAGAGCCACACCCCTCGGTGCAGCGGCTCCAGCCCATTCCTGCAGGGAATCCTCCAGCTGGAAGGACCTGTGAGCACCTGCGTGGGGACCCCGGGATGGGACCATGCGCGGTGGCTCCCCGTGAGCCGGGAAGTGACAGCGGGGGCTGTCCGGGCTGGGAACAAGGTGACATCTCAGCACGTGGGGACGGGCAAGATCCAGCCCGCTCAGAACCGGGAGAAGAGGTCGGGAGGGACCATTGCTCATCCCGTTTCTCCGTCCGAGCCGTGAACTGCTTTGGAGACAGAGTACCGGTGTCGGGGAGCACCTGCTCCACCTCCGGGGGTCCTTCTGGACCACCTCCAGCCCCACGTGCAGGGAGAAGGGAGCGCAGCTCCCTGCCGGTACCCAGCCGCAGCCGCCGTCCTCCGCACAGATGTTCCCGAGCCTGGCTCTGTGCATCCCAAAGCCACAGTTTGGAGCCTGTCGGGAAGGCGCTCGTTGCGACACGCTCCGCCAGTCGCCCTCCTTCCTCCCTGCTTCCACTGCGTCCAGCCCCCGAGGAATGTGCCGGGCTGGTTCCCACGGCGGCTGCCGGGGAAGGGCGGCCACAGCGCTCCCCACCAAGGGCACTTGTCCCAGCGGCCACCACCCCGGTGCCACGCGAGCCACGGCCACAGCCCGCCGTCCCCATCCCCACCCTGGGCACGGCGAGTGGCCAGAGGTCCCCGTGGGGACGTGGCCCTGCCGAGCGGCTCCCGGGGACCCGCCATCGCCGCGGAGGGGGGAGGCAGGACGAGGGATGCAGGACAAGCTCCCGCGGGTCGGGAATGCCAGTGGCGGCTCCGGACCTTGCCGGTGAGTGCAGAGCCCGCTCCGAGCGTGTGACAGTCCCCGCAGAGGGCCCGGCCAGGCTGGCGGTGCCACCAGCGCCGCAACCCGGGGACCTGCCAGTAGCCGCTCTGGGGAGCGATGCTCGGCACGGAGCCACCCGAGAGCAGCCCCCGCCGCCCACGCACGGACACGGCGGGGGGAGGCAGGACGCGGGGACGCGCAGGTGACGCTCCCGAGCGCTGCCCGCCCCGATGCCGCGCTGAGGGGCCCGCGGCCGCCCCCCGCCTCCCCCGCAGGGCCCGGGCAGGTGCCGCCCGTGTTCCCCCCGCGCTCCGCTGCGGCACCGGCGGCCCCGGGTCCGCTCCGCCCCCGCGCACCGTCACCTTCACGGAGGGCACCGGAGCGGGCCCGCGCTGCGGGAACGGGCCCGTGCCACGGTGCGGGGCGGGGCGGTGCGGGGCAGCCCGGGCCGGTGTCCCCGCTCCCCGCCGGCCTTACCATGGCTGCGGCGCCGGGCGCCGTCCGGGAGCGGCGGTTGCCGATGGGCACGGCCGGGCCCCGCCGCGGATTAGCAGAAATAGCAGCGGCGGGGGCGGGGGCGGCCCCGGGGCGGGGCGGGCCGGGGGGCGGGGGGGGGCGGCCGCTCGGCATCACCGGCAGCGGCACCGGGCATCGGCGTCCGGCAACAGAGTCGGGCATCGGGCACCGACATCAGCACCAGCATCGGAAACAGCGCCTGGCACCGGGCACCGGCACCGGGGCCAAGCACGGCACACCGGGCGCGGGCACCAACATCAGGCGTTGGGAACTTGGCACCCGGAGCAGGCACTGGACACCAGGCAGTGGCGTGAGGCACTGGGTACCAGCACTGGGCACCAGCACCAGCACCTGGGCATCGGCATCCAGCCTTGGCACCGAGCACCAGCATCAATCCCGGTCACTGGTCCTGGGCACTGGCATTGGCACCCAGCCCTGGCACCAGGCACTGCACCAGGCCCTGGGGTCAGGCAGTGGCTCTGGCATCACTCACGAGGCAGCAGGCACTGCACAGCAGGCACGGGGCAGTGGTACAAGGCAGCAGCACCAGGCACGGGGCTCTGGCATCAGGGCACCAGCACTGGGTACCGGGAACAGGGCACTGCAGCAGGGACAGGGCACCAGTACCAGGGACAGGGCACAGGCACTGGGTACCAGTACTGGGTACTGGGCATTGTCAGGGCCCAGTACAGGCAGTGGGTACAAGGCCCCAGCAGCAGTTACTGTTACAGGTGAGAGGGAACAGCCCCAGTGCCAGGGAGTGACTCCTGGGAGTGGGCACCAGTACCGGGCATTGCTCTGCAGGTACGGGGTACTGGGCAGGAGGCACCGGGCTCCACATCAGCCACTGGGTGTTAGGAGCACTGGGCAC
Source organism: Neopelma chrysocephalum (assembly GCF_003984885.1). NCBI lineage: Eukaryota > Metazoa > Chordata > Aves > Passeriformes > Pipridae > Neopelma > Neopelma chrysocephalum. The sequence goes on from NW_020897961.1 coordinate 2,221,282, forward strand.
CAGGTAGAGGGTATTGGGTACTGGGAAAACGTGCCGACACCACCCATCACACATCACCTGGTGGTTACCAGGGGCTGAGGACACACTGGGCACTGGACCCCAGCCTTTCCTAGTGCTCCCTCTGCAAAATGCCAACCTGCCTCTGCCTCCTGCAGCCCTTCCCGGGGCTGATGCCGAGCCATCCTGCCCCTGGCTGGTGTGTTGGCAACCTGGCACGGGGATCTAGCCACCCAATGCTCTGTCCCCATCCCCATCCCGCACCAGGGGCAGAGTGACAGCCCCTTCCCGGGATGCCCCCGGCCCCGAGCCCGTGTGAGTGGCAGTGGCACGTGGCTGTGTCCCCGTGCCCCGAGGGCAGGAGAGGACGCTGGCACCGCGGCTGGGGCACCGTGGGGCGCTGCTGTTCCGGCCAGGAAAGGGGCAGGGGGAGCCTTGGCTGGCAGGGGCCGTTCCCTGCCGTGAGCAGCTGGCACAGCCTCAGCCATCCCCAAATTTCAGTCTCCCGGTCCAGCTGCCCAGCAGGACTGTCCTTGTCCCCCTCAAGCCAGGGGGGTGGCAATGCCACGTGCATCCCCAGAGCTTCCCTCTCACGGGCACCTCCTCCCTGCCTCAGTTTCCCTACCCATAAGGAAAACCAGTGGTAATTCCCCAGCGGGAAAAGATGGATCCAGCTCTACACGGACCCTGACTGAGGCTGTGTAACCCCACAGGGACCATCTCAGCCTTGTCCCCAACCTTGTCACCGCCTGGAGCCTTGTGCCCTGCCACATTATGGAGCCAGGCTGTGTCCAGATGGCTCCACATTCCCTTTATTCCCATAAATAACCACCACAGGCTCAGCACAGCCTCAGAGAGCATCGGTGGCCACCCAGACTCTGTATTTAGGGGGGCCAGGCAAGGATCCCACTCTCTGGAGACCCATCCTCACTGTCTGGAGGGCTCCAGGCAGGGGGCAGGTGGGGGCAGGCAGGGGCAGGCAGGTGAGGGTGGCTGTTTACATCCCTAATCCCCACAGCCAGCGCTTTCCTCCGAGATTACCGGGGATTAGGGGGGCTCCAGGAGCTCAGCCCCGGCTCTCCCTGCCCTTCAAGGAGCAGCGCCCGAGCCCCGCGGGGGTGGGAGGGCAGGCCGAGCACTGCTGTGATGAGCTGGGTGTTCTCAGCCCTGCCAGCGGGCACAGCCTGGCGCAGCCACCAGCTTGCCACGACCTCTCTCTAGTAACCCAGTGCCCACCGAGCTGCAACCCGGGCTTTAAAGAGAGCATTAAAAGCTGAAGGGATCAGCTGAGGAGCGGGAGGGAGAGAAGGGGCTGCACGGTCTCGGCTGGGGGATGACGCGGTGGTGACGCCCAGGGGAGGTTGGCACTGCCTGAGAGGTCCCCAAGGTCCCCGAGGCACCCCGGTGTCCCTCACCCCGTCCGGCAGGTCCCAGCACGGCTGGGAAGCCACCGGGGCCCGGAGCTCTGTAATTACCATGGGAGGCCGAGTTATTTTGGGAAGCGGCTCCGCTGCTGCCAAAGCTTTTATTCCTCCAAACCAAAACAAGATGGAAAGAGCCCAGCCCAGGATGCTGCATCCGGCGGGCGTGGGGAGGTTAACTCCTCGCTGCCTGCACCCGGGGGGCTGCCTGCTCCCCCTGCCTGCACCCAGGGGCTGCCTGCTCCCCCTGCCTGCTCTGCCTGCATCCCTGCCTGCACCCGGGGGCTGCCTGCTCCCCCTGCCTGCAGTCAGCAGAGCCCCAGCATCGAGACAGATCTGGGGGCTCGGGTTGCACTGGAGGGGCTTTGAAGGGTCAGCGGGGGAAGATTTGGGGTGGCAGAGGCCACGGGGTGTCAGCCAGGCATGGGCTGGGGGTCAGTCCTGTCCTCGGCCACTGGCAGCTCCCGAGGCCGCATATTTGGATGCTTCCCTGCATCCGCCGTGAGAACGACTATTTTTAGCTCCTTCTGTTGCAACAGATGTAGTTTTGGGGGCTTCCCAGCGCGGTGGCAGGGCCGAGGAATGCCAGTGGGAGAGGGGCACCTCGCTGCTGCCCCCAGGGAAACACCCCAGAGCCCTGAAGGGTCCATCCCAAGAGCCTCCCCAAAGGACAGGCAGAGGTTGCGATTTCCAGTCTCCAAACAGGCTCCAAGCTGGGAATAAACTCATTTGTCACAGCATGGAGAGGATAAACCACATCAAGCATCCCACGGTGCCCCCCAAGTTCTGCTCCAGCATAATGTCCAGGTGGGCTTGGAGGGCTGTGCTCAGAGTGGACTCCAAAACCCAGGGGTGTAACTCCTGCCCTTTGGCATATTTCCCTTGATCTGAGCTGGAGTCGCTCCCTGGGCTTGAGTCTTACAGGGCAGCAAAGAGCCCCAAAACCTGGGGCCTTCTGGGGTCTCCCAAATCCAAACCTCACACACCAGGGTCTCCCAGTCCCCCAAACCCAGGCACTGGGGTCCCCCAAGCCTTAAACCAGCCCCCAAACCTACACAACAGGGTCTCCCCATCCTTGTCTCCAAGGCAAAGGGGTCTGGGGGTCCATATTCCCCCATGTCCGGCCTGTGCCAGCCCCTTGGAGGGGTTTGGACACAGACAAGTTCCATGGGATGGTGGCACAGCAGCAGGGACAGGGTCACAGCCACCCAAACCCGCGAGCCCAGGTGGTCCGGGCTGAGCCTTCCCACAACTCGTCACACGCCACCAGCCCCCCAAGCCCCTCACAAAGGACTCACCAGCCAAAGCTGCCCATTCCTGGTCCCACCTGGGCACCTGGTGGCACTGGGGAATCAGGAGTGCCCGGATGCCACCCCAAGCTCCCAGCCCATCACTCACCTCCTCTGGAACCCGCGCTGGGAAGGGCTTTGTGCCGGAGCTGGGGGAGGACGGCAGCGGGACCGAGGAGAAGCAATTTTTCCCATCAGAAGGAGCTGAGGTTTTCCAGGCCTGCCCTGGCTGTCCCCTCCCAGGCCCCTCTGTCCCCCAAGACCACCAGCTGGGTCAGGGATGGAACCCACGTGTCCCCAGCTGGCAGAGAGGGGCAGGACAGCAGCGACACACAGGCGAGCTGTATTCCCAGGGCTGTGTTTATAAATGTCACGTTTACATAGACCCTACAAAAACTGCTGGCAAGTGAGGTGGGAATGCATGCCCCATGGGATTTCCCTGCCTGGATCTGCCCAGGATGAGCCTCATCTCTCAGGGACCAGGGGACATCTTGGGGGGAACACAAGGAGCTGCTGCAACAGCTCCTGCTTCCCATCCTCGTATCCCACACCCCGGCTCTGGGCAGAGGGTAAACTGAGGCAGGTGGGTACTGACTACTGACCCCCCAGCATTGGCCTCAGCCCCCACAGGGTTTTCAGGGGTCTGGATGTTCCCTGTGGAGCCACCAGGTCCTGGTGAAACGTGTGACCCAAGGAGGTGGCTCCAATTCCAGCCCAGACTGGGGGAGATGACACAAGGCTGTGACAGTGACACCTCTGTGTCCCTCATGGAGGGAGGGCTCAGGCCACTCCAGAACCACAGAAAGTCCCAGTCCTGAGTTGGAAGGATGGATGCTGTGCCCAGGGGACAAAGGGTGGCTCTGGGGACAGGGAGAGCCAGCTGCCAGCATGGGATGGTGGATCAGAGGGGTGGAGGGTGGGAATGATCCCGATGTCTCTATTCCAGCCTCTAGCTCAGAGAGGGATGGGCTGAGGTGGAAAAGGCTCCAGAGGATGCCAGTGTCATCACCTGCTCACCACTGGAATATCCTCCTATGTGGGTGAGCCTTCCTCTGGCTGGAGATGGGAATCTGTCTCCATGGAGCTGGACACCCCAGAAAGACCCTGGTGACCCCTCACCAGTTCCACACACCCCTATGGAGCTGGGTACCCTGACCAGTCCCCAGCAGCTCCTCTCCTTGTGAGGACCCTGTTGCCCATCACCCCCTGCCCACAGGAGAGTTCCCACAGCCCCAGTGCCCACCCTGCCACAATTTTGGGAGGAGCCAGGCCCTTCCTCTTCCCTGGAGCCCCAAACTCACCCACGAAGAAGGTGATAAAGCAGGTGGCCAATGGCTCCTGGCTGGACCCAGAGCTCTTGGTCTGTCCTTGCCAGAGCCACTGGTGCCTTTGGCCACCACCTTGGTGGGGACATCTGGCTCCCCACCTGCCACCATCCCAAACCGGGGTCAGGCCTGGGCAGAACCTTACCAGGGACACCCCTGGGTGGGCACAGAGCAGGACCTGGGGGGGACAGGACTGTGGATGCAGTGGCAGCTCTTGGTGGCCTGTGACTTGGTCTGGGTGGCCTTGTCCCCCCCTGGGAGGTGGTGGCTGAGGGGACAGAGAGGTGCTGGCAGTGAGGGGGATGAGCCCCTCACACCGGTGTCAGGCCACATTGGGGTAGGGGGCTGCAAGGACCCTGCCAGGCTGTGGCCCCTGGGCAGGGGCTGGCAGGGGACCTGGTGCCACACATGCCAGTGGCTGGATTTGGGCACAGGGTGCTGAAGAACCTCCATGGGGAGGGGTTGGGTGGGTGACAGCCATGGTGTGAGGCCACTGGGGCTGTGCCAGGGCCACCTCCCTGCCTGGTGAGGGGTGTCCTGGCCAGTGGTTTGGTCTGGGACGAGTTGCTGGTCATGGGGGTGACTGAGTGGCCACCTGTCATGGCCAGTTGCTGGCCCCCCTATCCTGGCACTGAGGGTCCTCTGAAGGGCCACCAGCAAGTGGCACCAGCAGGCACATCACACCCCACAGCTCCACCCAGCTGGGGGAGGGGCTGGGGAGGTCTGGAGGTCCCCTGGGTGTGGGGGTTCCCACTGCAGGGCTGGGGGTCCCCCACAGGCAGCAGGGGATTGGGGACCATGGGGTTTCCCAGGTGTGACAGCCACAGCAGGTCCCCCACTTCCCAGGGAGTGACAGTGTCCTGCTCCCAGAGCAAAGAGCCAGCACGGTGGGATGTCACCAAGGGCAGTGTGGTGTCACCAAGGGTGGCATGACAGCCCCGTGACACTGACAGGGACAATTTGTCCCTGTCCTTCACTGGGTACTGGGTGACAAGCAGTCAGGAGCCACCCTGGAGGGGACAGAGCCACTGTCACCTCCCCAACCCCTCTGGTCCCTCCAGGTGAGCATCCCTGAAGTCTGCTGATGGAGGTTCCAGCCTGGATCCCGGGACCCCTTCAGGCTCCTCCCCCAGCTGCAGCATCCCTGGGGACATCCTTGGGGACATCCCCCCAGTCCCTTCATTGTCACTCCCCCATGAGCTCCTTGAGTTCCAAGTCTTCTCCAGCTTCCAAAGCTCAACACCACCTGAGGACAGAGATCCCCCACCTTGGGGACCTTAGTTTGGTTTAGGAAGGTGGCAAGGACAGAGGACAGCATGGCAGGGCCACAGGCCACCACTGCATGGGCCACCTTGGTCCCAGGGGACAGCAAAGGCAAAGCTGCTCCACAGCAACAATGGTCTGAACAGCTCCATCACCCGCCTGTCACCAGCCTGCGGGGACAGTGGTGACATGTCCTGCCATGTCATGGCACGGCCACCGGGCCAGGGAGGGGACACAGGGCTGGGGGAGCCTGGCAGGAACCACGATGGGGTGGGGACAGCGGGAAGGGCGACAGCGCTGCCACCACGGGGGTGACCGAGCCGGGGGTGCCACCACGCCCAGAACCACCACACCCCTGAGCAGGGGGGACCGTCCCCTCCTGCCTCAGTGTCCCCACGAGCTCCCAGCCCCCCCGGGGGAGGCGAGCGATTGCCAAGCAGGCCGGGCAGCGAGCGGGGAAGGATTTATTGACTCACGGCTCGGGGTACATCACAGTTTGAGCTCCCTCCCCGCCTCCGGAGGGGGCGTCGCCTTGGACTTCCCGGGCAAAAGTGCGCGGAGAGGCTTCACAGTTTGATCCCTTCGGGAAAGCAGAACCGAGGCAGTGACAAATGGCAAACGCTACGTCGTATGAAAAAATAATACAAACTCTTCTCTTTAAATATCTTACAGAAAAATGAACCTGAATAAAGAGCATGAAAAGCACCGCGTGGCGCAGCCCCCGAGCCCCGCCCCGAGCCCCCGCGGGCCGAGGGGACCGAGACGAGCCCTGCATCCCACCCGGGCATCCCACCCGGGCATCCCACCCGGCGCTGCCCCCGGGCGTGCACGCGGGCAAGGGGGGCGTGGGGGCGGCGGGAACCGCTACGTGCCTGTCCCCACGCCACGGGGGTGTCCCCCCACACGGACCCCTCGCTCGGCAGCCCCCCGGGACCGGGGTGCCGGCGGGAGCAGCGTGAGAGGCCGGCCGAGGGCGTTGCTACGAGGGTGCCCTGGGGGGGGGCCCTGGGGGGGGAGGCTCTGGGGGGGCCGTGGACCCCCTCCCGAGGGAGCCGGGGGTCCCTCCTGTGTCGCAGTGCAAGTTCACGGAAAGCCAAGGCACCGCCGCGAGGCCGCGGCTCTGTCCGGGGGGGTCGTGCGGGGGCAGCCCCCGGTGTGCAAAGGGGAGGTGAGCCGGGGCGGGGGGGACACGGGGACACCCGGACGGTCCCCGGGGGCAGAGCTACGGCGTGGGGGGTGCCCAGGGCCATGCGGCCCCGGGGAGAGCCGGCTCCCCGGGGCGGTGGGGGCAGCGGGGCGGGTGGCCTGTGAGGGGACGGGGTGGATGCATCCAGGGAGCCCCGGGGGTCCAGCCCCGGGGGTGGGGTGGGGGCAGCCCCAGGAGGTGCTGGCGGCAGGTGCAGCTCCTTCTCCCGCCGCTCCAGAGGGGTGTGGGTGGGCGGGTGGGTGGGGGTCTATCGGGGGGGCGCAGGGACCCCGCCCTCCCCCCGCCGGTGCGTCTCCCCGAAGGCTCGGTCCAGCTGCTCCAGTTGGGAGCTCAGCGGCAGGTGGATCTCCAGGTGCATGCGGAGGGTCTCCAGCCACTGCTCCAGCTTGGCGAAGGACGGCCTGGGCGACAAGGGGGGGACAATGTGGCAGCTCCACTCGCCCCGTCCCCACCCCGTCCCCCGCCCCCGGGGTCCCCAGGGGGGTCTGCGGCCCCTCACCGCTTCTCGGGGTCCAGGTCGCAGCAGGTGACGGCGATGGGGAAGAAGCTGGGGGGGCAGGCGGGGGGGCAGTAGCGCTCCAGGAAGCCCCTGACGTTGAGGCCGAAGTCGGTGGTGCGGGGCAGGTAATCGGGGTCGGCGCTCACCCGGCCGATGATCTGGGGGCAAAGGGAGAGAGGAGAGGGCTCAGCCCCAAGGGGGGACCCCAAGCCCAAAGGGGGACCCTCCAAGCCCCAAAGGAGGACCCCAAACACAATGAGGACCCACGGCCAAGGGAGGACCCCAAACACAATGACGACCCCAACCCTGAGGGGGAGACCCTAACAGGGAGACCCCAAACCCAAGTGGGGAGGCTCCAACCCCAAGGGAGGGCTCCATGCCCAAGAGGAGGAACCCAAGAACAGTGAGGACCCCACCCCCAAAGGGGAGATCCCAAGCCCTAAAGGGAACATATCCAAGCCCCAAGGGTGATGCCAAACACAACGGGGAGACCCCAAGAGGGAGACCCCAAGCCCAAGGCAGGACTCCAAGCCCAAGAGGGGGAACCCAAGCACAACGAGGACCCTAACTCCAAGAGGGAAATCCCAATCCTGGATGGGGGGCACCCTAAACATAACCCTAAACATAACAAAGACTCCAACCCCAAGGGGGACGCCAAACACAATGAGGACCCCAACCCCAAGCACAGTGAGGATTTCAATTCCCAGAGGGAGACCCCAATCCCAGGGAGAGAGAACCCAAACCCAGTGAGCCCCCCAAGCCCAAGAGAGGACGCTCCAGTCCCAAAGGGGAGACTCTAAACACCCCAACCCCAAAGGGGACACCCCAAGCACAGGGGTAGGTTAACCCAAACACAGCGAGGACCCCAGCCCCAGTGGAAGACCCCAGCCCCAGGAGTCCTTGCCTCGCACAGGACGATGCCAAAGGAGAAGATGTCCACCTTCTCATCGTAGCTCCTCCCTGCGGGGACACACAGGTCACACACAGGTCAGGCCACACCACGCACGGCCTGTCCCTGCCCCACCAATAGTCCCTGCCTGGGGACAGAGCCCTGGCTGGCCACGCTGCCCCTCACCATTGATCATCTCGGGGGCCATCCAGTAGGGGTTCCCCACCACCGTGTATCGCTTCTTGCGGTCCGGTTTCTTCAGGTTCTTGAGATGTTCGGGCTGGTTCTTCTCATCCACCATCAGCCTCGCCAGCCCAAAGTCAGCCACCACCACACTCTTGTTCTGGGGGGGTGCAGAGGGGGTGAGGCACAGGGGAGCCACACGGGGGGCTGAGACCCCCACCTGGGCCAGGGCAGGGACACGGCCGGGGTGGGACTCACCTCCCGCACGAGGCAGTTGTGGGAGTTGAGGTCGCGGTGGATGATGTTCATGGAGTGGAGGTAGGCCTGGGAGAAGGACGGGCTGAGACTGGGGGCACCCCCACACCACGGTCCCCCTTGCCCACCAGCACCCATCCCATCCACCCACCCTACAGCGACACCCATTCCCCCCACAATGACACCCACCCACCCCACAGTGACACCCACCCACCCCACAGTGACACCCACCCCACAGTGACACTCACCCACCCCACAGTGATACCCACCATGCCGGCGGCAATGTCCTTGGCGAAGCTGACCCGCTGGCTCCAGGGGTAGTGGCTGTCCTGGGGAGCAGGAGCAGGAGGGGGGATTTGCCACAGAACAGAAGAGGAGAGAGGTCCCCCAGCCCCACTGTGGGGTGGCGGGGGCCAACCTGTCCCCCCAGTGCTCACCATGCTCTTGATAAGGCCCCTCAAGGTGCCCCCCTTGATGTACTCCGTGATGAAGTTGAGCCTCTTCTCCTTGTACAGCACCCCGATGAACTTGAGCACGTTGGGGTGCTCCAGGCAGCGCATCACCTTCACCTGCAGGAGACCCCCCATGCCCCCCCGTGTCCGTGACACCCCGAGGCACCCACACCCACCTGGGCAGACCCCCTGCTGCGGGCAGGGCTGCACCCACAGTGCCTGGACACCCCATTCCATGTGCTGTGCCCAGACCCGCGTCAGGTGGGGGACAGGATGGGACAGCCCCATCCCTCGTGTGCCCCCAAACCAGGGGGGTTAAAGGAAAGGGGGGTTAAGGAAAGGGGGGGTTATGGAAAGGGGACACTCACCTCTTTGAGGAAGGTCCTCTGTGTCTCCTCGTCGAAGCGGATCAGCTCCTTCATGACCATCACCTCGCCCGTCTCCCGATGTGTCACCTGGGAGCACAGGGACTGAGCCACCCCCACCTCTGGGGACACCACCCCCCTCCACCCCGGGGGAGCCCAGACCCCCACGCTTGCACCATGAGTCCCACCTTGATGGCCTGGCCGAAGCAGCCCTTGCCCAGCACCTCCCCGTGGATGAGGTCGGAGGGGCGGAAGATGCGGTGGGCGCGGGACACGACGCGCAGGGACTCGGAGCGCCCGATGTCCTTGCGCTGGGATGCGGGGGAGCCCACGGAGCCCGAGCCCGGGGACTTGTCCGTGCTGCAGCTCCTCCTGTGGGACAGACGGACAGAGGGTCAGCCCCCAGGAGGGACGCCAAGGGGAGAGGGGCTGAGGTGGTGGCCTTACGTGACAGCGCGCTGGCGCATGGCCGCGGGCTCCGGGGGGGCCGGGGAGCGCAGGGGGCTGCACGGGGCGGGCAGGGGGCTCCCGGCCAGCCCCGGCTCCCGGGCAAGGGGCTCGTGGGGGTCGTGCTCGATGGTCAGCTGGAGCAGGCGGCTGGTCTCCTGGATCAGCAGGTCGATCTGGGGGTGGAAAAGGACAGTGGGGTGGTTTTGGGGCCACGCTGAGGAGGGGGGCTGGTTGGGGGGCACCGCGGGGGGATTGTACCTCGTCCAGGGGGACGTGGCCGATGGGGGTGCCATTGATCTCCAGGATGCGGTCGCCCACATGGATGGAGTTCTTCATGTCAGGGCTGATGCAGTCTGGGTCCACCCTGGGGGGCCAGCAGGAAGCAGGGTCAGACCCCCGAGAGTGTGCGGGGACACTGCCCATGGGGTCACCTCCCTGACACCCTCACTGGTGGGGATGTGCTGGGACACTGCCCATGGAATCACCTCCTGACACTGTCACCAGTGAGGATGTGCTGGGACACTGCCCATGACCCCCCCGCCCCCAGCCAGTGGGGAGGGGACAGGCTGGCACAGCCCCTGCGAGTCATCTCTGGGGACACACAGTCACTGCACCCACAAGCCACCCCTGCAAGATGGGCATGTGGAGGCAAGATGCCCACGGGCCACCCACTGTTGGTCGGGGACATGCAGGCATGATGCCCTTGTTGGTTGGGGACATGCAGTCATGGCACCCACGGGTCACCCTTGCTGGATGGGGCCATGCTGTCATGACACCCATGAGTCACCCTTTGGGATGGGGACACACAGTCATGGTCCCCACGAGTCACCCCTGCTAGATGGGGACACGCAGGCACAGGTCCCTCCTCCTGGACAGGGACGTGCTGGCACAGTGCCCACGAGCCACCTCAACCACATGGGGACGTGCCAGCCTGGTACCCAGGGGCACTGCCAGGATGTCACCCCCCAGCCACCCTGATGGCCAGGGACACATCAGCGTGGGTCCCACAACATCCCCCTGCAGCTGGGGACGTGCCACCCCTGGCCAATGAGGACCCCATCCCTCCTCCTCCCACCCCAGAAAGTGTCCCTGGGGTGGATCCCAGCAGCAGAAGGGACACAGGATGGCCCAGCCCCGGGGCGGGGAGGGTGGCAGAGGGGACAGAGGGGACGCACTCTCGGACACGGACGGTGCGAGGGTGCTCAGTGCCACAGCCCTGGTCGATGGACACGGAGAAGCCGCGTTTTCCGTCGGAGCAGGCGGGGATGGAGACGAGCGTGACGGTGTGTGGGATGCGGGAAGCCGGGGAATCCGGCAGGATCTGCTCGATCACCGGCGTCACCACCATCTGGTAATAGCAGTGCCCGCTGCGGGGACAAGGGGAGAAAAGGGTGGGCGGGGGGTGCCAGGGGATGAGGTCCCCACCCTCCCACGCGGGCTGGCACGTACCAGTAGAGCTTGGAGCGCTCCACCAGCGCGTAGGTGTCCCCATCCCCGATGAACGTGCGGCAGTTGAGGCAGCTGAAGCACTCGGGGTGGTACTTCTGCTCCCCGGCCACCTGTGGGCAGATGCCATCAGCCCCGGGGCCCCCGTGTCCGGGGCACTGAGGGTGAGTGATGGGGTTTGTGGGTGCTGGGAGCACCCATGGGTGCACTGGGGACAACGGAAGGGCGGGCAGGGTGGTGGGGACAGAGGTGCCACCAGGCTGGGAATGACTGCAGGGACATCTCTCACCACCCTGAGGCTCCCTCAGTCCCACCTAAAGTGCAAACCCCCAAAGCCCAACCCATGCTGGGGGTCTGCACTCCCCCCCCCCCCCCTTTTCCAGGAGCTCAGCTGTGGGTCAGGGCTCCGTGTCCCACCCCAGGGACCCCTGGGGACCCCCCGGTGCTCACCATGACCAGCCCCTTGGTGATGTGCTCGGAGCAGCCGTGGCACAGCTCCCCAAAGCGTGCCCAGTAATCCTTCTTGCAGTACAGCCGCCCATCCTTCTCGTAGTACAGGGTGGACAGGGAGGCCCCACACTCGCAGCACCTGCGCCAGGGACAGGGACACCCTTGTCACCCATCCCCATTGTCACCCCAGGGCACAGCCAGTGCTCCTCCACCCCATGGATCTCTGGACAAGCTGCTTCCCCTGTTTCCTACCCCACTGTATCCGTGTGCCACCTTCCCCAGGGTGGCAACAGGGGATTCCAGGGGTGACAGTGCAGGTCAGTGTTGCAGGGACAGCTGGGGACACCAAGCTGAGACAGACATGGGGCAGGGAGATGACAGCCCGGCATGGACGTGCCAGCCTGGGCATGGACACACAGAGGGATGTGCCAGACCAGTCACAGACATGCCACCCTGGTGACAGACATGCCAGCCTGGCACAGACACACAGAGGGATGTGCCAGCCTGGTCACGGACAGAGAGGACATCCCACCCTGGTGACAGAAACACAGAAGGACACGTCTCTCTAAGTATGGCTAGGGTGACATCCCAGCCTGGCACAGACACACAGAAGGATGTGACAGACTGGTCACGGACAGAGGGACATCCCACCCTGGTGTCACCCTGGTCACAGACGTGCCAGCCTGTCCATGGTCACACAAGGGGGATCCTGCTCATGGATCTGTCACCCTGCTCTGTCACTTTTGGGGGTGCACAGGCAGGTACAGGGGTGCTGTGTCAGGGGCAGGAGCAGGGCAGGGGGTACTAGAAGGGATTGGGGTGGGGAGGTGTGGGGGATGCAGGGGGGTGCTGTAGGGGATTTGCTGTATGGGGGTGCTGTGGGAGGGGTGCAGGGGGGCTGCAAAGGGGGAGTTCCTATAGGGGATGCAGGGGGGTGTGGCTGGAGGCTGCAGGAGGGGCACTATAGGGGATGTGCTGTAGGGGTGCAGGGGGGCTGCAAGTGCAGGGTTCCCATAGGGGATATGGGGGTGGGGTACAGACAGGGTGCAGGGGAGATGCTGTAGGGGATTTGCTGTAGGGGGCTGCTTTAGGGGACCAGGAGGGTTGCAGGTGGGGAGTTCCTATAAGGGGGAAGGGTGATTGTGGGGTTGCAGAGGGGGTGCAGGGGGTGCTGTAGGGGATTTGCTATAGGGGATTTGCTGTAGGGGGGATGTAGAGGGGATGCTGTAGAGGGGATGCTATAGAGGGGATGCAGAGGGCATGCTATAGGGGATGTGCTGTAGGGGTGATGCAGAGGGGATGCTGTAGGGGGTTTTCTATAGGGGCTGTAGGGGATTTGCTGTAGGGAGGATGCTATAGGGGACTTGCTATAGGGGATTTGCTGCAGAGGGGGATGCAGAGAGGATTCTGTATGGGATTTGCTGTAGCGGGGTATGCAGAGGGGATGCTATGGGGGATGTGCTATAGGGGGTGTGCTGTAGGGGGGGATGCAGAGGGGGTTCTACAGGGGATGTGCTATAGGGGATGTGCTGCAGGGGGGGATGCAGAGGGGTGCTATGGGGGGGGTGCTATAGGGGGGATGTAGAAGAGATGCTATAGAGGATGTGCTGTAGGGGGGATGCAGAGGGGGTGCTGTAGGGGATGTGCTATAGAGGATGTGCTGTAGGGGGGATGCAGAGCGGGTGCTGTAGGTGTGGGGGTTGCTGCAGGACACGCCGCAGGAGGTGTTGGGGGGTGCACGGGGACTGTCGCAGTCCCCCCCCAGCCGTGGGCGGGCGCGCAGGTGAAACACCAACCAGCGGTGACGTCACGGCGAGGAGTTTCCCCACCCCATGACGTCACCGCGCGAGGACTCCCCCGCCCGATGGCGCAGCACGAACCATCCCCTGGGCTGGGGGCGGGGATGGGGACGGGGAGGGGGAGGAGGGGGAGGAAGGGGAGCAGCGCGAGGAGGAGGAGGAGGAGGAGGAGGAGGAGGAGGAGGGGGAAGGCTCCCCAGCGCTGCCGGAAGCCGCTCACCCGTGGCGGGGGGGCCGGATCCAGCTGCGGCCCCGCAGTGGCTTCGCTGGGGCCGATGGCCCAAGGAGGGGGGGATGGGGGGCACAGGCTGAGACCCCCAGGGGTCCATGGGGTGAAAATCCGTCCTGACCCGATCCCGCTCCCACTCCCATTCCCATCCCCACTCCCACTCACTTGGCTCCAGCGCTCAGGACGCGGCTCTTCCTCAGCACCGTCGCCAGCATCCTCCCCCGGGGACA
>NW_020897961.1:2240030-2248196 GCF_003984885.1 Neopelma chrysocephalum
GGGGCTTGTGGGGTGCAGGAGGGATGTGGGATGCAGGGGGTTTGTGGGGTGCAGGAGGGATGTGGGATGCAGTGGGTTTCTGGGGTGCAGGAGGGATATGGGAGGCAGGGGGTTTGTGGGGTGCAGGCAGGGATGTGCAGGTACAGGGAGGGATGCAGGGGGTTTGTAGGGTGCAGGAGGCATGTGGGATGCAAGGAGGGATGCAGGGGGATTGTGGGGTGCAGGCAGGGATGCAGGCTGGAGGGGATGTGGGGTGCAGGGGTTTGGGGGTGCAGTAGGGGCACGGGGGTGTGCAGGGGGAGATGTGGGGTGCAGGAAAGGGGATGTAGGGGGTGCAGGAGGGGCTGCAGGCTGTACAGGGGTGCAGAGGGAGATGTGGGGGTTCACGAGGATGGGATCCAGGCTGGAGAAGGGTACACAGGGGGAAACTGCTGGACAATGGGTATAAGGGGAGAACTGGGAGTGCAGAGGGGATGCAGCCTGAACAGAAGGTGCAGGGGGGATACAGGGGTGCAAAGGGGATCCAGACTAGAAGAGAGATGCAGGGAGGGATGCAGGGGGTGATGTGGACTGGATGAGGGGTGCAGGGGACGATTCATGGGTGCAGGGGGGACGCAGGGTGGCTGGGGAGGGCAGGGGACACGTAGGGGTTACAGGGGGGATGTCAGGGAGCAGGATGGGGGGATCTCAGAGGAGGATGTAGGGATGCTGGGGGGATGCAGGCTGGGTGGTGGGTGCAGGGGGGATATGGGGGTGCAAGAGGATGCAGGTCAGAAGAGGGATGCAGGGAGGATGCAGAGGGTGATGTGGGCTGGATGGGGAGTGCAGGGGGGAGATACAGGGTGAGCAGGGGGTGTAGGGGGAGATTTGGGGATGCAGGGGGAATGCTGGCCGGCCGGCGACCGCAAGGGACGTGTGGAGGATGCAAGGGGGGGATGCAAAGGCGCAGGATGGGGGTTGCAGAGGAGGATGTAGGGATGCGGGAGGGATGCGGGGGGATGCAGAGGGGATGCGGGGCGGATGCGGGGCGGACGCGGGGGTCCGCAGGCCGGTCGGCGGGCGCTGTGGAGCCGAGTTGGGGGGGTCTCGGTGCCCCAGCGGCGGCGGAAGCGCTGAGTCAGGCGGGGATGGGAGGGGGGCTCGGGGGGTCACGCACCTTCGTCCTCTCCCATAGGCTCGTCCCTCCAGGTGCAGCACAGCAGCATCAACCTCATGCAGCCGCGCTGCCCGGCGCCGCGCCGGGCCCTGCCGCTCCCGCGCCCCTGTCCCTGTCCCTCTGTCCCTGCCCGTGTCCCCCTGTCCCGGTCGGGCCCCCCCGGCCCTGCTGCGGCTCCGCGGGCGGGACCGCGGCGGGAGCACCGCGCCGGCGCGGCCGAGCGGGGCGGGGCCTGGGCGCGGGGGGCGGGGCCATGGGGGCGAGGGGCGGGGCCACGGGGGCAATGGGCGGGGCCTGGGGGAAGCGGGCCGGGCTTTGCCCGGGGCGTGGTTTGGGCGTGGTCGGAGGGGGCGTGGTCGCGATTGGGGCGTGGTCAGGTTGGAAGGGCGTGGTCAGGAGTGTGGGCGGGGCTCGCGGGTGCAGCTTGGGAGCAGGGGGTATCAGGGGGGTCCAGGACCTGCAAGCCGTCACTGTGGGCAGGACACGGGTGTCCCCACCCACCACTGGCCATCAAGGATGTCCCCGCCCACCACAGTGTCCCCAACTACCCTGGTCCACCCATCCCTGGCCGTCATGGGTGTCCCCAAACACCCCGGGCCAGTCCCGTGGGCACGGTATGGGTTTCCCCCCACCCACCCCTGGCCATCATGGGTGTCCCCATATGCCATGGTGTCCCCAGCTACTCCCAGCCAGCTCCATGGGCAGGGCATGGGTGTCCTCACTCATCCCTGACCATTACGAGTGTCCCCAACTACCCTGGGCCACCCCCCTGGCCAAGGCACAGGTGTCCCCACCTGCCATGGTGTCCCCAGCTACTCCGGGACAGGGTAAAGCTGTCCCCCCCACCCATCCCTGGTTAACACAGGTGTTCCCACTCACCGTGGTGTCCCCAAATATCCCAGGCCAGGGTACAGCTGTCCCCACACCCACCCCTGGCCATCACAGGTGTCCCCACACTCCCCGGCTGTCACTGTGATCAGGGCACGGGTGTCCCCATCTACCCTGGGCTGTCACTGTGGGGTGTGACACAGGTGTCCCTCTCATTCGCCGTGTTGTCACTGTGGGACAGGACATGGACGTCCCCCTGTGTCCCCAGGCCACCACCATGGGGCAGGGCACAGACCTCATGCTGTGTCCATAGGTTGGCACTGCGGGACAAGGCATGGATGTCCCTTTTATTCCATGTGCTGTCACTTTGGGATAGTGCCTGGGTGGATTTGCCATCCCCTGGGCTGGCACCATGGCCATCCACTTTGGTCCTCAGACTGTGACCATGGGGCAGGGCAGAGGCCTCATTCTGAGTTCCCAGACATCCTGAGTCCTCCTGAGTTCCCTGGGCATCCTCCTTGTCGCCCAGGCCGTTGCCCCAAGACAAGGCATTGATGCTCTGCTCCCCCCCGGGACAGGGCACAGACCTCCCCCCTGGGTCCCTGGGTTGTCACTGTGGGATAGGCCACAGCCACTCCAACCATCTCTGGGGCTGGCACTGTGGGACAGGGCAGGGGCAGCCCCGGGGTGCCCAGGCTGTCCCCTCACCCCGTGACCCAGAGCTGTGACAATACAATGCCATGCCGAGGACCCAGCGTGTCCCCAGGCTTGTGCAGAGCCACAGGCACATGACATGGGCTGGATTCCTCCATCATTGCCACCACCCCGGGGAGGGGGACACGGACACAGGACAGAGTCAGAATCCTTTAAAAACTTGTCCTTTATTAGTCTGTCAGAAGCGAGTCCCTCTGTATAAGGGCGTCCCACCCAGTTATAGCAAAGTGAGCAACACGAAGGGACCGAGCCCCTCCTGCCCGCGGCCCCCCCCAGACCGGGGGGATCGCGGGGACCGACGGGGTCATCCCTCCCCGTGCAGCCCCCTGCCGCCGGCATCCCCTTCCCTCCCTCCCTTCCTCCAATGTGGGGTACCCCTCATCCTGCCCCCCCCCCCCCCCGGGGGGTCAGCTCTGGGGCTGGGGAGGGGTGCGAGACTCCGAGCCCCCCCCAAAATCCCGCAGAGAGCGATAGCACCAAGGGGGACGGCTGCTCCCCGCAGTTTATTCCGCGCTCCCTGCCGGGACCGAGGGGCTGGGGGGCGACGGATGCTGCCGGAGGTGCGGGATCCCTCCTGGGAACGCGGGGCCGGGGATGGCCCCGGGATGGACGGGGGGTTTTTGGGGAAGGGGAGGGCGTCTCAGCTTTGCTCGGGATTTACATTCTGGACCATGCAGTAGCACCAAAGTTCATGAGGTCAGCGGTGACGGCCGCGGTTACTTCCGCCTCCTCCCGCAGTACTTCCCTGCTGCGCAGCCCACGCCGCCTGCCATGGGGGGGGATGCACGGGGTGAGTCCCCCCTGCACCCCCAGACCCCTGGGGGGGGGTGCGGGAGAAAGGCGGGGGGTGCAGGAGCCGGTCCCGGCACCAGCGCTCACCTCTAAAGCCCAGGGCACCGAGGGCTCCTCCGTAGGCCTTGGGGGGCTTCCCTGCAGGGGGAAGGGGGAGCTGGGTGAGCGGGACCCCCCGCGGCTGTGGGGTGCAGGGGGATGCGCACCCCCCCACCCCAAAAACGCCCCGCGCGGGGGGGATGGACACTCACCAGCAAATCCCAGCGGGGCGCCGACCCCACCTGGAAGGAGAGCGAAGCCCTCAGCACCCACTGGGCACCCACATCGCTCTGCCCTGCACCCCCCAGTTGAGCCCCCCCGGCTCAGCAGAGCCCCCGCGGTCCCTCCCCAGGCCGTGGCCGTGTCCCTGTGCTCCGTGGGCTTTGCGTATCCCCGGGAGCCGGGCAGGCACTGGGATGTGCCCGGGGTGTGTGCAGGGGGTGGTACCTGGAAATATCGGTGACACGCCGAAGCCGGGAACTCCAACCCCTGGGGAAAAAGCGACAGCCAGTGACAGCCAGTGACAGCAGTGCCACCCCAGCCTGGGCTGGGGACACCCTGGCTGGGTTCACTTGCTCAGTCCCTGTCCCTGTCCCTGCCATGGCACCCATGTGGCTTCCCAGTGCTCAGCAGGGAGTGGCAGCAGGGTGGGGACAGCAAGTGGGGACAAGTGTAGCGTGGTGGGGGACATGCTCCCACCCCAGCCCCAATCCACAGCACTCACCTAGACCAGCACCAAAACCTGCAATGGGAGAGGCCCCAGTGAGGGTGGGGAGCATGGGATGGGGACAGGGATGGGGACAGGGACTGGAGTCACCCCTCCAGCCCCTCTGGCTGCTCCTTACCTGCCTTGGGAGGTTTCCCAGCAGCTCCTGGGTATAAGAGCCCTGTGTCAGAGAGGGGCAGCAGCACAGCCCCTGCCCCAACTTCACTGCCCCCAGGGCTGCAGCCAGACCCTTCTACGGGCCCAGAGGGTCCCCAGGAGGGACCTGCAGCTCCACATGTGGGGGATGTGGTATGGGACTGTCCCCTGTTCCCATGGCACAGGCAACACCGGTGTTATGGCCCTCAGTCCCTGCTCAGCAGTGGCATTCCCTTTGGATCACACCCTGGGAGCAGGGCAGGTGGCAGGCACAGGATGGGGCACAGGGTGACAGTGTGGGGTGGGACAAAAGTGACCCTGCATCTCCTTCATCCCGTAGACCCCTTTCCTTTTGGGCACTCTGCTGGCACTCAGCTGCCACTCCCTGCAGCCCAGCCCTGGGAGCCCCAGTGCCAGGGCCAGCATCACTCACCAACACCGAGCCCAGGGACTCCGAGGCCACCAACTCCAAGGCCACCTATGATGGGTGAGCATCAGTGAGGACAGGCAGTGTCTGATCCACTCCTTGTCCAGCCCCAAGTGTGCCCATCCTTTCTTGGGCAGCCCCACTTCCTCCATGCCCAGGGGGAGCATCCCTCTGTCCATATCCCTCTGGGGGAGCATCCCTCCACCTGCATCCCTCTGGGAAAGCATCCTGCTGCCCACATCCCTCTGGGGGAGCATCCCTCTACCTGCACATCCCCACTGCTTAGGCTTGGCTCCTGCCAGCACTTACCTGGGAGGCCACCAACTCCTGGCACTCCAACTCCGGGCACACCTGCCAGAGAGGGAACATTAATGCCTGTCCCCCTGCAACCCAGCACCCCCAGCTCGGAGCACTCCCAGCCAGGTGGCCCTGGCACCCACCCTGGGTGTCCCCAGCATCTATGACACGCAGGAGAAAAATATCCCCAGCGTGTCTAGGACAGGGGGCACAGGTGGCACTTTGCACTCATGGGTGACAGCACACCACCTCCCACACCTGGGCCACCAGGGCACAAGGGGACATGCAGGGGACACAAAGTCAGCACCCCGATGGCCACACGAGGAGGGTGCCTGGGGACAGCCTGAGATGGACCTGGGGCAGGGTGGCAGAGATACTTACCGAATTTGGGAGGTTTAGCACCTACTTGGGGGATGCCTGCCGAGTGAAGGAGGACACCACAGTTAGCATGGTCACCCCTGCACCCCCTCCCACGTGCCACCATCCTCCGTCCTTCCCGCATTCCCCCCTGCCACCCCTCTGCCTGGCTCGGTGGCTTTCAGCATTCCCAGCCACCGCTGTCCCCAAGCAGGGCCCCAGGCAGGATGTGACAAAGCACGTACCTGCCCCAGGGAGGACACCAGCTCCAGGTACTCCCACTCCTGGCACCAACCCGGGCACGCCAACACCGGGCACCGCACCGGGCACACCAACACCGGGCACACCAACACCGGGCACCCCTCCGACCCCGGCTCCTGCGGAGAGAGGGTGAGGCAGCACGGGGTGATCCCTGAGTGATCCCCATTCTTGCATGGGGTGATGTGCCTGGCACAGGGTGCCCACCCCCACCACTCCCCAGCGTCCCCTGCCCCAGTCTGTGCCAGTGCAGGTGCCCCCTGGGTGTGAGTGATGGGTTTCTCTGGCCGACTCACCGAATTTAGCTGCCTTTGCTGCTGCTTTCGCTGCTGCGCCTGGAACTCCAACCCCTGCATGGAGACAGCAGGAGGGTCTCAGCACCCCTGGAGGGTCCCCTCAGCAAACCTGGGCAGAGCCTTGTCTGCAACCCCCCAGGGGGAACCATGAGTTGATGGAGACCACCGAGGTTCTCCTCATGCCTGTCCTGCACCAGGACTGTCCCTGCACCAGCCAGGCTGCCACCACCACCCGCCTCCGTCCTCCTCACCTGGGACACCTGCAACACCAGGGATGCCTCCAACACCAGGGACCAGGCCACCCACACCGGGAACGAGGCCACCTACACCGGGAACGAGGCCACCTACACCAGGAACTGCTCCTGCAAGGAGAGAGGGAACTGGGGGATTGGGGCTTCGGCTCAGGGAGAGAAGGGGTGGGAGGAGCGGGCTGAGAAGGCATGGCAGGCTGGGGTGGGCAGATGGATGGATGGAGGGATGAATGGATTGATAGTGAAATGGATATGTAGATGGATGGATGGATGCTGAGATGGATACATGGATGGATGGATGGATGGATGGTGAGTGGTTGAATGGATGGTGGGCTTGCTGGATGGACAGTGAGATTGATGAATGGATGGATGGTGAGATGGATGAATGGTTGAACGGATGGTGACATGGATAGATGGTTGAGATGGATGAATGAGGAGTGGTTGAATGGATGGTGAGATGCGTGGGTGGATGCTTGGAGGTGTGGATGGATGTACAGGGAAGGGAACAGATGGATACTGAGGTGAGTAGTGGTGGGTAGAAGACAGTGTGGATGGACTGATGTATGAGGTGTTTGCATGGTGAACCTTGGACCTTCCATCCAGACCAGCTCTCTGGAGAGCAGTCCTGACTCAGCCAGAACCTCATCCCACCCAGAGCCCTGGGGAGAGCTCATCCCTCACCATGACCCACAGGGCTGGACCTCCTCCCTAGCCAGGGTGGGGGGCAGCAAGAGACAAGACAGGTGGGACAACCCTGGAGAGATTCCTGCTTACCAAACTTGGCTGCTTTGGCGGCTGCTTTGGCGGCTGCAGGACCAACTCCTGGGGGAGAGGGGAGGAGAGGGGCAGCGATGGGGCCGTGGTGGCCACACCGGCACCCCCAGCCAGCACCACTGGGGACACCTGAGTGTCCCACGGGCACCGCCTCACCTGGAATGCCAACCCCAGGCACCAGACCGGGCACACCCACACCAGGAACACCAACTCCGGGCACACCGACTCCAGGAACACCGACACCGGGCACACCAACACCGGGAACGCCAACTCCGGGAACACCAACTCCGGGAACGCGTCCTGCTCCCACAGAAAGGTCCCGGGATGTGGCCAAGCAGGCAGGCTCCACAGCAGGAGTCCCACTGACCTCCCCACCATCCAGAGCACCGGGGTGCCTCCCACTTCACCCCCGGGCAAATATCCCTCCTGCCCCTCAGGGAAGGGCTGGTGGGGACTCACCGATTGCCGCGGCTTTCGCTGCCGCCTTCGCCGCAGCCGCTGCGGCTGCTGGGCCACCCACTGTGGGGACACGAGGGACAGTGAGGGGACAGGCAATGCCAGCGGCACCCTACTGGCTGAGGACAGCCCAGCTGCTCACCTCCGACACCAGGCACCACGCCAGGAACTCCAGGCACGACAGGCACTCCTGGGACACCAGGAACACCAGGAACTCCAGGAACACCAGGAACTCCAGGAACTCCAGGGACACCAGGAACACCGGGAACACCAGCAATGCCAGGAACGCCAGCTCCTGCAGGCAACAAGGGAGGAGAAGTTAGATCTTGTTGCAGCAACAGTTGAAAAGGTGAGACCTCATCATGGCTCTGCTCTTGTCATCGTGCTGTGGTGAACAGAACATCCCATGGCCTTGTCCAGAACAGACCAAGCAGTGCAAGGGAAGAATCAGTTCCCTGTATTGCTAGACCCAGTTGGATGCACCTGGTGATTCCCACCAGGTTTTTGGAAGGTGGTGGGTAACCCTGGGCAGAGGTCCCCCAGCCAGAGATCTCTGCCCAAATAACAGCAAGGCTCAGCCTTTGGGCACCTGATCCTGTGTCAGGTCTGCTGCTGGAAAGCAACTTTGGTACAAACCCCAAGAATTCAGACCAAGTGCA
>NW_020897961.1:2248206-2353953 GCF_003984885.1 Neopelma chrysocephalum
AGGTGAAAGGTGGGACCTTGTCATGGCTCTGCTCTCATCATGGTGCCATGATGAGCAGAGTATCCCAGGCCTTGTCCAGGAGAGCACAGCAGTGCCAGGGAGGGATTGGTCCCCTGACTCTTCCAGCAATCCCTGGGAAGTCACCACAACAGAGGACCACAATGATCCTCATCATCACAGGGGGCTCAAGGTGGTCCTCCTCATGGAGACAGCAAGTCTTGCAGCCAAACAGGCCACGGAGGGGAATTGGCTGGTGGTCCCCAGGAGCTCTGTGGAAGGGCTGAGTGCCTGGGCACTGGTCAGACTGGGGGCCTGCCCAGGGCACTGACAGCCGTGACCCAGTGGCCACAGGGACAAGCATCAGATCCCTTCTGGAAGGGCTGAGGGGTTGTCCTCATGGTCCCCTGCTCGGCAGGGCCCTGACACCCCAGAGCAGAGCATTCACTGCCAAGTTTCTCCCTGAATCCCCTCCTGCCCTGGGCATGTGGTGGGATTTTTTTTTTCCCCAGAAGATGTGGAGGAAAAATGGAAGAAATGGGTATCAGTGGTTTAACCCTCAAAGGTGAGCTGCCATCGAGCATGACTCCTCCTGGGCATTCCCACAGCGATGATGGAGAAGGTCCTGGGACCTGTCTGGGTAACCACTGGCTCTGCTTTTTGGAGCAGCTCATGGACCCCCAGCACTGTGTGGACCCTCAGGGCCAATTCTGCCTCCTCCTTGTGCCTGAGCTCCCGGCCTCCCTACTGCTTGGCCATGTCCCTCATCCCCACTGGAACTCCATGGGGTGGTTATGCCTGCTGGGCAAGACCCAGTTGGATGCACTTGCTGGATCCCACCAGGTTGCTGGAAGGTGTTGGGTG
Source organism: Neopelma chrysocephalum (assembly GCF_003984885.1). Lineage (NCBI taxonomy): Eukaryota > Metazoa > Chordata > Aves > Passeriformes > Pipridae > Neopelma > Neopelma chrysocephalum. The sequence continues at coordinate 2,249,068 of NW_020897961.1, forward strand.
ACCCTGGGCAGGGGTCCCTCTACCAGGGATCTCTGCCCACCCTGGCAGTGAGGCTGAGCCCTTGGGCACCAGATCCTGTGTCTGCTGCTGGAAAAATGGATTTGGTGCAAACCCCAAGAATTCAGACCAAGTGCAAAGACATGAGCTGGGTCTCAGCATTCCTTTCCACGAAGCAGCCTCCAGAGACCCTGGAGAGGGAGAAGGTCCCACCCTGGGGATGAAGCCAAGCCTGGATGGCGCAGCTGGGAGCTGGGCTGAGCACATCCCACCCTCCCTCAGGAGTGATCCCCAGGGGACACCCTGTGTGTGATGGGCGCAGAGGGTGCTCAGGGTTCCCGGGGGCCGCGGGGGCTCCGCGCAACACGTACCGAACTTAGCTGCCTTTGCTGCTGCTGCTGCCGACGGCACCCCTGGGGACAAGGAGAGAAGGACCCTCAGCCACCAGGGCCCCACAGAGCTGGGTGGTGGGGACAGGGCTCCTGGGAACAGTCACCTGCCACTCCAGGGACTCCAACGCCGGGCACCAATCCGGGCACAGCTCCAACGCCAGGGACCAAGCCAGGGACACCAACACCACCAACTCCAGGCACTGCCCCTGGAGCTGGAGGGAAGCAGAGCAGTCAAACTCCCCCAAAACACCCCTCTCTGCCACTGGGCTGTCCCAGGGTCACAGGAGACTCCAGGGTACCTGGCTTTGTAGAGGGCTCCCCCTCCTCACAAAGCAGCTGCTCGGGGAACCCGAGTGCACCCAGAACTGCAATTCCCAGCTCCCTACACCCAGTTCAGGGGTCTGGAGTCCACCTGGCCACCCAGGAGCTTGGGGACCCCCAGGGCTGGGGCTGTAAATCCCAGCTGTGCCCATGGCTGGCACGTTTTCCCTGGATGCTCCAATGAGTGGCTTGCTACTTGTTTTTCTCCCTCAAAACAGCCAAGGAGGAAACAGAGAGGAGGAGATTTGCGTCCCCAGGAGCATCCCTCCACTAAGGAATGACAGTTCAGTACAGACACCATGTCCCTCGACACCCTGCTGGCACCTGGCACAGCAAAACCCTGTCTCTTATGGAGAAACCACGTGTGAGGGGGATGCACTGCCCTGTGCCAGGCTGCTGCATCACGAGGGGTCGGTCAGCCCTGCATCACTGCCCAAAAAGCTGCAGGAGCCAGGATAGAGAACTGGGAGAGCTCCCCAGGAGGTGGGACAGTGGCTGCTGGGGCAGGTGGTGGAGCCACACAGCCCTGATATCAGTGCAAGGCTTCTCCATGTTTTGACACGTGTCGGAGGCACTGGGAACTCACCGAGGGCTCCTGCCTTCGCCGCCGCCTTCGCTGCTGCCGCCGCCGCTGCTGCTCCTCCAACTGTGGGATATCAGAGAGTCAGGGGTGTGGGACAAGGGGAGGTGATCCCCCTGAACCCCAGGGCCAAGCCCTGTCACCCCCTCACCTCCAACTCCTGGCACGCCGGGTACCAAGCCGCCGACTCCTGGGATGCCGCCAACCCCAGGCAGGACACCGGCTCCTGCCACAGGGGAGAAGAAGATGGTCAGCCCAGCGATGCAGGGACACGACCAACATGCCCCCAGCCTGGCAGGGAGGGCCCAGCTGCCCCGCTGGGGACACGTGTGGTGGATGTGCCGTGCAGGGCCACTCACCGTATTTTGCTGCTGCCTTTGCCGCTGCCTTTGCCGCGGCCGCCTGAGCTCCGACTCCTTGGGAAGGACATGGGCAACCACTGAGGTGCCGAGACCATCCCCACCTCGGCTCCCCCACCCCGCAGGGACCCCGGGGACCGGGCACTCCTGCCAGCATCTGTCCCCTTCACCTTTGGGACGTGATGCACACTCCAGGCTCTCCCTGGGGGTCACCAGACAGCCGGGCAGTGCCCAACACCCCAAAGGGACAGGGTGCCCGGTCCCCCTGCCCTGCCCGTGCCAGTCCCACACCCTGGGGCTGCGGGGTCGGAGTGTACCTGTCCCGGTGGGATACCCTGCCTTCCCTGCAAGGCCTGCTCCTGGCCCACCGGGCCTGAGGCCTGCAACCACAAACACAACGGCACAGCCACGTCAGGCACCGACCCGAGGACGGAGGCGGAAGGAGCAGCTCCCTGGCCCAAAGGGTCTCCTCCCCCTGGCACAGAAGGATGCCCAGAGCCAGCTCCTCCGCAGCTGAGATGCCACTTCAAACATCCCTGCCTGGAGCTGGCGGTGGCTCAGGATGTGTCCTACGGATCAACAGCTCCCAGCCCCATGGCATGGGGTACTGGGAGGGTTGTGTCTCCCAGCCAGGCCCACAGCCATCATGGGCAAGGCACGAGGTCCTCAGGGGACCACCTGGGAGAGGGATGCCCCTCACGCCGCCCCGAGGGTCGCGGTGGCAGCCAGTGGAGCCACAAGGAGCTACGACCGCGGGGTGAGGGCTATGGGCACTCCCTGTGGGGCAGCTTACCATTGGTGTAGGGCAATCCATAGCCACCTGGAGAGGAGAGAAGGTGGGGGGTTAGCACCTGGCTGCCCGTGGCTGTGCTCCTGCCCCTCTCTGCCAGCCGGCTGTGCATCAGGATAGTAAATCCTCCAGGATACAAATCTCCATGGTAGAGCCAGGCCAGGAGATGCTGTTCTCCCTCACCTTGGAAGCAGTGGCTCCAAGGAGAGCTGCCCACTCCCAGGCCTGTGCCGAGGGCTGTGGCGCCTGAAGCTGGTTTTGCGGGAGCCTCCCATGACCCCACTCCGGCAGGGGGTCCCCCGGGAGCCCCGCGGCAAGAGCTGTACCCAGCTGGCTGCGCCACAGCCAGCTCCAGAGGAAAGGTTTTAATTGGAATCAGGACTTGGGAGCCTTCACTGAAACGTGACCTCGTTAGGAGGTCGGCGTGAAGGGACAGGGAGGGATTACGAGCGGGAACATCGTGGCCAGGGAAGCGTCTCCTTGCGAAAGAGCCGGATCCCAGCGCTCGGAATGGCGCGGGGATGCCCCACGCTCGTCGGGAACTGTGCCCTTGGGAGCAGCATCCAGCTCCCATCACTGCTGGCAGCAGCCTGAGGGGAGGCCATGGGCTGCCACATTCCTGATGGGAACACCAGGCAGGGTGGAGGATGCCTCACACCCCAAGCCCTCCTGCTGAGGGGGCAGGACGGGATTGCTCATGGCCCAACATCTCCCTGAGAGCAGGGAGCCATCCCCTCCCACAGCCAGCATGTGGGGACCAGATTTCCCTGCACCCTGCCAGGCTGTCCCATGGTGTCCCACACCAGCACAGTGCTGCTGGAAGGCAGAGACTTTTGCAGGCTGTGGTAGCCGTGAGCTGTGCTGGGCATCCCCAACATTGAGGACCCCTCGCTCGCTCTCCCCAAAGCTGTGCAAGGGTCTGGCACTGGTGTGACACTCTTGGAGGTGACTCCAAGGGCCAAGAGTCGAGGTCCTTGGGCCTCCAAGGATTTTGCCGGGTCCAAGTCCAGCCCCTCCCCACCCTGAGCTGAATGGGAGAGCAGCTCCTGCCCTGGGGCTGTGCCCACCAGGATGTCACCAGAACTGCCAGGGGGGCTCAGGCCAATGGGCACAGTGGGTGGCACGGGAAGGGCTCTGCACAGACTTATGTCACCCAAGCACAGCTGAACACTGGGATCCCTATGGCATCAATGGGACCCCGATCTCAGCCACCGGCTGACCCCCCAGAGAGGGGGGTGACCCCAGGGCCACCTCCTGAGCAGGGACAGCACAGGAGTGAATCATCTGAAAAAGTGACTTCCCACTGACAAAGTAGGTTTGCCCTGTCCCCTCATCCCCTGTCAACCCAGACCTACTGCAATGGGAACAGTGCAGGGGACACCCTCATGTGTGGCAGCCCCCGGATCCATCTGTGGCATCAAAACAAGAGCCTCTACAGCCAGCCTGGCCTGTTCCTGCACTGCCAGCCCCAAATCCTCAGAGGTGACAAACTGACATCCCCCAACACCCCAGGAACAACCTGAGAGTCAGGTGAAACCACAGCTAGGGACACCCCTAAAATTGGCACCCTCAACACCCCAGGAAGGTCTGGGGTGCCGGGTGAAACCGCAGCTGGGGACAGCCCTGCTGTCCTGTCCCCATGGGGCTCCCTGCCCAAGGGGCGGGTGTCCTCCCGTGATATATTTGGTGACGGCTCCCCCGGAGGTGGGTCAGCTGGGCTGTGGGCCACCGTGGGACGGAGCCAGGCACGGCTGGCAGCTTGTCCTGCGCACCGGGCACCCCATGAAAGACGGTTTGGGGCCGGGAGCCCAGACGGGATCCGACGGCGGGGCCCTAATGAGCGTGACTGTTCGGCGGAGGAAACCGGGGCGGGCCAAGTATTCCCGCTGCCGTCTGTGGTGACGGGCCCCGCCGGGGGGAAGCCGGCAGAGCTGCCGGGGCTGGCGCCCGTGCCGGGCTGGGATGTGCTTCCCGAGGGTGGGATGTTCTTCCCGAGGGTGGGCTCCCCTCGCCCGGGCTCTCCTGCCTGCAGCAACTTGGTGAGTGGGGAAAACAGCACCCCAGGGATGGGGGTCCCTGCCCGGATCTGGCTGATCTCCTCCTCGAGGATGCACTTGGAGCTGGCAGCACGGCCCCTGGAGGGCACAGCACGTGCCACTGTCCCTCCATAGGCAGAGCTGGCACAGGGCTGGGGGATGGAGGCCCCCGGATCAGCCCTGCCTGGGAAGGGGGTGCTGAGCTCCACCGGGTTTCCCTGGCCTGGGGCTGAGCCTCGTCGGGGTGGGGAGTGGGGAGGGAGACCTGCCTGGAGCTCCTTGGCACAGCTCCTTGAGCCAGGACGCCTGGCCCAGGTGAATGCCTGGCACAACCCCAGGAGGTACAGTGAGCAGACAGCCCTGCAAGGGCTGTGCCTCCTGCCAGGAGGAGCTGGCAGGGACATCCCGGGGTGGCCTGGCCCAAAGCACGTCCCCAGAACACGACCCTTCCTACCTTACAAGAGCTGGAGAGAGGCACAGCATCATCCATACGGACCAGGGGAAAGAGCAGAGGCACCACCCCAGCAGCTGCCCATGGGGCAGCCACAGGCAGGGCTGCCCAGGGGCCCATCTGCCCAGAGCCCTGGGCTATGTCCTGCTGTCCCAGGGCCAGCACCAGCACTGCCAGGTCCAGGGGACCCGTGGGCACAGCCCCAGGGAACGGCGGGTCCTTCTCCTGACACTGCCGGGGGTCCTCCACCCGCAGCCCCGTTGGCTGTGGCAGCAGCTTACCTGGGAGCTTAGGAGCTTTGATGGGATACCCCAGAGGGACACCAGGCTGTGGACCTCCAAAACCTCCCAGTCCTGCAAAGCCAACAGCACACTCTCACCTGGAGCCTGCACCATGACTGCCACCAGTCCTTGGGAGAGGGGAGCGCCCCAGGGCACCCCGGGAGAGGAGAGTGGGTGGCCTAGGAAGCCCTGAGGCATCTTCTGGTGTGGGGAGACCATGGCTGTGATGGACAGGCTTGGGAAGGAAGAGAAGGACAGGCAAGAGAGACGAGACACTCACCAGGGATTCCTCCAAAGGCCCCAACTCCTAAAATGAAACACAAGGACACCTGTGTGAGCCCTGGGGCTGGGCCTGGAGGCCCAAATCAGCCTGAGTGGGTTCAGCTGGAGGTTGGCTTCGCTCACCCATGTGCCCTGGAGGGCTGTGATCCCAAAGGATGGGTTGGAGCCAGCTCCAGTGGGATGGGGGGGCAGAGTTGGAGCCAGCCATGAACCCACCCTGGTGTTCCCAGTGGATTGAGGGACCTACCTGGAGCTTTTGGCTTGACTCCAGCTCCAGTGGGTACTCCGGGCAGCACCCCTACGCCAGGGAAGCGAATGCCTGCAGCAGAGAGCCGAGGGTGAGCTTGGGGGTCATGATGTTCGTGGTACCCAAGACCGCCACACCCGGCTCCCAAATCCTTGTCACCCACCTCTGGCTCAGACCTAACTGTGGGACAGGGCACCCTCATCCTCGGGGGCTTGCCAGGACCTCTCTGTGCCAGCCTGCCTGCTCCCCCAGCTGCCAGGGAAGGGTTTGCTGCAGCCCTGGAGGTGCCTGGGGCTTGGGGGGCACATCGGGGAGTCTGAAGGGAACATGGCATTTAGGAGTGTGTCCCACTAGTGACAGCAAAGCCCAGCCAAGCCCGGGAAGTGCTCTCTGCCCAGGAGATGCACAGTGGCCTCAGGACTCTTCAGGGAGCAGGGGGTGGTCCTGCCTGCTGGACCCCAACCCTCCTGGGGCAGCAGACAGTGTTTTGGCCTGGCAGTGTTTGGGTTGGGTTTTTGGGTTTCGAGTTTCTCTTTCGTTTGGTTTTGGTTTGGTTTTTTTGTTTTTTTTTCCCCCTTTTACAAATGTCTTTCATTAGAACTCGTGTGTTTTCAGACATGGAAAAGACATTCCTGACCAGCAACACACTTCTTCTCCGGACAGTGTCGAAACATCTTGTTTTCACAAGTTTTCCTCCCCCAAATTACTCTGCACTGAGGAATTCCTCTCTCCCCGCCACCTCCTCCCCCTCCTTCCCACACCAGCCCTGCCGTGGCCGTGCCAGCTCCTCTCCCGGTGCCGGTGCCGCCTGCTCCCGCTGAGCTTGGCACGAGACCCCCGGAGACGCCGGGTCCCCCCTGCCGTTGGCACGGTGGAAATGTCACCGTGACCTCAGCAGAAGGGTTTGGAAGCTGCAGGGAGCAGCGCGGGGCAGACAGGGAGGCAGGCAGGGGCAGGGCAGGGTGCTCTGCCCGCTTGGGGTGCTGGCACTGGGCAGGGGGACCCCTTGGAGTTTGGGGTGCTGGTGGCAGGGTAGGGATCCTTTTGGAGGTTGGGGTGCTGCTGGTGGGGTTGGGAATCTCTTCAGAAGTTGGTGTGCTGCTAGTGGGATGGGGATCCCCTCAGAGGTCAGGGTGCTGCTGACAGGGTGGGGACCCCCTCGGAGGTTGGGGTGATGCTGGCGGGATGGGAATCCCCTTGGAGGTATGGGGATCCCGTCGGAGGTTGGGGTGCTGATGACAGGATGGGGACACCCTCAGAGTTTGAGATTTTCTGGCAGGGTGGGCACCCCCTCAGAGGTTGGGGTGCTGCTGGTGGGATGGGGACCCCCCACTCACCTGCTCCGGGGAGCACGCCACCCGGAAAAGCTCCAGGAATCCCAGCACCTGCCAGGCAAGAGAAATCCAGGGATGAGGGCCCGGGTGCAGTGGTTTCCCGCCCTGGCCCCTGGCTTTGGGGCCGTGCACCTACCTGGTATTTTAGGGGGTTTCCCTGCCGCGCCAACCCCGGGCTGCACCGCACCCGGTACCGCAGCACCTGCAGGCAGCAGAGACCCCTGAGCCCGGGCACCGGCTCCTGCCCACCCCGGCGGGCACGGCGACAGGTCTGCCCCAGGCTTGGCTATGCTGGGGACAAGGGGTGTTTCCTACCTGTGGAGACCCCGAGGCCGCCAGGACCACCAGGACCCGCTGAGCTGCGGGTGGCCGGAACAGTGCCAAAGAAGGGACAAGGTCAGGATGGCTCTTGGGGGGGCGAAGGGGACACCTTGAGGCAGTACCAGGGTGTACTGGGCACGGGGACCAGGCAGCTCAGTGCCCTCTGCTCCTGAGGGCTCAGGTTTGGCCGGTTCCCCTGTGCCTGGGTCCCTCCAAACTGGTGGGGATCCCAGTGGGAGCAGCACCTGCTGCTTGCAGCCCCCCAGCTCCAGGGGGAAATCTTTCCTAACCCAGACTCCCAGGGGACACCAGGAGGCCCCAGGGGCTGCAGGAGCCCCAGTGTGGCCGTGGCCTTACCCAGACCCCCCGGCACTCACCAGCTTTTGCAGCAGCCTTGAGAGCCGCGGCCCCGGCGGCCCCCGGAAAGGCCCCCCCAGGGAAGGCTCCTGGGAAGAGACCTGCAGCACCTGTGGGGAGAACCACCAGTGTGAGCATCCCCAAAAAGCAGGTGCCAGGAGGGTGTCCTGCGCTCCGTGGTGGGTGCAGAGCTGCGGGGGCAGCGCGGCGGTGCCAGGGCTGGCGTTAGGCTGGGCGAGGCGGTGGTTAGCGGGCACTGCCCTGTCCTGCATCCCCCAAATTCCTGCTCCCATCTGCATCCCACCCACCGCAAACACCACCCTGCAGTGGGTGCTGCCACTCCTGCAGCCCTGGGTGGGCTGGCTGACCCCGTGCAGGCACTGTCCCTCTGCTGCAGCCCCCAGATTGCTCCTCGCCTGTGGGGTCACCCTGCCGTGGTTGATGCCATGGGGACCACAGGGCTGCCTGCTGGTGGCTGCAGTCCCTCAAGTCTGGGAAGGGACGCCCAGGCAGGGCATGGAGAGCTATGGAGATGGGGACAAGGGACGTGCTGTCCCCAGGGCAGGTCTCTGGGGACATTGGTGGTCTGTGCTCACCTGGCTGCAGGCCAAGTGGGCCGAGTCCCCCAAGTCCTGCGACCCCTGGAAAGAAAAGCGGGTGGGCAGCCCAGAGGAGCAGAGGAGTCCCTGCTGCACCATCCCCATGGGATGGGAGCACACCCGGGGACGGGCACAGCGACGGGTGACAAACGCCCTCGGCAGCAGCCGGGTCCTCCATCCCGTCCCCTTCTGCCTCAGCCACCCCCCACCCCGCCGGGCCACGAGGGGACGGAACCAAAATGTTTATGGCTGAGGAATGAGCCCCTGGGTCTCCGGCCAGCGCTGCCTTCCAACATCTGGGGCTCATCAGCCCTCGCTCCCTCCAGGCGCAAATTCCAGTGCCGCTGGCTCGGGGCGCGGACACCGCTCCGGCTGAGCCCTCGCGGCCGCCCCGCGTTTGGTTTTAATTACGCCGAAATAAAGGGCCTTGTTTTTCTTTCCACGAGCTGAAATCTGAGTAAACGGAGGTTGCCGGCCCCCGCCTCGGGCTGGCGCTCCCGCCGCGCAGACGGGCCGGCTCGGGGGGCCGGGGGGGTGGGATGACCCTGCCCCAGGCACAGTGGGTACCCCCGGGGTGGGCAGGGAGTGGAGACCCCCGTGCCTGCCTAAAGCAGAATCTCTCCGTGGGTGACGACAGGCACTGGGCAGACAGTGCTAGGACAGGGGGAATGGTTTTAAACCAAAAGAGGAGAGATTTAGATTGGATGTCAGAAAGACATCAGGGGATGGGGAGGCCCTGGCACAAGTTGGGCAGAGAAGCTGTGGCTGCCCCATCCCTGGAAGTGTTCAAGGCCAGGTTGAACAGGGCTTGGAGCAACCTGGGCTAGTGGAAGATGTCCCTGCCCATGGCAGGGGGTGGAACGAAATGATCTTTACAATCCTTTCCAACCCAGGCCATTGTATAATTCCATGATCTTGCTTGGCGTCAGATTTGCTCCCTGCACATTCAGTCCCTGCTGCCCCAGCACCTCCCCCCTGGTTCCCTCAGGCTGTGCATCCTCCTGTCAGCATCTCACCCCTCTCCCAGCGATGTCCCCTCACCCCTCTCATTTCTAGGCCAGGCCAACCCCAGCACGGCTGCAGGAGCCCCAGCAAAAGCTGCTCAGCCACGATGGCAGGCGAGTGGAGATGCTGTCAGCTTCCCACAGGACACCGGCTTTGCAGCTCCCCCAGGTGCTTTGACACAGCTCTGCAGGCAGCAAGCGCCCCCAGAGGGTGGGCTGGGGGGGCTGAAGGGGAGGGGGCAGCGCATTGAAGCGGAGGGTGAGAGAGAAAGGCTCCTGGAGGCTGTGGCAGGGCGGGGATGCTGCGTGTCTCGGCCATGGAGGTGCCTGGGGTGAGGGGCACCCCTTGGCCATGTAGGAGAAACATGAGGGCAACAGGGGTTGGGAAATATGCCGGCCACTGGCATGGCAGGAGATGGAGAGAGCCATGGAAAGGCTTCTTACCTGGTTTGGCAGGTTTTGCTCCAACCCCGAGTCCTACGGGAGAGTGAGCGGAGAGGGCTCAGAGCCGTCCTTCCTCCGGGCATCCCCCGGCAGGGGACACCCTGTGGGACAAGGTGGGTCGTGGCAGACCCCCTGCCCACCCCAAGGCAGCTCTGCCCGGGGTGCTGCCCCCCTCCCCATCCCAGCACTCACCTGCTCCCAAACCTCCAACTCCAGCACCTGCGAGCAATGGCACAGCCTGAGCACCCACCCCTGTCAGCACCCACCCACCCCTGCCAGCCTCCCGGGGGGCCGTGGGGGGGCAGGGAGGGTCACAAGGGTGCAAGGGCATGGGGCATCCCCCCTGGGATGCTCCCAGTCTGGGCAGGGTGTAGGTGCCAGCCCTGGGGTAAGTCTGGCACTGCCCTCCAGTCCTGTCCCACACCGTGGGGCTGGTGCTGGGACAGCCACCCTGGGCTGAGCAGCCAGACAGGGTGACCCTACATCCCCTGATCCCAGCTGGCAGGTTCTCAGCCTTCCACGGTGTCTCAGAGGCATCCAGGGACCCCCTCAGGCACCTGCTCATCCCTGCAAGCCCCTCCCAGCGCTGCCTGGACCCCCTTACCTGGGAAAAAGCCTGCTCCTGGGACTCCCACTCCCGGGATAGCACCAGGGACCCCTGCAAGAGAAGAGACCCTCGTTAAAATCCCCACAGGGGTTCAATGCAGGGGGAGGAGGAATATGTGTGGCACCTCCTGGGATCTGTGCTGCTCCCTGGGGAGGGGTGGGATGTGGAGCTCGAGGGCAAGTCCCTTTCCTTGCACCCCTCAGTTCCCTGGTGTGACAGTGGTGACAGTGCTGGGAGGTGCCCCAGCTGGGAGAGGTGTCAGCAGGACTTGGCCCTGCACGGGAAGGAGGGACATGGGGCTGGCTGCTGTCCAGCTCTGCTTCCCAAATCCTGTCCTGCACCACAGCCAGCACCACTTCCATCCCCTCCAGCTTCTCATGGCTCTGAGGGGATGGGTCCAGGCACGGCAGGGGTGGGGCTGTCCCAGTTCAGCCCTGCAGCCCATGCTGGTCCCAGCCAAGCCCCCTGGCTGGGGCTGCCCCGTGCCCTGCTGAGATGCCAGTGGGAAGAGCCAGCTCAGGCCAGTGGGACTGGGGTGACTGACTGGGGGGACCTTGCTGAGACCCATCAGACCCCCCTGTGTCCCTCTGCCTGACTGTGTGACACTGAGGTCAGCCCCCAGGTCCCATCACCTTCCAGGGCATCTCAGCTCATGCTCAGAGGTCACAGCAAGGTTTTTGGCAGCTTTAGACCCTGGCAGAGGTGTGTCTGCTGCAGACCACCAGGCAGACACCCTCTGGGTGGTGCCCCCAGCTCCACCAGGGCCATGGGTGGGTTGGGGGATGGCAGGTGGGTTGGGGGCACAAGGGGGCTGCAAAGCAGGGGGATGTTTCACTTCTGGCACCAGGGGAGGGGTTGCTGTGGGGTCTGCAGTGGGGTTTGCAGGACAGGGGGCTGCCAGGAGCAGTGGGGGTGGCTGCCATGGCCAACATCCCTGTGCCAAGCTGCAGCCAAACTTCCTGCCTGCGCTGGGCAGAGGGGCTGGAGTCCAGGGTGGACGGGCACTGGGGACTCTGTGGTGGCATAGCTGGGACCTGGGGACCTGCAGTGGCCTCCCCAGCAGCCTGGCCAGGCCTGGGGGGAACCAGCAGCCCCAGGAGCCGAGTACCCACAGTGACACAGCCCTGGCAACCCCGCCGAGGGGCTGGGCAGGGTGGAGCCAGTGCCCGAGGGGGACGGGCAGGTGGCAGGGCTGACACACCACGGGGAGGGGGCACGTCGTGCTGCACATCTCCAGCTCAGATGTGGGGCAAACTCTGGGGGTCCCCCCTCTTTGCGCCCCACAACCCCCTGCTCTGCCCCACCAGTGGCAGGGATGAGGGTGTTCCTCGTGCCCTGCTCACCACCCCGGGCACCTGGGATAGACCCCCAGTCCTACCACAGACATGCACTGGGATGCACTGGGATGCCAGGACACACAGAGGGGTGTCAGGCTGTGCAAGCACAGGGGATGTTGGGACACACATCCGTGGGGATGCACATGCAGGGGGGGGGTTCCCGTGCCAGGACCTGTCACACAGCTCCCACGTGCTCCCCATAGGGTGGGGATCAACCCTGTGCCCACTAATACCCCCTCCCAAGGTCCCGCCAGGGCCGAGGGCCCTGGAGCAGCTGATGTCCCTCGGAATGGAGGGGACACGGGCTCAGCCATCGCTCCAGCCGCCGGCTCCCTGCTCCGGCTCGGCACAGCCCGGCCTGGCAGCCGGCCGGGGGTTACGGAGCAGCTCCTTTTCCCGGCACATTCCCCACCCCCTCGCCCGCCCCCAGCTTGGATAAACAAAAACCCAACTTCTCGCTTGTTTCCAAACAAACTCAGAGCGTCCACGCAACGCCTGTGCTCCCCCCCCCCCCACGCCCCGCCCTGCTGGGAGGGGACACTCTCCCACTGGGAGCCAGTGCCGGTGGGATGGCCAGGATCCTGCCAGGGACCCCCATGCCCACAGCCAGAGACTGTCCCCCACCACGGAGGGGCTGCTCAGCCCCCCGGTGCTCCCCAGCCTCAGCCCCCACAGCCAGGCCAGGTCCCTGGTGCTGGGGGGTCTCCTCTGTCCCCCTGTGCCGGTGACCCCCAGGGAGCTGGGACAAGGCAGGAAGGCTCCCAGCACCCCTGCAGTGCATGGGCACCCCAGAAAGGTCCAGGTGGCACCTGCCCACAGCCACGGGTGCCATGCTCAGCCCTTCATCATCGTCACCCTCTGAGCGGATCATGGCAGGAGGGTCCCACTGCGGGGACACTTTCACTGCCCCTCCCCGGGCATTCCCTGGACACCACCCCAAGGCACAGTGCTTGTCCCAGTGCCTCGACAGCTTTCAGAGGCTGTGCCAGTTCATCAGCCACCTCCATGCCCAGATCAGGAGTTAGAGGGGGCAAGCAAGGGCCTGCAGAGCCAGGATGGCCGGGAGGGACACCATGTGTCTGTGGGGAGCTGAGCCTTCCACTCAGGAGCCCTCCCGGACTCCTCTGCTGCCAAATACGGCCACTTCTGCCCTTCTCTGGGAGCTCTTTTACAAGTTGCTCATGCATGCCCCAGCTGGGGGGGCTGTTCCCTGGTGCAGGCACTGCTGGGGGGTCTCTGTAACCCATTTGGTTTTACAAATCCCCCCCAGCACCACCAGTCCCTCCCGTGGGCAGCACCATCTCACCAAGTGTTGGAAACAGCCCTCCTACACTGTGACCACAGCCATCACCCTCTGGCTGGTCTCTGTCCTTCCCCAGCCTCAGGGCCAGCAGCCCCCAGCCCAGTTTGGGGTCTGTGTGCCCCCTTTTGTCCTTTCCATCCCTTCCCTTGGCACATGGGGAAGGGAAAACTGAGTCCCCAGCCTCCCAGCACTGAAGGAGCTCGGGGCTGCCTCTACCCCTGTCCCAAGCCTGCCAGGACCCACAAAGGGGGTTTCCCATTCTCCCAGCTGGTCTTTTGGGCCGGACTGGCTGTAAACCTGCAGAGCATGGTACTGGCCCCCAGGATCTCAGCACCCACCCCAGGGATGTCTTCTCCATGCCAGGGCAGGAGGATTCACACCCACACATGCAACCCCAGCTGTGGTGGGGTTTGACCCATGGAGGTGCTCAGGATCTGGTGTGGAGCCTCCTTGTTTATAGAAAGTGGCCTTTTTCTCCCCCAGTTCCATCCCAGAGGTCGCTGTTTGTGGTGCCCGCACTGTTCCGCTGCCGGTGCTGCTTCCGATCCCGGCGGGATCAGCTGCACCATTCCTACCTGCCCCACTGCTCACAGCTCACTTCACAAGCCAGAAATCCACACGATTTCTCTATTCCACAGCTTTTGAGACTGAGACCAGGCTGGAGAACCCACCACAGGACAGGAGCTCACATCCTCACCGGGCAACCAAACCTCGTCCCTCCCCATGCCCATGGGCACCTGCTCCCGGAGGAGCCTTGCTGAGTAACCACCACCATTTCCCCTCTTCCCTTGTTCCGCTGTTTTCTTTTTCTTGGGAGAAAGTTATGGAAACATTCAGTCTCCAAGCGACTTTGAAGCCGTGTTGTGTCCCGGCCCGAGCGCGCTGGGAGCAGCTCGGGGGGAGCGGGGGGGCTGCTGGCGGGAGCCTGGCTCCTCTCCAGCCCCCCTGAAGCTCCAGCTTTCATCTCCGAGCACTGGCAGATGAGCTGTTTGGGGAGGAAGCAGCCCCAGCAGGCCAGTGTCCAGCTGGGAAGGGGAGATGCCATCCCAGCCCCGCCACTGGCACTACTGGTGTCCCTGAGGATTCCGGGTGCCCTCACAGGGTCCCCACAGTGCCAGCACACCCAGCACCCACCTCTCTGCACCCCCAGAGCTGCCCCCTGTGATCCCAAAACCTGCAGGGCTGGGACCTCCCTGGGACCCTCCTGTGGGTGTCACTGCCAGGGGATCCCCTGTGCTCGACAGGGGAAGCCCTGAGGGGTGGATGGAAGCCCTGAGGGATGTTTGGAAGCCCTGAGGGATGGATGAAGGTCCTGACGGATGGATGAAGGTCCTGACAGATGGATGAAGGTCCTGAGGGATGGATGCCCACTCCAAACACTGGGACACACTGCACTTGGCACTTTTAGGGGAAGGCACAGCAGCTTCCCCACACCACTTGTGCCCAGCCTTGCAGGTGCTCACAGTGTCCAGCACAGCTCTGCTCCCCAGGGGACAGACCCCCAGGGCCTGATCCTGACCCATTGCTGGGGGCTTCCTCAGTGCTGCCATCTCAGCCCCTTGGCACTGCTCTGAGGGGACAGTCTGTGTGTGAAGGAGGGTCCTCCCTTCTCCCCCTTGATTTTGGGATGTCTCAGGGGTCCTTTTTCTGCCAGACTGGTTTGGAGCTGCACTGGCAGAGGTGCTGGAGGGCACTGCCCTGAGCCCCCTCCACGTGCCCCCACAGCACCCTGGCATCCCCCACACCGTGCCACTGGCTGTGCCTCTGTCCCAGCTCTGTCCCCAAGGGCTGGCCAAGCACACCAGGCTGCAGAGACCCTGCCCAGTCCTCCATGGGGGAGCATTCCTCAGGGTCCCACCAGCACAGGGACCATCCCCAGGGCCAGGGCCACCTCCTCAGTGAGCTGCTTCCCAAACCAGCAAACACCCCTGGAGACTGAGCGGGGGCCTGGAGTGGGGGCCACCATTCCCAAACTGTTCAGGAACTGCTGCAGGGTCTCCCCGGGGTCCAAAGTCCTCCAGGGAATGTCCCAGTTGGATGTTGCTGGAGAGCTGGGGACCAAAGCCACCATGGCTCAGCAAGGCAGCACGGAGCATCACTGCTGGACATGGAGAGTGCCCGGGACTGGGCACATCCCATCCAGCACCTTGACCAGGATCGGGCACTGACAGCAGCTCAGCTTTATAGGAGCTGCCCAGCTCTGGGGTCCCACTGCCTGCACAGCCCGGGGGGAACGTGGACGGGGTCCTGGGAGCTTCCCACACCAGGGCAGAGCAGGGAGCCACAGAGCACAGGCAGCTGGGGTGCCTTGGTGCCCGCACAGCCTTGGCACTTCCCAGGGGATCCTGGCCCCTCCCCTCCTCTGATCCTCAGTCCTCTCTGTCTGAGAAGCTCTGGCACCGATCCCCCCCCCGATGGTGGCTCTGCCCGTCACACGCTCTCCGTGGCACAACCCCCGGCTCTGCAGAGGTGACTGTCCCACCCCGGGGGTGCTGTACCCACCTCACCCTGTTCGGCCGTGTCAGGGGGCTCTCAGTCTGAGCTCAGCTGCTCTCCCCGCCTCGGTGGGAGCTCACACCCGACCCCGGCACACGAGCGGGCCCCAGGCAGGCACCTGCTGCGCTGGCCCCGGCTGTGTCACCTGCTGCTCTGGCTGTCACCTCCCCGCCCCGCCTGCCTGTGCGTGGGCTGGGGGGTGTCACACAGCCCTGGGGTGTCACACAGCCCTTGGGACCCGCGTCACGCTGGTGGCTGGACCCGGCGCTGGCGACACCAGTGCAGTGAGGGCGGTGCGGGGGCCACCCGGGCACCCCCGGGCTGAGATTCGGGTGGGTCGAGCTGCTCCGCGGCTGCACCAGCCCCGCGGGCTGTCCCGGCCACACACTGCGCGGCAGCTCGCACACATCGGCCGCGGGATGCTGCCACCCGCTATCCCTCCAACTCACCCTGCCACCGCACCGGGGGGCGACCGGTGCCAGCTCCCCCCTCCCTCGCCCTTGCCAGCCCCGTGGGAGTCTGGTGGCCACCACCCCGCGCTGCCCTGCCTGTGTGTTCCTGAGCTTCCCGTGTCTGCAAGCCTCTCATATTCCCAAGCCTCGTATCCCTAAGTCTCACGTCCCCAAGCCTCTCGTGTCCCCAAGTCTCTCATGTCGCCAAATCTCTCATGTCCCCAAGCCTCTCGTGTCCCCAAGCCTCTCATGTCCCCAAGCCTCTCGCCGGGACGCAGCGCTTCGGAGCCTCCCCCCGACAAGTGTTTGGCGCAGCAGCGCCGCTCTGGGACTGCCCCGTGTCACCACCCTCGGTGACATCCCATCCCACCCGGGCACGGCACGAGCCACCCGCCGCTTTGGGGAGCCAAGAGCCCTCCGCGGAGGTGGCAGCGAGGGGGGCTGCCCACTCACCGACCCTCGGGAATGTCCCCAGGGCAGGGCAGGGTGGGTGACAGTCCCTCCTCGGGGCCACGCAGCCGGGGCAGGCGTGGAGCTGCCCGGGGGGCTCGGAGGGTCCCCGGAGGACCGGGGCGAAGCACTGGCCGGGGTAAGGGAAGGAGCCTTTTCGTTCCTTACCTCCTTGCTGAGTAGCCGGGAGGATGGAGAAGAGGAGGAGGAGGACTCCGGGAAGGAGGGGTGCAGCTGCCTGCCTTGCCATCTCTTGAAGCAATGCCCCCGTGCTCCCGCGGGCTGTGTGTTTTATCCCAGAGCTGCTTAATTGTTGCTTCCAAGGATGCGAGGGGAAGGGGAGGGGGGGTAAGGAGGGAGGGGAAAAGGAGAGGGAGAGGGGGGAGAGAGGCACAGGACACTACGTCATGAGGAAAGGCCAAACACACACGAGCCTCTCCCGCCGATTGGGCTTGGCTGCTCGGGGAGGGTTTTTTTTCCCTTTTCCCCTTTTTTTTTTCTTCTTCTTTTTTTTTTTTTTTTAATTCCTCGCTGCTCTCTCCAAGCCGGCGCGTCTCTGCCAAAACCGCTGGAAGAGGGGGGGGGAGCTGCCAAGGCAGGCGGTGGGGGAGGGCACGGGAGCTGTGCCCACCCGCATGGGTGCCACGGGGGGTTTGGGGTCACGGGTGAGTGTCGCATCCCGGGGGGGCGCCTGGCGGTCCCGCATCCCGGGTGACACCGGCCGGAGGGGGATGGGATGGAGGTGGGGGTCGGTTGGGTGAAGGGATGGGGGTGTCCAGGGAGGGAATTCGGGGGGGTTGCCACTCCAGCCGCGGGGTGCAAGGGACGGGACTGGCCCGATGCCCGGTGCCGGTGACTGGTGCCAGTGTCCCGTACACGGAGCCCGGATCTCGGTACTGATGTCGGTGCATTGAGCCCCCTGCCAGTGCCGGGGCCAGTGCCCGGGGCCGGGGCCCAGTACCGGTGCCAATGTCCGGATCCCGGTGCTCGTGCTGGTGTCTGGATCCCGGTGTCAGTGCCCCGTGCCCCGTTCCGGTGCCAATGTCCGGATCCCGGCGCTGGTGCCAATGCCGGTGTCCAGATCCCGGTGTCGGTGCCCCGTGTCAGTGCCTGGTGCGGGTTCCCGGATCCGGGTGCCGGTGCCAATGTCCGGATGCCGGTGCCGGATCCCGGATCCCGGTGCCGGTGTCCGCCGGCGGTGGCCGTTAGGTGGCGGGCGCGGGGTGTCCGGCCGCCGGCAGGACGGGAAAACCGGGCAGTTTGCAGGAAAACGTGCTGCCGGGAGCCGGCGGTGCCCTCCCGGCCAGGGGTGTCCTGGGGACACGCAGTCCCCGATCCAGCCCGAGCTGGTGATGCCCACGCGGCCCCCGGTGCCCCCCGAACCTGGGGCTGGAGGGTCTGGGCTCCATCAGCTCTGAGCCCAAACTCCAGTCCTGCGTGTCCCCACAGGCCACCCTGACCCCTTTCTCATGGGGTATCTCTGCACGGGTGTTGGGGGACAGCTGGGGCGGCACTGGGTTAAACTGGGGGATGAATCATGGAATCATGGAGTGGTTTGAGTTGGAAGGGACCTTAAAGCTCACCTTGTTTCACCCCCTGCCATGGGCAGGGACAACTTCCACTAGCCCAGGTTGCTCCAAGCCCCATCCAACCTGGCCTTGGACACTTCCAGGGATGGGGCAGCCACAGCTTCTCTGGGCCTCACCACCCTCACAGGGAAGAATTCCTTCCCGATAGCCCATCTATCCCTGCCCTCTGGCAGTGGGAAGCCATTCCCCCTTGTCCTGTTCCTCCACCCCTTGTCCCAAGTCCTTCTCCAGCTCTCCTGGAGCCCCTTTAGGCCCTGGAAGGGGCTCTCAGGTCTCCCTGGAGCCTTATCTTCTCCAGGTAAACACCCCCGGGTCTCCCAGCCTGGCTCCAGAGCAGAGGGGCTCCAGCCTCAGAGCATCTCTGTGGCCTCCTCTGGACTCGCTCCAACAGCTCCATATCCTTCTGATGTTGGGGACCCCAGAGCTGAAGGCAGCTCTGCACGTGGGGTCTCAAAAGGGCAGAGTAGAAGGGGAGATCTCCCTCCTTCAACCTGCTGTGTGGATGAAAGACAAGGAATGCAAAACATCCCTCTCACTGCGGATCCAACACTGCGACTTCCCCGCGGTGCCAGGAGCTGAGATGCTGCTCATCCCAGTGCCTGCCTCCTCATGAGCCCCGAGCTGCTGCCAAGGGTGTGAGAGCACGGAAATGCCCTGTCTGCACCCCCTTCCCGTGGGGCTCCCTGTCATCAGGGCCCCCCATTCCCAACGTTCCTTCCACCTCTGCGGAAACTGGCAGCAAATTATCAGCAAATCCACCCAGTTCCTCCCGGGCTGTGAGAGGTGTGAAGGCCCAAACCTGGCCGCCCTCTTAAAGAAGTGTGAGCTCAATCCACACTCAGGACAGCCCCTCTGGAGCCCGGCTGTCTGGCTTGTCTCAGCTCCCACTTTATTTTAGGGAAAGTGCTGATGGCTGTGGCCGCGGGAAATCCGGGAGGTGGAAATTAGGGAACGTTTTGCCCTCCACACCCCGCGCCGGGACATGCCAGGGGATGGTGTTGGGGGGGAGCTGTGGATGAGCTGCTGGCCCCCCGGTGGGTTTTGCATGGACTTGTGTGGAATTGGGGGTGGATTCACCTGCATCCTTGCAAAAGGCTGCGGGCTGGGGACGTGGAGCGCCCCAGGATGTGGAGAGGGGATGAGCATCGTCCGGGGCAGCGCAGCCGGGCTGGCCCGTCTGTCCGTCCGTCCGTCCGTCCGTCCCCGGGCTGGCGTTGCCGGGTGATGTAATGCTTGAGTGAAAACACACGCGGTCGTTAAACACGAGCTCTCTGCTCCAGAGGAGCGGCGCGGGAGCGGATGGATGCAGGGACCAGCAGCTTTGCAGCGGTTCCAGCAGCCTCAGGGCTGTGATGTGACCCGCGGGACGCAGACCCCCGGACGGGGCTGGCCGGGAGTCCGGGTGATGCATCCTCGGTGCGTCTGTCTGTAAAACATGCCCAGAGCGGGGCTGGGAAAGCGGCCTCGCTGGGAAGCAGAACTGGGAAGCAGAACTGGGGCAGCTGGCCGGCTTCGAGCAGCTCCCATCCCTTGCCAGTGAAAGGGCTCTGACTTTGGAATGCGTGATTTGTACCTAGAAAGAATAGATGTGAGGCAAGATCTCCCCGCCCCTGGCACTCGCGCCGGGAGCGGGATCCAAACCCTTTGTGATTTGACCGGGGCAGAGCCGCCCCCGGGGACGGGCTGGGAGTGTCCCCCCAAGCGCGCAGGGAGTGTCCCCCCAAGTGTGCAAAGCGCCGAGGAGAAGCTGCTGGGGAAGGCACAGATACGGGTACGGTCTGACGGGAAGGGGGCAAGGCAGGAAATTCTTCCCGCGATGGGGAACAGGGGGGGATTGCTGCATAGCGCAGTATCTGGGTGAGAAAACCCAGCACGAGAGCACCTGGGGCCACATCCAGGACCTGCCTGTAGCAGGGCTGGGGGATTTGCCGGGATCTTTGGAGCTCTGGGAAGGACGGATGCTTCCTGCATCCAGTCCCCTCGCGGTGGCAGGTGCGGGTCACACACCGTCCCCCCGAACGCTGACAAAGCTGCTGGGGGAGATGCCAAAGAGCCTTACGCTGCTGTCACACACTCTGAGCTGTCCCGGGGGTAACACCAACGTGCAAAACACAGAAGTAAACACCCCTTTGCCATAGCTACGAGGAGCCCCACACCTGCCTGGCCCCCCAGACCCCGATCCTGCTCCATGAGCTGTTGACGGCGTTGCCGTAGTAACGGGGTGTGACGGGGCTTTATGGATGCACTCAAAGGAAAGGTATGTGTGAGGGGCAGGCCGTGGAAACAGCGTGGCCTCCTCACGGTCCCAGGGCAGCTGAGGCTGGTACAAGGGTTCAGAGCAGCCAGACTCACCAGCGTCATGTGGGGCTACATGGTTTTCATCCATCCTGTCTCTCTGCTGAGCAAGTGTTTGGCCACGGTGTTCATTCCAGGAAGGTGGTGCAGGTTCCATCTTTCACCAAGGGACAGGGAAGCTGCCTCTTCCCATGCTGAGCATCCTTATGTTTTTCTGCCTCATTTAGGTTGTCAGCCCTCTGGACAGTGCAAAAAGAAAGCTCCAAACTGTCTGAAATGGACACCTCTGTCAGTCAGGCCAGAGAAATGCCTCCCAGGGCAGGGGCAGGAGGGGGAGGTGAGTTGTGAGGCATGGACAGGGCTCTGTGGTACCTGGGAATCAAGGCAAGTCTCTGCTCAGCCTTATTTTCAGCAAGTGGAACTTTCTGGCTCACTGAGTCCCACGCTCAGAGCTTTTGTCACCAGCCCACAGTTGTCCCCATGGCTCTCCCGGGCCAGCTCTGACATTTGCAGCCAGGTCTGAGCTGTGGGCAGCAGGCAGGGCACCAGCCAACACCCCAGCACGTGGTTCCAGCTGCAGCTCTCGTGTTTTCTGGCCAGAAACCTGGATAAGCCCTGCCCATGGGCTGGTGCATGGCAGGGTCTCTGGAGCAGGGGAACGTCACCCCCTGCTCCCATCAGCCATCCGAGAGTCATGGAGCTGGTCTGGAGATTGGACTGGATGGGCAGCTGTTAAAACATTGAGGATCACTGGGTACTCCAAATGTGGTCTGGGGGTGGGGTCCCCATCTCCCCCTCCCCTGTGCATCCCATGGCATCCCCCAGCACGTTCCCTGGGCAGAACACTCAACCCCATCTGTGCAGCCCATGCCACAGCCCCACAGGACACCCATATGGCACATGCCTGGTGCAGCTGAGGGAGCCATCCTGTCCTTGGGATGAGGCTGGAAGCCACCGTGGGCATGTGTCTCGGCATCATGGGCAGGATCCTAGACTAGAATCACAGAATCATAGAATGACCTGGGTAGGAAGGGACCTTAAAGATCATCTCATTCCACCCCTGCCACGGGCAGGGACACCTTCCACTATCCCAGGTTGCTCCAAGCCCTGTCCAATCTGGCCTTGAGCAGTCCAAGGGGTGGGATTGCCTCAGCTGTCCCCAGGTACACTTGGTGCTGGGGACATGAGAGGTGTTGCCAGCACTGCAGGGGCTGTCTGGCGATGGTGGGACCTCTCCCTGTCAGGTCCCACTGTGCATCTGCCCGTTGGGTTTGATGAACTAACAAGGCTCGTGTGACCCCAGTCATACCCTGCCCAACCTTAACTTCCCATTAGCTCCTCTTTCCCTGGCAGTCCCTGCCTGGGTTTTTTATGGGAAGAGGTTTTGCCAACATGAGGATGATGCTTGGTGGGACCAGAGCTGGAGCTGCAGCCAAATGTGGCAGCAGGCTGCTCTTCCTTGGCATGACCAACAGAAACAGCATCATTCTCCCACAGCCAAGATCCTTTGGGGATGTTTTCCATTGAAATCTCCTCGGGAGAGAAGGGGAGACACCATCCCCAGCCCCTACTATAGACCTCTCACACCAGTTTCTCTTTTCTGCTGTGTGTGAACAACCAGGGCCAGATCCACGAGTCCTCTGGTAACTGCTCCGTAACACTGGGCCACCCATTCCTTTCCTGTCCCTCCATGGTGCTCTTCTTTTCCATCTTTTCCCCACTTCTGGTTCCCGGTTCCCCCACCTTTGGCCCCCAAATCACTGCTGAACTGATGACCCCCTTGCTGGAGGTCACACCACTTGTTCCAGCTCTCCTTGCCTTGGTCACAACCATGTGCCTCCTGCACAGGCTTTGCCTCTCTCTCATCCTCTCCCCTTCCCTGGTGGATAATCAGCTCTCCTAGTTCTGGGAAGACCCCTGGATGTGCAGAACAAGTGAGGCTGGGATTGTGTTGTGAGTGGTGCAGCCCTGGGACAGCAGTGACGGGATCTCCATCCTTGGACATGTTCAAAACGTGCCTGGACAAGGCCCTGAGCAGTTGGACCCAGCTTTGGAGTGCTTGCTCAGGGGCTGGGCTGGAGACCTCCAGGCATCCCTTCCAACCTAAATCCTTCTATGATTTATATCGAATTCTCTTCGGTATTTTGCAGTTCTGGGAAGCCTTCAGTGATGTATCGTTGAACTGCTCTAATCCAGTGCTGGCCAAGGAGGGATTTAGTGGTCCTGGCTCCACACATCTCATTCACATTGTCCTTCCCAAGGACAGCTGAACATCTGCTGCCCGTAGGTAACTCCAGGCCGCCGCACGGCCCCGCTCCCAGCTTGGGTGTGAAACCTCTGCCTGCCTCCATCCCCGCCGACCTGTGCCTGGAGCTTTCAAGTGGCTGTTTTCATCCTTCTCGGGGCTGTCTGTGAGCATTCCAAGGGTTGATTAAAAGGTACCATCACTGCAAAACATGCTGTGCCTGAGTGGATGGAGCTCTCAGCAACCGAAGCACAGTGTTTACTGGAAGGCGCCGCGGTCGTCCTCGGTCAGGACTGATTCCCTGCCAGATGTCAGCTCTGACCCCCAGCAGCTTCAAAATTGGAGGATTGTTTTGTATTCTTGAAAGAAAGGGGGGGAAAAAAAGAAAAGGAAAAAGGGGGTATGTTTATTATGAAGATATTGCTTTTCGCTGCCTGTGTGCTCCGCCACGGCCAGAGCGCGTTCAAAGGGACTCTCAGATCGCCTTTGTGCGGAGAGCGAGGCTGGAAAATATCAACCCAGGAGGGGAAAGCTGAAGCAAGTCGTGGGCAACTGAGCACAGAGATGTAACTGGTAACACTCAGCCAGAACATGAACTTTAGACACTGCCTGTGCTCCAGTTTGTGTCTGTAGCACAGAGGGGCCCTGAGGAAAAGGCGGTGGAGCTCTATTATCTCGCAGCCAGATCCTTGTGGTGTTGAGGGGAAACATATAGCAGGCAGGGCTGGGCTGCCTCCCTCCCCTCCCAGCGCACCCTGCAAATGCCAGTCGATGGCTCCCAGAGCCCTGATAACTCTGAGCATGACTCACAGCCCAAAAATCAAGAGCAGAGCTTCAAATTAAGAATTATTAAAGGAAAAAAAAAAAAAGCACATACTGGGTATGGTTTGTGTTCTGCTTTTTATGCCTCCAGCTTTTCTGTGCATCCAGGAGGGCTTAGAGTTTTCCTTTCAGCAGAGTGAAATCTGAGTCTCCCTCAGGCTCAGGGCTCTGGGAGATGGGGATTAAAAAACCTGCAAGGCGAGTGATGCATTTGCTGCTGGCAACAAGGCTGTGGATCCACAGAGGAGGCTCTTTCCCCAAAAAGTCCCCTTGCAGGGAACTGTAACTCCCCACAGAGGCTGGAGGTCACTGGCCTGTCCTGCCTGGAGGTGACCCGAGGGCTGGAAGGGTTTGACTCTGCAATGGCCTTGAGATAAATTCCCTGTGCCAAAACACTTGTCAAGGTGGGGATTTGGTTCATCAGCCACCTCCAGCCTCCTTGTCTGACTCCCATAGAGGCACCACATATGTGACAAAAACCCCCACAATCCTGACATCTGGTATTTTGTGATGTCCTTGCTGGGAAGTGACAGAAATCCTGCAAAAAAACCCTAAAAATGTGCTTTCCAGCAGGGCTGCAGCTGGGTAGGTACGTGCAGGAGGGTGGCTGGTCCCTGTGCCACCCTCTCCAGGCTGCCCAGGGACTTTTGCTTCCCCCATGGAGAGTTTTCCTATTATTTTCGCCTTGGGAAAGCACCCAGTGCTGGTCAGGGGGTGGTCCACAGCTGGTCTGGCTCCATCCAGGCACCTGGAAATGTGACTGTGGGGTTTAATGGCTCTAATGAAATAACGTGGTCAGGAACCTGGGGGAGTGGTGGAGGAGGTCGTGGGGCTGTGGGACAGCCAGGTTGGGGGAGTTTCCACAGCAATGTGGGTGTAGGGACAGGAGAAGAGGGGAGAGGGGACCAGGGTGTGGGCTGAGAAGGTGGCTGGGCCAAGGCAAGGAGAGCTGGGACAGGGCTTGAGTCAAGTGGTGTGACCTGCAGCAAGGGGGTCATCGATACAGGAGAGATTTAGGGGGCTGGGGGTGGGGGAACCAGGTGTCAGATCTGAGGGAAAGCTGGAAAAGGAGAGCACTGTGGAGGGTCAGGAGAGGGATGGGTTGTCTGGCATTGCAGAGAAGTTACAGATCTGGTCCCAGATGGGAGAGTGAAGAGGAGAGGTCGAACACCATGTGGATGGAAGGGACCAGCTCCCAGAGCCGGGAACTGAGGGAATGAGAAGAGATGAGACCTTGTGCCAGAGGCAGCAGAGGGCTCAAGGTCTGAGCAGGGGCTGATGACACCAAGCAGAGGGGATGGTGAGAAGGGGGCCCAAAAGTTCCTGCAGGGGCTGAGCTGGGGTTAAAGATGTCAGGAATGGCAGCTGTGACAGAGCAGAGGAGGGAGGGAGGTCCCTGGTTCCATCCCAGCACCAGCCAGGACTTGCTCACACCTCCTGGGGATCCTCCAGAGCTACATCTCTGCAGGACTCATCCAATGCCTTCCCAGCCATCTCTGGGCCATTCTTCTTGAGCTGATGCTGTTCTTCAATCTTTCTCCCTGAGCAGCAGCAGCTGCAACCAAATCCTCCCTCAGAGAAATTCTGCCCAGGGCCACTGGCCAGCGATGGTCCTGCTCTTCTCCAGCAGTGTCTGGGCTGGAAACATCCCTCCTGACACATCCCCAGCCTGTGTTTCCCTGTGAGGGATGGAGTGGGAAGGGGAAGCCAAGCCAGTTCACCACCAGCCTGCAAACCCTCACACCTCCAGCCCCTCACCGATGCCTGGCACAGCCAGCAGGGATCACATTGAGGAGTTGCCCCTATATCCCTCCCAGGGATGTGTCAGGGCTAATCGAGAGCCTCTTCCTGCTGCTTCCTCCTGGAGATGGAGGAGACAAACACTGGCAGACCCCTGGTTTGGGGTGACAGGCAGCCCTTGGGCAGCGCTCATTGCCTCTTTGGGGCTGTTTGACCAATTTGCTTCTCTGCTTCCACCGAGCCCTGCTCTAGGTCTCAACTTCCCGGGGGAAGCCGTGACTTGGTCCGTCTGTTGGGGTTTGGCTCCTCTCCCGAAGGGCCCTGGGAGCCGCTGCCCGGTCCTGGCAGGTCTGAACGTCCTCGGGTTCCCCTCAGGGCTGTCTGGGCCGGGGAGCGGGCCCCGAAAGGCAGCCCCTGGGGGGGCTCAGCCGCTCAGCGCAGTCTGGCACGAGCTCCAGCACAAGCGAGGCCCTGGCCCTCCACCAACGCACGCTGTTTCCTCCCGGCAGGCTGGCCAAGAGGAGTCAGATGAGGACAGGAGAGGAGCTGGGAGTGCAGGCAGAGCAGGGGAATTGGGGGGTGATGGGGGGCACCGGGCTATGTTGGGTGGTTGGATGGTGCGGGGGATGAGCCTCGCCCAAGGGGAGTGGGAATTGCTGCCGGCGGGTCCTGCTGCCGGACACTCGGCTCGGCTCCTCCTCCGGGTTTTGAGGTGCCTTTGGTTGTGTCCTTCGCCAGGGTCCATCAGCAGCATCTGGAATTTGGGGGTTTTCCCTTGGGTCAGAACTCCCTCACTGTCAGATACAAGCAGTCCATTACCTCCAAGTTCTCCCTCTGCTCAGAGGCACAACCATCACTAAATTTTCCTCACAGCTTTCAAGTTTCCCCTCTTGCTTCAAGCTTCATCCTTCGAGTCCTTTATTCCCACTGAGATAACACTTGAGGCTTCACTGTCCTCCTCTCCTTTATTCCCAGAAGCATGGCCTGAACAGAGACAATTCCTCCTGCCACGTGCTCCTGCAAGCCAGTGTTTTGAAGCTCTGGCTCCTCATGACTTGAGTGCCCTGGCATCAACCATGTGCCAAAAACAAGGGTCCATTTGCCTCAGGCATGAATGCTTCCAGGTTCACCTCTGTGCTGCCACCCAGATCCCTGTGCCCACAGTGATGCTTTGGCTTAACTGGGCCAGTTAAGACGTCATTTGTAACTAGCACATGGATAATGTTTCAATTTAATTAATGATTCTTTGACTGCAGAACGTTGCCTCGGGCCAGGTGAGCTGCTCGCTGAAGAGGCTGCAGACAAAAAGAGCACTGATGAAACATTTCACCATTTCAAAGGAAAATTAAGGGGGATTTTTCATCCCAGCATGGAACCGGGTTATATTTCATGGCTGGATAAATAAAGCAAACCCAGACATCGCGTTTCAGGCTGAAACAGGCTTTTTGCCTTGAATCCAAATTATTAGGAATTTAGTTTTGGTTTCAGGGACAGAAATCACAGAAATAACATTTTTAGGTAAAACTGATGATCGCCAGGCTTTTAGCTCCATTGGAAATGCTTAAGGAGGGTGTTTCCCAGTCCCAGAATGCCGGGGCTGGGGAGCCCCAGTCTGATCTGGTGAAAGGATGGTGAGTTGTGTGGTGGGTTCAGGACGGTCCCCACCAGCACCATGTGTGCAGATGGATGACAGCAGAGGCTGTAGGGCCAAAATCACCCCACTGCTGAGCATCCAAACACGCAAAGAGCAAAACGAGACTTCAGAAGAAGCAACAGCCATCCTCTCAGGGGGCTGCTGCGTGAGAACATCCTCTGGATCTACATCATTTTCACCAAGCAGAGGTTTTCAGGTGGCACATTTGAGGGTGTTTTCCTGGGGAATGGCTGGCCAGGCCCCTCTGGAGCCGGGAGCAGGCAGTGCCCGCGGGAGAGGGAATCTCCCCCCGAGCTGCGCGGGGGCTGCTTGGCAGAGGGATGGGGCTGCTCTGCCGGCTCTGCCATCCCCGCTAGAGCTGCTTTTCCTCGCAGCACTTCACAACTCAGCACTCTTGAGTTAATTAGAGAACCATATGCCCCCTTCTCGCACATCATAAAAGCGCGTGTTTAAAGCCGGGTGATAAAAGGGAGCATTAGTCTGGGTCACTGCAGGGCTCTGAGCTCAGCTCAGCCCCGCTGCCTCGCTCCCTGGCCCACTCTCAGACCAGGTGGAAACGATGTTTGAGTCCGTCTGAACTTGCTCTCCTGCCAACTTGCTTGAGAGACTACCAAGTATTTTACAGCTCTCTCCCAGGCACGGTTTGTTCTCTAACAGTCTCCCACAGCCTGCGCGTCCCTGCTTAACTCTCCTGGCTTCTTCCCTCTCTGGGTGCTGGGTTTCCATCTCCCAAAGGAAACTTGGGACCCTGGTTGGCATTGTCAGTAGGTCTGTCCCTGTTTTGGGTCTTCAGACACCTTCAGGCTCTTCTAGGTGACCATGGACACTCCAGCCCCCTTTGCCTTCCCTGGGACACACAGGGAGCAGGGGATGTCCCCGAGCCCTGGCTTTGGGCAGGGGGACATGGAGCAGTGAGCACACGGATACAGCTGGTCCAGCTGTGCTCGTGCCCCTCACTGTACATACCCAGAGATCTCCTCTTTCCTCCCCTCTGCCTGGAGGACACGTTCCCCTCCCATCCTCGTGTGCAAGGCAGAATAACACGCCAGATGTTTCATGTTAAAAACTCCCTTTTCCTCCTTTCCGCTTTCTTGAAAGAGTCTCAGACGGGGAGGTGAGGACCCTGTCTGCTCTGGTGAGGACCACCTAATCTGATCAGGTCCCTTCTGGCACGAGGCATAGCCAGGCTGCCATCAACCCAAAATTTGAATGGGAGATGAAGTGCAGCCCTGGGCAGGGAGCCGTGGGGGCTGCACGCTTCTGACGAGCAGGAGAGCTGTGGAGCTGAGGAAAGAGAGCCTGCAGCATCCTGCAAAGCCACGGGGCTGCCCACAGGACCCCAGAGTTGTGGAAAATCATCAGTGTTGTGACACCATGTGGCCTGAGGAGGTCACTGGGAATGGGGACCTGGCAGCCGTCTGCACAGGGATCTGAACTGGGAAAAACCCTTCCAGCACTGTGTCTGCTGCTCCCCAAGGAAATGTGTGTGACAGCACAGCTGAACAGCAGGGCCACCTTGGTGAGGGTCCACCACAGGCCACACAGCCCCTGTGTCCTCTGAGCAAGCACGGAAGGATGGGGACATAGGAACCACCTGCTGGTCTGTGCACCAGGAACCTGGGCTTGGAGAATGGAGACAGTGCTGAGAAAAGCATGTTCAGGAGCTGAAGAGAGGGAAAGACACCAAATCACAGAGTGGTTGAGGATGGCCAGGACTCTGCAGGTCATCTCCAAGCCCCTGCTCAAGCAGGGACACCGGGAGCATTGGATTGTGTCCATGGCTCGGAACATGTCCAGGGCCCATTGCCAAGGAGGGCAATGGAGAGGAGCTGTAGCCTGGGACACTTCAGGAAGCCCAGGACACCATTCTCTGGTGGAGCTAAACCTCCTTGCCCTGTGTGGGGCTCCCAGCAGTTCTGTCTCCTGCAAGCCTGTGGCACTATGACTTCCCTTTCCTGTAGCATCAGGAGCAGGAGCAGTGTCTGGAAGAACATCCCCAGCACCAGTACGCTGGGGAGGGGCTGGATGGGGGGACTTCACCCCTTGCTCTCCTCTAGGAATAATGTCACCAGTCCTGTTGGGAAGATGGGCAGAGTGATGAGGAACCAAGCAGACCTCACATGGTCCTGGTGTCCTTGCAACCCTTTTTGACCCGGATTTCTGACTCTCCAGTGGTATCCCGAGCCCCAGCACAGCCAAGGAGCCTTGGGGAGAACTGTACACTCTGTCCCTGCCCAGTCTGGCACCTGGCATGGTCCTTGGCTCCGGGACAGCCCTGGCTTGCTGTGGCTGCCCAGCATCCCTGAGACCTGGCTGCAGACAAGGATGCTGAGCTGTGAGCAGTGAGCCCTGTGTTATTTTTGCTGTGCTCGCAGCCTTGCCCCCACGTTCCTGTTTCCTTGTGTTATGTTTAGACAACTTTGCAGGACACACTTGCTCCTGCTCCAAAACCATCTTTTTTTCTATGTGACTCTGCAGCCTGACAAGAGAGGGGCTGGTGAAAGCCAAGGCCAGGCCCTGTGGTCTGTGTGTGCCTGGGCCAGGTGGACGGCACGAGCAATGTTGGTGTTGGCCACCTCTGGACTCAGCAGGGTTGGCTTGATCCTCTCTCAGTGGATTTGGGTGAATAATCCATGTCTCACACATGATATTGCCAGGGCTTGGGGCATCCTGTCCTGCTCTGTGGGATGGAGCACTGCAGGAGAACAGGGAAACCGTGGCCACCCCACATCCCTTGCTCTTGGCGCACCCTTGGAAGAGCTCAGCGCAGAGCTCAGGGGCACATCTCTCCCGAGCATGGGGGCTCTGTTGAGCTCATATCTGTGCCTTGGACATCACTACAGCTTCACAGCCATGTCTCCAGCTCTCCTGTCTTCCTGAGGCCTGGGAAAGCGGGGTCACCTTTCAGGGAGACAAGTGTTAAGTGTTCCCTTCCCCCCACCTCCGGCTCTGGCAGCCGAGTGCTCATCTCCGCGGTGCCTAAGTGGGGGGATTATTAAGTGAGTATGAACATCCTGGAGTGTAATCCACACGCAAATTCGAAGTTAAATTGAAACCAGAAAATCACTTTAGCAGCACGATTTATAGCCATTAACCCTTGGGTGACACCAGCTGGACTTTCCCTGCAGTGCCAGGAGAAAATGGGCCACCTGAAACTCCGCTCACCTCCTGGGGAGAAGGAGCTCCAGAGGATGGCTGGGGCCAAGCTGGTGACTGTGGTGCATCCCCACCTGCCAAGCCCCAGGTCTGAACCCTGGTGTGTGCCAGGAGAAGGTCAGGCCGCCAGTGTGCACAGCTTGAGGTCACCAACATCCCAAAGGGGAGAGGCATCTCCCAATCCAGGAGCACTCCTGGCCCTGTGCACACCCTGGGATGGTCTGTCTGTGCACCCAGAAGGGCTCCCTGTTCACCTGCACCCTCTGGAGCCCCTTGGAGACCTCTATGGAGGAACTGGAAAGAAAACACATGCCTCAAACAGAAGTCCTGACACACCTTGCTACAAATACTTTGGGGGGATCCACAGGGGATGCCCAAAGATTCCGATTCTCTCTCCAACCTGCCCGTGCCAAGTGCTGGAGCTCAGAGGAGGCACTCGGCTGTGTGTCTGACCCTGAGGGTGAAGAGTCTCCAAATGGAGGGGGAGCAGGAGCAAGGGGAGAGGGCCGAGGTGAGGAGAGGAGATGGAGGGGTGCTGCCCTGGGCTGTGGTGAGCAAGGGCAGAGCTCTTGGCTGTGCCCAAGGAGGGAGCGTGGGACAGCCACATGTTTCCAGGGAGAAGGCAGAGCCACATCTGCCTGTGCTCATCCACCTGCTGCCCCAGGCTGTGCCTGCTCGTTCCTTCTTCCCTCTCCCCTTCCCTCTCCTAATCCTCTCCTGCTGTTCCCTGCCCTCTTCTCTTCAACCTCACGCAATCACAGAGTCACAGGATGTGCTGAGCTGGAAGAGACCCCCAAGGATCATGGAGTCCAACCCTCAGCCCTGCACAGGCCCAGCCCCAAGAGTCACCTCCTGTGCCCCAGAGGATCAGCCAAACCCTCCCTGAGCTCTGGCAGCCTTGGGGCTGTGCCCACTGCCCTGGGGAGCCTGGTCAGTGCCCAACCAGCCTCTGGGGGAAGAACCTGTTCCTAATATCTAACCACACTCCATCTCTCACCACGTGTCCTCATCCCGGCGCCCTGTCACCAGAGCCAAGCTGGGACCACTCCGTGGGGCTTTCCCTCCCCATCACACCCTCCTGCTCTGTGCAAACCCCTCTTTGCATCCCAAAAAGCCTTCTTGGGGATGGGATTTCTCCAAGACTCCCAACTAGCCATGCTTTCCCTGCCACACTCGTGCCAGCAGCCCCACGGCTGCACGAGACGCTTGGCAGAGGCGGGGTGACCTCAGAGCTGGTCGGAGCGCGGCTCTCGGGGCAGCCTGTTCCAGGGAGCACAGGCAGCTGCCAGCGGGAGCCAAGGTGCACGAGGGGAAGGCTTAGGACATGGTTGGCAGGGCCGAGGCCACCCCTGCTCCAAGAACCACAGAAATATGTAAATGAGAAACTCGGCCCCCTTATTTATGAGACGCTGCGATTCATTTTTCATTTGGGGAATGTGAGCGAAAGAAAATATGACATATTTCTCCGATGACACAGTTTCCACCCAAGAAAGCACATTCCTTGGAGGCGATGTGCATGTGCACAGGGGCCACATGGGACCAAGCCTGGACCCTGGTGCAAGCTCAGCTTTGCAAGGGGTAGAGGCTGCGGGGCCAAGTCCCATGGCAGAGCAGTGGTGGGACAGCAGAGAGGGTCCTTTTGAACTGAAAAGCCCTTACGGAGTGCTGGAAGGGACAGAGCTGAGGGCAAGGGTCAGAGCAAAGCTGGTCCAAGGAGAGAGGGGGAGATTGCACCTCCTAGTTGTCCTCCTTTAGAACTAGGGTAAGGATTCAGCTCCCTTCTGCACACTGAAAGCACAACTTCCTTGTGAGAGGGAGAGGAGGGTCAGGGACTGAGCTCTGCTCTGGGGGGACCAGGGACAGCACCCAGGGAATGACCTGGAGTTGTGTCAGGGCAGGCTCAGGTTGGATCTCAGGCAAAGGTTCTTCCCCCAGAGGCTGGTTGGGCACTGCCCAGGCTCCCCAGGGCAGTGGGCACAGCCCCAAGGCTGCCAGAGCTCAGGGAGGGTTTGGCTGATCCTCTGGGGCCCAGGGGGTGACTCTTGGGGCTGGGCCTGTGCAGGGCTGAGGGTTGGACTGGATGGTCCTTGGGGGTCCCTTCCAACCCAGCACATTCTGTGACTCTGTGATCTCCTCCCAGTATCTACTAAATGCTCAGTCCTGGCAGTGCCTGAATTTCCCAAGGTTGTCCAAGTGTCCCTATTTATTGCCTTAACAGTTAAAATTCATTACCAGCTGGCTCCTTCAAGATGTCCTCTCCAAGTCAGTGTTTCCACGTCCTTCGTGAGCCCCAGGGGGAAAATCCAACTACTAAAATCTACAGTGTCTATGGATTCAGTATCCACAGAATCTCATGGGCCACACCAGCAGCATCTGCATCACAGACCATCCATGTTATGGTCCTGCCTATTTCCACCTCTCTCCTGGAAGGTCTGCTCCAGCCCTCACCTTCTCCTGGCCCTGAGGCAGCAGAGAGGTGTTCCCCACTAGTCTGAACCCTTCTGTGCCTCCTCCATCAGCCTCCTCCAGCTGCTGCAGAGCCCCCAGGTCCGATCCCCGCCCCAGCCTCTGCAGTGAGCCACGGTTCTCCAGTCCCCTGAGTCTTGGTGGGGAGAAATCTCTTTCCAGGTGGTCCTGTCCGTGCCTGCTGGAGTGCAGAGCTGTTGTCTCAAGGCAATCACACCTTCCTGAAGAGGTCACACAAACCCCTGGTACAATTCGTGGCTGTTTCCCTCTGTCCTGACTTTGCCTGTACCCACTGCTGTCTTGTGTGTAATTGGTCAACATCCCCTTATGCTTCTCCCCTGCCCCAGACTTTCCCTACTTGCCTTTTACAGCTGAGGAAATAATCTCCTTCTGGGATCCTTTCTGCCAGCCCCAGTGCAGGATTTTGTCCTTTTGTACTGCACAATGCCACCCCACCCCCAGGAGCTGCTGCCCTGAGAAAGCCTCCTCACAGGGACAGGGACAGGAGACTCCCAGGGTAGCAGGGGGACTGTCTCAGTGCTGGTGGTGGCTGGTGAGCCCCCACTCTTGCTGGGCCTCCCCAACCCACACTGACCTATTCCCATGGGAGCCGTGTTGAGCTGGAGCCAGTTCTTCTTGAAGGATTGGGGTAGATGGGCTGAGACCACAACAGGGTTTGGGTTCCTGGGGTCATCACCACGAGCCGCCCTGTGATGGGTGCACCATTGACATCACCAGAAATGTGATGTATTTAGGATGGGCCCACCCTGAGGTCATCTTTAACCTCCACTCTCCTCCCCTCCCACTGACCTCTTCTCTTTATCGATCCAGCTACAGAGTTTGTCACCAGTTGTCTGAACAACCTTCACAAGGTCCAGCTCAGCTCGACTTCTGGCAGTTCCCATTCACACTGGGCAATTCCACGTCCTCAGACCCAGTTTCCCTGAGCATCTACGTGGCCTCTTTGAGCTCCTTTCATTCTCACTGGGATTTTTGGTGGCCAAGCCACTGTTGCGAGGGGCACCAAACGATTTTGTACCTTTGGCCTGAAAATCCTGTCATGCCTTGGCGCCTTCAGCCCCAGAGCTCTCCAGTTCAGCTGACTTCAGTGGCTGGATCCCTAAACTTCTCCCAATACGGGAAAGAGGAATACTCCACCTGCACAGCTGCCCTGGCAGGGGTTATCCATCAGGCTGTTTTAGATGGAACCTACGCGGCCAACGTGCACATTCCACAACCGGCATCTCCACCGTGTTCCCCAATGGCAAAGTCCAAGTCTAAAATAGTAAATTCTGGGGCCATCTATCAGCTGTCACATCCCAGAATAGCCAGTAGCATTTGCTCTCCAATCTATATCTGGAAGTGAAAGGCTCCCACTGTGACAGGAAGATTTATGAGCAGTTGTGATCAAGGGACATATCCAGAATGTTTGCTCCGGTGCCTAAAAAGGGCTTGAGCACAACCGATGGGAATAGCCCCTCACTCCGTGCTGGGCTCCTGTTCCATGGGCCCCTGCCAGGAGAAGCCCAGCTCAGCCAGGGTCTCTCTGCCCCAGCTCCCCAGGGCACAGGGACAAGGACCCCATCCCACCCACCACTTTTCCTCTATGGCTTCTTCAGCGACTCCAGCAACCTTTAAGTTGACTTGAGCATCACCATGACCATGCAGTGCTTCTGTCCACAGCCTCCTTTTTCTGAGCAGTAGATCCCAGTCTGGAGGCAGCCACAGTGCTCTGGAGGTTCCTGTTTCTCTACACAGCCCTGGAGACACTTGTCCTCCCAAAGAAGAGCCTTAACAGTTAAAATTCATTACCTGCTGGCTCCTGCAGGATGGTCTTTCCAGGTCGGTATTTCCATGAGCCCCAGGGGGAAAATCCACACTGCTATAATTTACAGTGTCTATGGATTCAGTATCCACACGATCTCACGGGCCAGACCTTGCTGGTAAATGCCCCAGACCTCGGAGCCAGTCAAACCTCAACAGTCAGTCAAACCTCAACACACCAACCCTCAAATCCCTTTCATCTGGGCAGGATTCTGGAATATCTGCACTAGTGTATCATGTTTCTGCGTGGCACTCACCATCACAGGGGTCATTCCATACCCCTCCCTCATCCCATACATCCCCTCACATCGCCCTTCACCACAGCCACGTCCCACACCAGATGTCCTGTGAGGAGCTACACAGGCTCCTGCCACAGCACACACATCTCTCCATGCTTCTGGCCTCAGCCATGTTGCTGGATGAGCCCTGTCCTCCCCGTACCCCGAGCCCTGCCCAGCCTCTCACCCCTTTGAGCTGGGCCCTCTGTTGACCATGCTGTGAGCAGGGACCTGGGGGGTGACACCAGTCACAGCTATCTGTACCCTCACTGATTTGTCCCATGCCCAGATTAACTCTTGGTGGGACTTTGTGTCGTGTTTGGGTTGGGATGACCATAACAAGTGACACACAGGGGTGAGCCCCGTCCTCACCAGGATGGTAAGGGACTGGAGCACGTGAGGAGAGGCTGGGGAAGTGGATTTAGTCAGGTGAGGGACTCTCCAATTGCTGTCTTCAACTGCCTAATGAGTTAGGAAGTCAGAGCCAGACCCTCCTCAGAGATGTGTGGGGAAGGATCCGGCACAAGCTGCGGCAAAGGGAAAATCCAGCGTGAGGTGAAGAAAAAGAGAGATTTTCACAGTGAGGGTGAAAATCCTCTTTGGAGATGTTCACAACTGGCCTGGACAAAGGCCAAAGCCACCTGGTCTCTCCTTGGAGCTGGCCCTGCTCTGAGGCAGAGGCTGGGCTGAAGGCACTGGTGATCCCTCCCAGCCTGCAGCTCCGTGCCATACTACGATGTCCTGCATACTTTGGTGAGCAACGCACGCTCTTGGCTTGCCTTCCAATTAATGGAACTTTTTTCCCCAAGTATAAACAGTCTGCTCTTTTCAGGGAAATCTGCTGGCCTGTCTTCAGAGCCAGGGAGCCACAGTGCCGTGTATAGCCCGGCCATTGATTTACTGGTGTGACCACGGCCAAGTTGGACAGCGTGTCCCTGCCGAGATCCAGCATTCTCGAAAGGCAGGAGAAACCCAGTCTATCAGCTAGTCCATCTCATCCTAACCCAGCACAGGGCCTTCACAACCATCAGCATAATCAGCACTCAGATGAAAGCCACTGGGGGAGTGCATCCATCATAGTTAGCCTGATTAGAGCTAATTCACAACATGTCTGTTTTCGAGAGATTGTGTCTTTTTCTCTGCCTCGCTTCCTGTTTGCAAACAGATTGCAGCAGTCTTTAATTAATTGTGGCTTCAAATTATTCAGGCACTTCTCAGGGAATAAATAAATCTTCCCTGACTGAACAGGGTGTATTGCAGCAAAGGCACAAGTTGGAGGGGGAGAGAGCAGCGTCTCCGCGGGCCGGGTTGTGTCTGTGTCCGAAAGCTCCTGCCCAGTGCCAAGGCCCAGGGCTGACCTCCATCCTCCGTGTGCTTTGGAGCTGAGCACTCCTGTTCCTTCCCTGTTCCAAGGGCTGGTCTCTCTCCCGCTCGTGAACGGCCGGTACAAAGCGTCTGCAGACCAATCCCGATCCGCCCGTGGAATCCAAGTGAATTTTCCTTGGGAATTACTTTCACTACTTGCTCTGCTGTTGCTGTCAGAGGGCCATGAGAAGTGATTGCCATAATGATGGTTGAAATCCAGTTTCCCTTCTAAGCCTTTTTTCATGTTATTTAGAGCTCAAATCAACTCTTTTTTGGTTGAAAGTTTCCACTCTTGGGTTCAAGCCAAAAGCGGATTTTTCAAGAAATTGGAACCGACTGGGTTCAGTCATTTCTGAGTCACACACATGGAAAAATACACATTTCCCCCTCGTGCTCCACGGAGACACTTTGGACATGTACAACTCAAAACCAGCTGGAGCAAGACACTTCAGACTTGGCTTGTTTGAGAGCCCACAGTGAGGTGTAAAAACCAAGCCAGGTTTGGAGAAGCTCATATTGGCATTTTCACACTTCCCTCCCCAAAAGAGCCATCCAGTGGTGTGCAATGGGCAAGAAGACACGCTGTTCTCTCCCCTGTTGCTTTACATTGCTCTCTCCAATGGGATAATCCCAGGGGATTAGCATTTAAAGTAATGAATGTTTAAAGTTAGCTAGAGAAGAATTCCAGCAATGTTCAATTCTTCCTAAGCCCCTTAAATGGAGCCGAGCTGAGGGGGCCTCGAACAGGGAGACATCAGTCAGCTTCAGAAGTCAAAGGGAGTAAACACAGGCCCTTCCTCGGTCCAGGACGGATGTAGGGGACTCTGTCACCCCAAATGGCCGAGCAGCTGAGGCAGCTCTGGTCCAACCAGCCCTCTGCAGCCCAAGGCGGTGGGGACCAGTTTGCTCCGTGGCATTTCCAGCCCCGAGGGTTTCATGTGACTTGCCTGGGACTGAAGCGTGGCAGAGGCAGGGACAGAAGCCAAGTCTCAGACACCAAACTTTTAACCACAACCCCCTTCTTTTCTTCTCTTAATGAATTGTGTCGAGACCGCATGAATCTCGCTGTTGGAAGTCTCTGCCTTGCCCTCCTCGAGGCATTGGCTGGGCACGGGATGTCGATGTGAGACACCAAAAGTGGCTCCTGGGACAAAGGAGCACGCTTGGCCACATGGGTGGTGTGTGTTTGCCACCAGACCTGCCCTTGTGTGCCCAAACTGTCAGCTTTGGGGGTCAGTTTTCATCCCCACCCCACAGGTGTGGGTCATCTACAGGTGCAGGGCTGTACCAGGGGGATTTCTCTGAGGAGATGGCCAAGGAAGGCTCTAGGTTTGAGAATTTCCCAAAAGGCCAATTTTTGGAGGCAGATGCCTGGGCTCAAGGTGTCCAGCATGCCCAGAGTGTCCAGGATACCCAGGGTGCCCAGGGTGCTCAGGGTACCCAGGATGCCCAGGGTGCTCAGGGGGCTTGAGGAGTAGCACGAGGGCTGTGTCCAGACTGGAGACCCATCCCCTGCCCAGTCCCCCACCTCTGTGGTGTGGGCGGTGTGGAGCAGGAAGGTGCCTGCATAGGAGAAGCACAGCAATCCCTGGGCAGCAGGGCTGTGATAAGCTGAGTATTTCACACCCTTCCCTGCCAAGGAAGGGTGGAAGTGGGAGAGAGAGGCCAGGAGGTGCAAGGGGCTGGGAGAGGAAACCAGCTGCATGAGTCACGCAGCTGATGGGCAGGATACCCACAGGAAACGCCTTTTCCCCTGGATAAGGTGTAAGGGACAGGCTGGCACCAGCCCATGGGCACAGGTTGTCCCCAGCACTGCTGGGTGAAGGACACACGTACGAGTGGTAGAGCCGGGCGGGGAAGGTGGCAGAGTTCTGCCCGGCTCCTCATGTGCTGCACCAGGGCTGGTGGGGTCCCTGCAGCACCCCCTGTGCTCCCCAGAAGACCCACAGCCAGAGGACACCCTCAGCAGGGAGTGCAGCTTGTACATTAGGAGTCTGGGCAACCAGGGCTCTTCCCGTGGGTGCCCTGGCTTGGGCAGGTAGAAGTGATGGCCCAGCAGAGCTGGAGAATCATGGAATCATGGGATGGCTTGGGTTGGAAGGGGACCTTGAAGACCATCTCATTCCAACTCCCCCTGCTGTGGGCAGGGACACCTTCCAACCTGGTCCAACCCAGCCTTGGACACTCCCAGGGATGGGGCAGCCACAGCTTCTCTGGGCAACCTGTGCCAGGGCCTCTCAGGGAAGAACTTTTTCCTAAAATCCAATCTAGACCAATTCTCTTTCAATGTGAAGCCATTCCCCCTTGTCCTGTCACTCCATGCTCTTGTTATTAGTCCTCCCCCATCCTTCCTGTAAGTTCCCTGTAGGTCCTGGAAGGCCACAATTAGGTCACCCCGAATTCTTCCCTTCTCCAGGCTGAACAATCCCAATTCTCTCAGCCTTTCCTCCCAACAGAGCTGCTCCATCCCTCTGATCATCTTGGTGCATCCTCTGGACTCGCTCCAACAGCTCCATGGTCCTTGCTGTGTTGGGGACCCCATTCCTGTGTTGGGGACCCCAGGGGGACAGGAAGGACAGTGTCCTCTGACTTCCCAAAAACATCTCCTATGAAATGAAGGGCTGGTGTCTCAGAGCAGGTTGTGGAAATCCTGCCAAGTGGGTCACCCCAGGCTTCTCCTCAGCCAAGCCCTGGAGATTGGCACCTGGACAGTTCCAATGTGGAAGGAGGGCAGGTCACGCTGCCCATCAGGGCTTTGCAGCCCCTCTGTCCTGGACAGGCATCTCCTCCAGGGGCTGGGGGCACACAGGGGGCCAACAAGCCTGATATAGTCCCAACATATGGTGACGAGTGTCCTGAGGACATCTGCAGACGTGGGAGGCACAGAAATGTCCCAGATACCACAGCATGTGGGGCTGAGCTGGGGCTGGCTCTGCCTTTCCCTTCCCAACAAGCTCCCACGAGCTGGAGAGTGGCCTCGGGCCAATGCATAGGACATGCCTGGGAATGGGATGGAAATCCAGGCTTGGCATGAGCAAGGGGTACAGCAGGCAGGGAAGCTGGGAACAGTGTGTGATGCCAGCACAGTGACCCTTGTCGTGTGGGATCAGTCATTGCTTGTCTGGGACCTCTCCACGGCCCCATCCCACCTCATTCCACATCCCAACACTTTCTGGGGGCAAAGGCACCTCCCGCAGCTCCCTGACCAGGACAAGGATCCTGTCCCAGCTCCCAGGGTGAGGGTAAGGAATGAGGGAAGAAAAATATGGGCAGAGCAGAGGAGATCAGGGGGAAGAAGCAGCTGGCCCAGCCTGGGAGCGGGGCAGAGCTGGTACCCACAGTGATGCCCACGGGATCTGAGAGGAATAGCACAGGGTCCAGGAAGGCTCCTGGGTGCTCTGCCAACCCTCCCTCCCCCAAACCCGGGGCTGGGCACTTCTTCCACACTGGCAGAGCTGCTCGGGCTGCTTTGCTCCGATGGCTTTTCCCTGTGTTTAGCCTGACTTTCCCCCGCTCCGAGTGAAGCCCATTTGATATCCCGTCAGCCACGAGCGGGGAGAACAGTCTGTTCCCTTCCCCTCCGGAGCTGTTTTATGTCTTTGAAAGGACCAGCACGCCTGCCCTTGCCAAGGCTCTGCGAGCCCCATCCCGATCTCCAGAGCTGCTCATCCCATGGAAAGTGCTCTTTTCCCTCTTTTCCTCGAGCAGCAGGCAGCGCGGGCAGGGCGGGCAGTGCCCTGGCACCCATCCCGCCGTGCAGCCGCGCTGACACACGCGTGGGTCGATCCTGCAGAGCCTGGCAGGGGTGCCCGGAGTCCCACACACACATCCCAGGAAGGGCACAGAGGGCAGTTGCTGGAGAACACCCCAAAGCACGTCATCCGAGGCGAGGAAATGGCTCCAATTCCCCACGGCTGCCAAGGCCGGGCTGAGGGCGCGCGTGTGCCACGAGCAGCCGAAATCTCCTGTCCCCGGGCACGTGGCAGGCTCAGGGTGGCACTGGCACTGCCAGGCAGAGGCACCACGGTGGGATGTGGGGAAGGATGCTGGGGAATGATGCTAAACCCAACAGCCACGTGGGGACAGTGGCTAAATAAATAAAACAGGTCACCTGGAAATTGGGTGTCAAAGCTGGCCCAGCCATCCGAGCTCCGGGCAAGGGATAGAGCTGGGCATGGCCGTGGGGATGTCCCTGTGCCACCAGCTACATCCCTGCTTTCTGGCCTGCTCAGTGCCAGGGGATAGGGCTGGGCGGAGGCAAAGCAGGGCCAGGCTGGGGCCGGGCGGGGGGAGCTGTGCAGGCACAGTCCTTACAGATTTTGGGCCCCTTCCACCAATGGGTTTTGGGGTGGGGGGTGTTTTATATCTCAATTTTTTTGGAAGGGTTCTGGTTTGATTTCCTCCTCCGCCAAGCACTAAGCAATCGCTCTTTCCCCCCTTGGCAGGAGCTGCCTGTCTCGTGGTGTTGACCTTGGCTGGGTTTTCCCTGCGGCTGGAGCAGACTCACACCATAAATTCCCTGTCTTCTAGGAATCTAGCATGGGAAAGAAAAGAAACGCGAAAGAGAAACGTGGATTAAAATATTTTGCATCTTAGCACATAACAAAGGGGGGTTGGCATCAAGCAGCAGATGGCTTCTCTGAGCAGAGAGCTGTGACAGGGACACCCCGGGCACCGGCGGGTTTGGGTGCTGTGGGTCCAGCACCCCGTGACACCCATATCTGCCCTGTCCCCAGGGAGAGCCATGGCAGCGGGTGGCACAGTCCTCGGCCCACACAGAGATGGGCATCGAGCACTGCTGCTTTTCAAGTCCCCATCACACATCCTGCTGGTGTTTGGAGCAGCAGGACAAGCTGGATGCGGTGCCCAGGCTGGGACGGTGACCCAGGAGCAAAGCTGAAGTTTTGTAGGAGAGGAGGGTGCTGCTGGAGCAGGGGTAGGGGCAGGGGTTGGTGTCAGGGTTAGGGTTAAGGTTAGGGTTGTGCCCTTGCCAGCCCGTTCCCCAGAGCACACCTGCCCCCAGCACTGTGGGCTTCCCCTGGCGGTGCCATAGCCAGTGTTCCCCACACCAGCCTGGCTTCCAGGGCTGTTTATTCACCTTGCCCAGACCCAGAATCCTCCTCAGCAAAGCCCCCAGGCAAAGCAGACACCAAGAGCTGATTGCTTTCAGGAGCAGGTGAGGTGCAGCACAGCCCCTAATTGAATCCAGCAGAGCTACCTCAGGCAGACAAAACACAGCAGTGACTCAGAGCAGACAACACCATCCAGAGCCCCAGGAGATGGACC
Source organism: Neopelma chrysocephalum (assembly GCF_003984885.1). Classification (NCBI taxonomy): domain Eukaryota; kingdom Metazoa; phylum Chordata; class Aves; order Passeriformes; family Pipridae; genus Neopelma; species Neopelma chrysocephalum. Next base: position 2,290,228 of record NW_020897961.1, read on the forward strand.
AGCACCCTGGAGTGAGGGTCAGCCCAGCACAGCACATCGATACCACCCCAGGCCGTGGAGGAGAGAGGACTCTTGGGGGGACGAGCCCTGAGCCTGGGCTGCCCAGGGACCTGTTGGGTATGCTGGGACATACCCAATGTTGAGTATGCTGTAGCACAAGACACCCAGCAGTGCTGGGGCACTGCCAAAGCCCCAGTGCTGCACAAAGCCAGAGCAGGTTTGAAGCTGGGTCAGGAAGCTGCCTGAGCAGCCTGGGGCAGGGTGTCAGGGTGCCTGGGTGCCCAAAGGGTGACTGTGTCCCCTTACACGGAGAGTCAGGACTCCTGCACCCTGACAGGGCTTGTGGAGCTCAGTGCCAGGCTGCTGACTCAAAAACCCAGCTGAGATCCCTTCCCACCACTGCCTGGGGTGGATATTATCTGAGGTACATCCCACAGGGATAGGACAGGGACATTTGAAGGTCCTCCAGGAAAGGCAGGACACGGTCACAGGTCTCTGGCAGCTTGAGCACTGACAGGACATGAAATCTGTATTTCCATACAGGAAAGCATTTCTCTGTATCCCTGTGCCTGGGAACTCTGCAGAGTAGTGAGTGCAAGACAGGCAGGGCCCATCCTGAGGAGGGGTCCCTGGGGGGCCTGAAAGCCATGACGTGATGGAGAGAGGGGTGGAGCTGTGCTGGGGTAGCAGGTTTACATCTTCTGTGTTCTGGGAACGCCAAAGCACCGTATATTTGACACTTGAAAAGGGCCCCATTTCCCAGAACTGTAACCTGCTCTAAGCCCAACCAGCTGGAAGGAGGCCCTGAGTCCCCCGAGCGTGAGCGATGCTTCTCATCTCTTCTGAAACACTTCACCACTGCCCGGCCCTGGCAGAGCTCGTTCCTGCTTCCCCAAAGCTTCCAGGGATGGGGAAGGGGCCGTTAAAACCAAACAAAGAGTCCAAACTGGCCAAGAGGAAAAGAGGGTATTGATAAGGAATGTGAGGAAATAAGGTCACGTGGAGAAATCTGTGAGCAGCAGATCACAGACTCACAGAATGGCTGGGGCTGGAAGGGACCTTAAGGATCATGTCCCTGTTCCCACCCCCTGCCATGGGCAAGGACACCTTCCACTAAATCAGGTTGCTCCAAGCCCTGTCCAACCTGGCCTTGGACACTTCCAGGGATGGGGCAGCCACAGCTTCTCTGGACAAACCTAATTACAAAATCACAGAATCTCCTGAGTTGGAAGGGACCCACGAGGATCATCGAGTCCAACTCCTGGCCTTGCACAGAAAGCTGGGTGGAATCCCCTCGGGGACACATCAGGATGTGCAGCTCCTCCCTTGGGGCTCGCAGGTGAAAACACCTGTGCTGGGTGTGCACGTTGGGTTACACCTTTTGCATCCCCTGTCACGGGGGTGACAACCTTCCCTCTGCTCCCACTGCCCATCTGGGGGGGTGGAACATCAGGGAACAGAGCTGGATGTCTTCCCACCCTGCCCTTGCAGTGGGGAACGGTGCTTATGGGAAGCCTGAGGGGCATCAAAATGCTGGAAGGAGGGAAATGATGGCCAGAAAAGTGAGTGGCAGCTCCGTGAGCCTGAGACAAGACAGTTAGGGTGAGGATTTGGTGCAAGGTCTCTCTGCCAGCATGTGGCTCTTGCCCCATGGGGACAAATCAGTACCTGGGGCTGCCACATTCCTGCCAAAAACCTGCTGGGAGCCACCAATGCAAAGCAACAGTCTCCCCCTGCCCCTCACCTTGGGCGGGGAATGGCTGTGGGGCAGCCCAGCAGGACCTGGGGGGGCTGCCCTCACCCAGGCTTTTATCCATGTCCCACCAGAACATGGCTGTGGTGGGAGGAGAGGAAAGAAGAACATGGAATAAGGGAACATCAGTCTTAGGAAAAGGGCTTGGATGGGGGACACAGGGTGGAGAGTGACTGGGCAGCACCGTGTGCCCCCTGCACACAGGCAGTGCTGCTGGGGAACCCCCAGGGTGGGGACATCGAGGGACAATGAAGGGAGTTTTGATCCCAGACCATGCAGGGAAGGAAAATGGGATAGCAGAGGCTCTGGGCACAGCAAAGCAGTGATGGGAGGAGGGAGCTGGAGGATTAAAAGATTCCAGGAAGAGTGGGAGTGATATGCAAGGTGCCCTGGAGCATCACCCTCACACGGCTGTGCAGAGACCCTGAGCCCCACCAGAGCAGGAGCCACAAGATCCACCTGCAGCATCACCTGCCCGGGCAGCACAGTTGGGATTTACACAACTATTTATTCCCTGTCTGCTTTCCAAAGGAGGATTCCCAAGGGTGGTCTCTGGAGCAGGGCTGGGCAGCACAGGAGGGAGGAGAAGGTGTGGCAGGAGGGTGGCCAGGCCAGGGCGGGGTGTCCATGTCCTCGTGCTCCAGGCTGTGGCCACAGGTCGAACGCTGGCCTGGGAAGGACTCCTGAGGGACCCATTCCCATCCCCTGCTACCACAGGCAGCCGCCCGGGTAATCCTCCTCATAAATTTTCCGAGCTCCATCTTGAAACCAGCGGGGCTATTTGCAGTGCTGGCTGGGTGCCAGGGTTTCTAGTTCACCAGAAATGTCGTGTTTGTTTGTTTTTTCAATCTGGGCTGTGGCCAAACTGGATCCCCACCAGCCCTTTTTGAAGTTTCCGGTGAACCACAAGCCTTCCCGGCCCCACAGCTGCTGGGTGGATTGACGTGCCTTCGGCTCCCTCACGGCTCACACCAGCCACGAGCGTGGTGTGATCTCGGCCGGGATGGTGTTTGGGGGCTGAGCCTCATCCCAGTGGTGCTCCCAGCTGACTCTGCCTGGTCCCACCAAGGGGCTCCCCTTCCATCACCACCCCGATAGCACAGAGGTGTTGGAGTCCATGGAGGTGCAATGTGAATTTTGACAAGGCTGCTGGGCTCGAGTTCTCTGCTGAGCTGCAGGTTTTGACCCTACTTGACCCCAGGAGAGGCCATCAGAGGCCTCCTTCTGCAAGGGGGGGATGATTCCTCTCGCTCGCAGCATCACCATGTTCACGGCCAGCTGATAGCCATCTGCTTCTCTGCCAGCACTGTCCTCTAGCCTAAATAGCTCTTATCCCTCCTGCTGTTTACTCCCAGATGTATTTATAGACCAACTCTCTCTCAGCCTTCATTTTCCTAGACTAAACAAGCCAAGCACTTTCAGGCTTTGCTCATAAAACCAGCTCTCCTTCCACCAGCCCGTCCCACCCCTTCCCCTGCCGAGCCCTTCATTGCTCCTGTGGGTGAGCACGGCCAGGGCAGCTCTTGGTAGTGCCCACTCCATGGTGTAGCTACGAGCCAGTGCCCACTGTGACCACCCTGCCAACAGGGTTTGTCCTTTCCAAGGCCACACTGGTGGCTCCTGTGTTCCCAGGCTGCTCTTCCGTTTCTGTTTCACCTTTAATGGACACATTTGGAGTTCTGTGAAGATGCCTGACTTTGGCCTAATATTTCTCCTAGCACAGCCTTTCCTGAAGGCTGTTTTGCTCCTTCTCTGTGTCTGTGATGTTGGCCTGTACCAGCCGTGGTGTGGCAGCAGGACCAGGGCAGTGACCATCCCCCTGTTCTGGCACTGCTGGGGCACCTCGAGTGCTGTGTCCAGTTCTGGGCTCCTCAGGACAAGAAAGACATTGAGGGGCATGTGCAGGGAAGGGAATGGAGCTGGGGAAGGGCCTGGAGAACCAGGAGTGGCTGAGGGAGCTGGGGGGGCTCAGCCTGGAGAAAAGGAGGCTCAGGGGGGACCTTCTGGCTCTGCAGCTCCCTGACAGGAGGGGGGAGCCAGGGGGGGTCGGGCTCTGCTCCCAGGGAACAAGGGACAGGAGGAGAGGGAACGGCCTCAAGCTGTGCCAGGGGAGGGTCAGGTTGCACATCAGGAGGAATTTCTCCTTGGAGAGCATTGTCAGGCACTGGAAGGGGCTGCCCAGGGAGGTGGCGGAGTCCCCATCCCTGGAGGTGTCCAAGGAAGGCCTGGAGGTGGCACTCAGTGCTCTGGGCTGGGGGACAGGGTGGGCATCGGGCACAGGTTGGACTCCATGGTCCTGGAGGTCTTTTCCAGCCTCACTGATTCTGTGATTCTCTCTGTTATGATGCTCTCCCGTTTGAAATCCCAGAAAATTTCATCAGCAAGGCCATAATCTCCAGACCAACTCCAGCACCTGCCTTCAACCCACAGCTCATCTTCCAGCACATTCCCTTGCTGCTCTCCCTCAGCCAGTTCCTCCCCATCCAACAGCCCAACCTCTGTCCCCGTTCCCCCCCTTTCCACTCTGTTTCCATGCAGCTCTTTCCCATCCACTTTGCCAAATGAAGGGCAGATGGACAAACCCTGGCAGCAACCCCAGGCAGATGAAATGAGCCCGTTGCTGTGGTGCCGCAGGGATGTGTGGGCAAAGTCCTGGATCGGGCTGTTCTGGAGGCTCCAAGGGAGAGTGGGCACCATGGACTGATGGAGGAGGCTTAAGTTCCAGTCACCAAAGCAGACACTGGTGCTGCAGTATCCATTGGCATGTCTTGGCTGGAAGCAGACTGATCCCTCATGTCCAGCCTCAGCAGTCCCTGTCTGGGGCACAGCAGCCACCAAGGGAGGAGTGGGCTGCTGTGGTGATGAGGGGACTGAGAGCAGTGCTGAAATACCCCTCAGTGCATTGAACAGCTGTTTTAGCCCAGATCCTCTAGCCAGATACTGCCAGGATGCATTTTTAAAGGAAAGCTGCTCCTGATGTAATTAGAGCCTGGAGAGCTCAGTTTGGGGCTGCTGAAGGCTCAGGATATCACACAGAACCACAGAGTGGGTACGTTTGTACCCACTGGAGATCACCCAGCCCAACCCCCCTGCTCAGGAAGAGTGTCCTGAACACACTGCTCAGGAATGTGCCTAAACAGTTTTGGAACATCCCCAGGGAGGAGACTCCAGCCCCTCCCTGGGCAGCCTGTTCAGAGCTGGGTCACTGCCCAGGGAAGAAGTTCTTCATCCTGTCCAGCTGGAGCTTCCTGGGCATCAGTTCCTGCCCGTTCCTCTTGTGCCATTGCTGGGCCCCCCGAGCAGAGCCTGATCCATCCTCTGCCCCCTCCCTGCAGATATGTACGTGATAAATGCTGCTGCATCACCCTCCTGCAGGGGAAACCACGTGACAGAGGTCTTTTCCTTCCTGGGGAGAGGGAAAGCCATCTCCAAAGCACCCCAGGGGCACCTTCATGCCACAGAAGGACACTGGAGGGTCTCCCTGCCACCATGAAACACTGGTGGCTCTCCACAAGCCAGCTGATTTCTGAAGCCTAAATGTTTCTGCCCGGCACAGGGTGGTCGCAATGTGAACTTCACACCCCCAGCACAAACGAGGTCCCTGCCTGGCCTGGGATGCTGCAGCAGCCTGAGGCACAAACGTGGTTCAAGGGAGTTCACTGTGAGCGAGAGGGAGACTGTCCCAACCAGTAACGACGCTTTCTGGGTCTCAGGAAGAGCCAGTTTCCTAAATCTGAGAACAATTACCAACGAGATTGTCTTGGAGGAAAAATTTATACAGAACAAAATGGGAACCATGGCTGGGAATCATTCAGAAATACTTTCCGAAGAGCCCGAGCGTTGGCCGGAGGCAGCGGTGCAGAGCTCGAACAAATGCAAGACCCATCAGACCTCCCTGGCCTGGCAGCTCATCCCTCTTCCCCCAGCCAGGGATGTCTGCAGCTCTCCTCGGGTGGTGCCCATCTGGATCATTGTCTGCTTTCTAGGAAAAGTGGCTCCGAGGAGCAACAGCCAGCAGGGCTTTGCCCCAGGGCTCAGTAAATTGTCTGCCTGACTCTCCGCCTTCCTGCACAGGGACCAGAGAGTGAGGAGCTCTGCTCTGCACTCCCTCCAGCCCTCAGGCTCAGGCAAAGTCCTGCTCTTCATTAGGAGAAGCAGCCACAGCAGGGGATATGTTTTCTCATGTGTTTTGCCATCCTTTTTCTCAGCCCCAGGGTCTGTCTGCGCTCCCGTCCCAGAACCTTCCACCTCCCAGGGAGCCCCGGGACACTTGTGCCCCTTCAGGCAGGTCCAGCAGGGAGATCTGGGACAGCAGAGCAATAAACGAGGACTGCCCAGGGTGTCCCACCCGGCCAAGTGGTTCCAGCAGAGCTGGTCTCTCCCCAGGGACACTTGGCAGCCACCTGGTGTCACTTTTGTCTCTGGACATCCCAGCCCCACCAGTTCAGGGTGAGCCTGGACATGTCACCCAACCAAGAGGAGCAGGCTGCTCTGTGAGCTGAAGACACAAATACAGCAACCACAGGTCCTGTGCCAGGTGGGTAAAGATGAATTTTTACCTCTCAGCACCATATGCTGGAAGGAAAACTAGGAAAGACACCATTCCTGTGGAGGATGGTGGGGAGTCAGCTCACCCAGACCAGGCTGGGCCACGGGAGTGGCACCCAGGTACCTCCATGGAGAGGCCTTGGTGGGCTCTGGGAAAGATGAAACCTCTCTGCACTTCATTTCTACCCCTTCTACCTGTGTGTGGGTTATCTGGGTTATCCACTGCCTGGTAGAAGCAGGGGCAGCACGATGCCAGTGGGCATCCAGCTGCAGTCCCTGGGACAGGGGCTGTGCCAGGCAGAGCTTAGACAGGAAGCCCTCATCTGCTTTGCCAAGAATATTTATTTTGTTAGGGAAAAGACAGAATGTCTTAACTTCACTAATGCAATATAAGAGTTTTGCTCATAAAATTGAATTAATTTCTCTTAGGAAACCCTGCCCCTGCTGTTCTCCATGGCAGCAGCCACATCCTCCCATCCAGATCCACCACTGGGTTTGGATACAGCCAGGTCCCCCCTGCAGGGAGAGGGAGCTGGAGGAACCCTGGGTGCAGTGGTGATGGAATTTCCCTCCCAGTGACGGAACGAGGATGGGCACAGGGAGCTCTGGATGCCACTCAGAGACAGCAGATGGTGGCTGTCAGCACTGCAACACTGTCACTTGTCCCCTACCTGGGAGCAGAACCAACTCTGGGGCAGGGGGTGCTTCCCAGCCAGCCATCAGCACTTCCCAGTGCTGATCCCAGGAGGCCTCAGGGAAAACTCAAACAGCTCAAAGGCTGGTGTGATTCAGACAGGGATGTTGGGGATCCCAGCCCAGCTTTGTGCACTCAGCCTGGGCACAGCAGAGAGACTCCAGAGAAACCCTTTTCTCCCTTCCCATGGGGACAGCAGTGCTGGCACCTGCCTCTGGAAGCCTCTTCCCAGGGGAGCCTGACCATCCGCTGTGCAGCTGCAGCATTTGCTGCCCATGTGTGCTCCTCCAGGGCCTGTCCTCTCTGCAGACGTGGACCAGACACTTGTAGGGAGAGACACCAGGACCAATGTAAACAGGAAGGGAAGCTGCAAAGACCTGCCTCTCACTCAGCTGCTCCACAGCGAGTGATTTATTCTGGGTACCTCAATGCAGGTCGGCATTCCGATGACACGAGGTTAATCCCGGCTGGAGGCTTCCTGCGCTGGCGCCAAGCGCTGCTGGTGTCCCAGCAGGTCCATGCTGTCGGGCCAGTGTCCAGCCCAACACAGCACAGGGAAGTCAGAAGGTTTCATCTGAGCCCCTTTCCATGCCTCCCTCCGCACGCCGTGCTTTGGATCCTCGGCGTGGCTGGAACGCAGAGCTCTGCTCCTCCTCGGGGAGTGCCAGATCCTGGGGAGCTGATCCCCTCTGCTCTTGGCCAGACCCAGAGTCTGAGCTCTCTGAAGTGACAGGCTGTGCACTCAACTCAGAAACAGCTCTGCAAACTTCCGTGGTTTTCCTGATCTCCTCAAACACCTCCTTGTTACTTGCAGCTTGGAAGTTTCCAGCCAGGAACATACACCCTTTTTTCTTTTCTTCCCCTCCACTTCTCATGGCTGTAAAACCCCACTGTGTCTAGGATATGTATTCATTGCACTTTTCTATTTCCACCCGCAGCTTTTCCAAACCTCTTCACCTCTGGAAGAGCTACAGAAGCAGCAAAAGGAAAACTGAAACCCAGGAACGCATCAGTGCGTGGCTGTGCCAAGCGTGAGGACTTTCAGAGTGTCAGCGGGACAGAGGAAAAAGCCTCTTCAGAGTTGTTTGGAGAGAAACGGATCCTCTTCCCTTCAACAATCAGCTGTGTGACCCTGACATGCAGCCAGATCGAGCCCTTGGCCCCACAGCTCGAGCGTGCTGACCCCCTGTGCCCTTCCTTCGGGCAGAGGGAGAGGTTACAACCCCCCAGGGATATCATCCCACTGGTTTTGACAGGATGAAGGAGTGGCTGCAGACTCCAATCCCAGCCATGTGTCCATCAGGACTGGGGTGGGCAGGAGCAGTGCTGCCCGTGGAGGAAGAGGTGCTGGGGGGGGATGAGATCCACCCCAGGCTGGCACTGGGGTGTCGTGGAGGGAGAGGCAGGGAGAGCTCAGTGAGCCCAAAAGTGGAGACTGGAAAGGAGAAGTGGACAGAGAACACTGTTCCTGTTCCCTGGGCTCTGAGCTGACCCCTCTGCACCCCTGAATCCACACTCCTCCAGCCCAGGCTCCACCAGGGGTATCCCTGGAGGAGCTCATTCCCATGCTGAGCCATATCCACGGTGCTCCTGCTCTCCTGGGGTGCTGGTTCCGTGCTGCAGGACAGGGACAGCTCAGTGCCACACACACGGAAAGGCTGGGCAGGCCCACGGCTCACCCCTAGAGGGGCCCAGGCTGCACCCACAGACCCTGCACAGCAGGACACCTCTGTGACCCATCTGGCCACATCTGTGGGGCAGAGAGAGGGGACAGCACTTGTGTGCTGTGCTTTAGAGGTTGAGTGTGGTGGAGCCACAGGAACCTCATGGCATGTTTTGCACATGGCCGTGGCCCAGGTTAAACAGGCGCCATATGGACTTGCATCAGCACTGAGGGCTTTTCAAAGAGCACAGTAACCAGCCTGCAGGCTGATGTTATCCAGATGATACTGTTGTCTTTGGAAAGGCTCCTAAACACTTGAAAAACACCTTCAGCCATACTCCGACGCAGCAGAGCGGGGCCGAGATTAGAAATTGCACTTGACAGTGTTCAATCTGCCCAATGGGATTAAAACCAGATCCAGTTCACGTCTCTGCAATTACACACCTCCCTTCCATAGGCAAAGTGCTTTCTCTTTCATCTTACATCATGGGTGTGCACTTTTTATTCCTGCTTAAGCCTCAGCTGTAGGGCTCTTGAGAGTATTTCAATGCAATCTCAAACTGTTCTGGACAGATGTTGCACAAACTGCCTTCAGAACAGTGGTGGTCCCGACCAGGACTAGCCCAGAGATTAATACTCTTGGATCCTACTGGGTATCCTACTGGGACAGCATACAGATGTTTGGGATGAGGATTTTGAACTATCCTGCACCTAATCCATGAAGGCAGTGCTGATAAGGCCGTGTACTTGTGTCAATACAGTAAGAGAAAGCACTTCACAGTAAAAACAGGAGCCTGGCTTGGTTATGTGCAGGTTACAGAAAGGTGGAGGGGTTGGAGAGGTGGGTGATACCTCTGGGGTGATCCATTTGAAACGGAGACATTACACAACCCTCTGAGGACATCACCAGCCACCAAAGACCTGGCCCTCAGTCACACAACTGGCTGAGGATCAGCACAGTTACTGTTCATAGTCCATGTCCCAAAAAAACTCAACGGAAACCACTTGTTTCTCTAACCTTGTTTTTTTTCTGGATGGCTGCAGACTTGTCACTGGACATCATGGCACGTGGAGCTGTTTGCTGAGGGCCCCTGATTCAGAATGGCCTTTCCTGGAAGGAGACATCCAACAACAAAAGAGCCCAGGATCTCCAAGCACCCTGTTCAGCTCCATCACTGTCTTCAGCCCCAGGGACTTGGATTTTATCAGCGAGATCGAGGTGTGTGCAATATTTGATCTTTGAAACTCTCTGATGGACAGAACCTTAACATGGGTGATCTCCGTAAGATCACAGAATCATTGAGGTTGGAAAAGCCCTCCCAGCCCATGGAGCCCACCCTGTGCCCCATCCCCACCCTGTCCCCCAGCCCAGAGCACTGAGTGCCACATCCAGTCCTTCCTTGGACACCTCCAGGGCTGGGGACTTCACCACCTCCAGGGGCAGCCCTTTCCAATGCCTGACCACCCTTTCCAAGGAGAAATTCCTCCTGATGTCCAACCTGAACCTGCCCTGGAGCAACTGGAGGTCATTTCCTCCTCCTGTGGCTTGTTACCTGGGAGAAGAGGAGGATCCTCACCTGGGTCCACTCCCCTGTCAGGTTTTCAGGCTGACCTTTAAATAAGCAGGACTTTGTCAGAACTGGCTCACCCGCAAATGAGAACTGAGAATTTCCCTCCAGGTCCTGCCAGAATCCTGATGTCTCCTGGGACACCTCACTGCTCTCTTTGCCAAGATAACTGCGTGGAGATGGAGGCACAGAGCTGTGGGGGAATCACAGGAACACAGCATGGTTTGGGTTGGGAAGGACCTTAAAGACCATCTCATTCCACCCCCTGCCACGGGCAGGGACACCTCCCACTCTCCCAGGTTGCTCCAAGCTCCGTCCAACCTGGCCTTGGACACTTCCAGAGATGGGCAGCCACAGTTTCTCTGGATGGAAAAGAGGGAAAAGGCTGAGACAGCGCTGTGGGAATTCAGAGAGCACTGGGATGCCGGGGGGGAAAGGGAGAAGCAGCTCCGGAGGATGAAACTTCAGAGACATGTATAGCAAAGTGGAGGCTGTTGAGTGATCAAAGGCAGTACTGGAGGGGTTTTGAGCCCAGAAATTAATGAGGATCCCAAAATTAAAGCTGAGAGAGGTGGCTGGGGAACCAGTCTGGTTCTGCTAGCTGGGAGAACACACCTGGGAAGGGAACAGAGGGGAACAGAGGGGAAGGGAAGGTTTGGGAAGGGAAGGGGAAGGGGAAAGGAAAGGGGAAGGGAAGGGGAAGGGAAAGAGGAAGGGAAAGAGGAAAGGAAGGAAAAAGGAGAGGAGAGGGAGAGGAAAAAAGAGAAAAGAGAGGCTCCTTGGAGAGTGGAAAATCCCGCAGTGCAGGATTCCCTGACGGCACTGTCGAGCAGTGGCACATGTAAGGACTGGAAAATCCCCTTGGTGAGCACTGAAGCGCCTGCCTGTCAGCCAGGCCCTGGTGTGCAGGTTTGGGAAAGCTGCTGGAAGGAGCTCGTTGGAAAAAACTCCTTGTGTGGAGCACAACCACGTCAGAGCTGGATGTGGGGGTGATCCCGCAGCGGCTGCACGGGAGACAGAGGCAGCATGGAAAAGATCATGCTGGAGGCTGCTTTGGGAAACATTTTGGGAGGGGGAAATGTGCCAGATGGCAGCGTGGGACTGCACTGACCTTCAGCTGGTACGGCACAGCTCCAGCATCCGCGCTGGGCACCAGGCTCCCTGCTGGCCCTGGGGACAGAGGAGGGCTGGGGGCGATGCCTGGACCTGTCTCTGTTAGAGGAGAAGGACAGGGGAAGCTTAGGAAATAATGGGTAACGTATAATTTTAGCAAATAACGCTGTCCTTTCATGAGAGCAGCTAAAAATGTCCCTCTGGCACTCCAGCAGTTCCGACAGAGGAACCAGCTGGCGAGAGTGAGACACAGATAGCAAAGCCCTGAGGAGCTGGTCTGTGCAACATGGAGAAAGAACCTCTTTAATCTGTGACTGGGTTTGGTGTGAAAATGGCATGTTCTGCTGTGCCTGGCAGGGGAAGTGGTTTGGAGCAAGTGGCAGGGGTCAGATGTTCTCATGTAGGATGTTTCATCTGGATCCTCACCGGTTCCGCTGGACAAAGCCCAAGCCTTCCTGCATGTGTGCTCCTCATGCCTTATCTGGGAGGTGCTTCCCGGGACTCCCTGGGGCTATGCTCTGCATCCAAAATATTTCACAAAAAGATACTGCAAATATTTGAGATACTGGAGGCAGTGGAGTTCACAGGGATCTTGTTGTACTACGGGGAAAAATGCCAGAAGAACGGAACCAAAGTCCTGAAAAGCTCTAGGAGGGACTTAGGACAGGAAAATACTCCAGGTTAAAGAAATAAAACAAGTGGTTGAGGGAAGGTTGAGCCTCAGCCCCCTGGGAGCTGCCTGAGCTGCCCACACAGACCCGCTGCCCCAGTGCTCGTGGATGTGGCATCACTTGGTCTCCCACCCGCTCACCAGTCTGAGCCAGCAATGCCTCCTGAACCAGCCAGCTAATCCCAGTCCAAATTCAGCTCATTCCCATTGGGAAATGCACAGAAATGGATGATGGCATTCCCTGGGGAATGCCCCCAGCACAGTGCCAGGGTGCACCCCTGCATGGAATGAGGGTTCAGTGCCCGGCCGTTCCAACCCCTCCACCTGGAGCCACACTGGGAACTCCGAGATTTGGGCCAGAGGGCACTGACTGTCCTTTCAGGCTGACACAGAAACCTGGGAAAGCCTCTGTGCTGGCTGACCCTCTCTTCAGAGCTGTCAGGAGACTCCAGGGAGAAGGGAACTGTAAACAGGAGGAGGATGTACCCTGGCACGGGCACAGATGCCCTGTTGCTGCAGAGCCCATGCAGGGGGGAAACTCCAACCTGTTAATGCTGCCTGTCCTGGCAGCTCATGCACAGCAGCGTGGGAGGAAAATGCTGACAGACAGGAGTTCTTCCAGAGATCCCAGGCTGTCTCTGCTTGGAAGCAGGATGAGCCTCAAGAAGGACGTCCAGGGACCCACTGCCCTGGGTTCACCGTGGCTCTAGAATAAAATGTCCAATAGTGCAAGACCTCAAGTGCTAGGAGCTGTCAAACAAAACAAATGAGGACAGTAGTTCCAGAAATTAGAGACACGATCCAGCGCTGGCATCGAGTGGTTTGTATAATTAATGACACACCAGCTCTCAATTATCATCACTGCAATCCAGAAATAGAGTTATTAGAGGCTACGACGCCCAGTCATGTAATGGCACATATAAAAGCTGTGCTTGCTAGACATGACCTACCTACTGTGCTGGCGACAAATAATGAACCATAATTCCCTGTTAGGAGCTCAAGTTTCTTCTTCTTTCAGCCTTAACGATCCTCAGCCTAATGAGGTCATGGAAAACGCTGTCAAATGCTCGAGTGGAGGCCTGACATACCTTCAGATACCTGAGCCACCCCATGCGGGTCCCATTCAGCGTTGCTGAATTCCTGGAGAGCTGCCTCCAGACCACAGCCTGTCACCCGCAGGGGCTGAGAAACAGATGATCTGGTCAGAAAAACTGCACAGCTGAAACCTGGGGAGCCTCAGAAATCCCACGGGGAAAGCCAGCAGAAGGCACGTGCTGGTGGGAAACAGCTCCCCCAGGCTTTGCAGAAGCTCCAGGGAAGGATGCTCTGGGGGTAACTCCCTGTGGCACCTCAGAGACAAGGTCTGTGGTCCTCATGGGTTGGGGTAGCTCAGGACTTTCTCCTGGCAGTAGGAATCACAGAGTCACGGAATGGCTTGGGTTGGAAGAACCTTAAAGACCATCTTGTTCCACCCCCTTGCCATGGGCAGAGACACCTTCCATAGACCAGGTTGCTCCAAACCCCATCCAACCTGGCCTTGGACACTTCCAGGGATGCACCACCTCCTGCAATGTCCTTGTTCAAGGGATACATTGCCTGTTGGAAATTGTCCTGGTGCCGTGGTGGATCTCCAGGCAACCCCTTCCAGCCTTTTCCCTCTAATGTTTGCAAACAGCTGTCACATTAAAGGCTGCTCAAAGTCCCAGAATTAATGACAACATATCCACCGCTCTGTGGAAATCCCCAGGGAACGTCCTGCCCTCCTTCCACCTCCTGGGACAGCCCGTTCTCCAAACCTTCCATGAGAGAGGGCAATGAGCCCTCTCTGCAACGGGAGACCTCCCTCTGGAGCACAGCATTCCCAGAGCACAGGATACGCCTTAGGAAAGCAGAGCAGCAAAAATTAATCCCTCAAACAGGGGCAGTGGGACTGGAGAGAAGGCAGCTGAGCAGCACTGGGGCTGCAGGGGCTTGGCGTGCCACGGCACCATCCTGGCTGCTCTGGGAAGCCCAGCAGGGCAGGCTCCAGCCACCCTGCTGGGATGGAGGCGTTGGGAATGGCACCACGTGGCAAGACGCCAACGGCAGCTGCCTTTCCTGGCTCCAGTGTCCTCTGCCTGTCAGTCAGAGACATCTGGGCTTGTCAGGGAGCTGATGGAGAAGGGAGTGGAGGGATCCTGAGAGCCAGCCTGGCTGAGCAAGGTCCAGCACAGGGAACGTGCACCCCCTGCATGTGTTAGCCCAGTATGGGGCCAAGAGCAGGACCAGTGCCAGAGCACTGGGACACCGGTGTCCTCCCATCTCTTCAAAGAAGGGTGATGCCAGAGGGGAGGAAAGGTGGAAGCTGGGGCAGGAAAGCACACCCAGAGTTGTTCTCCCATCCTGAGGGCTGCCAGGTAACTGAGCTGCACGGGAGTGGAGGGGCACATTGGGGGACCAGACAAGACACACACCCCAGCACTGGGGCTGTCCAGACATGCCAAGATCCCGGGATCTGATGGGTCTCTCCCTGCATGCCACTGTCCTTGAGTGGCTCCACCGGCGCTGGGCTGTGCCAGGCGTGGTGCTCAGACGGCCGTGTTAAGCCCTCATTATGTCTGCTTGTCTAAGTTTAATGGGTTGTGACGGAGCCCTTCAGAGATATCTAAATAATCTCTGCTAATGGATCCCATCTGTTCCTCCTGCAGCACCCGAGCCAAGGCGTTAGCCCAGCCCAGCTGCCTGGGCACCTGCCCAGCGGGCACCGGATACCCCTTGTCACAGAGCAGATCTGCCAGGTGCCCCTCCCAGGCCTCCTCTTCCTCACAGTAGAGCCCAGACAGCGGCCACTGGCCACGGTTCCATGCTGGGAAGGGGGAAACATCTGGGAGGAGCACTGTGCCGAGGGGTGAGCAGTGTGGGGAAGGATGAGGGTTTCTCCATTGCTCAAAACTCAGTTTCCCTTTTTTGCTCTGGCTTAGCCCTGGAAGGATCTCTCCAGGACTCGTCAGCATGAGCAGGAACTCAGGTGAAGATCCAGTGCCTGTGGCAAGGCTGTGAACACCGGGATGAGCCCTGGCCAGGGTGGAGCTGGCTCAGCCATGGAAGTGCAGGGGGTCTGTGGGGAGTGCTCAAGGAGACCTCCCAAGGTCCTGTGCAAGTCCTGCAAAGTGGCAGGAGGGAACAGGAGGTGAGCTTCGGAGCAGAAAGCTTTCAAGAAGGACATAACAGGACAAATACAATGACTGGAAGTGTCCAAGGCCAGGTTGGACGGGGCTTGGATCAACCTGGGCTAGTGGAAGGTGGCCCTGCCCATGGCAGGGGGGTGGAACAAGATGATCTTGAAGTTCCCTTCCAACCCAAACCATTCCATGATTTCTATGATTTCTGTGACTGGCTTCAGAGGGAAAGCCAGTTCTCCTGAAGCCATTCTTCAACGAGGTTTGGCAACAAGTGGCAGAGCCTCCAGACAAAAATTATTCCACTCCAATGCTGCAAAATCCATGGTGGATAATAGAGGGGGCTGGAAAGTGCACGGGCAGAGCAGCACAGGAATGGCACGAGAGAAACATCTCATGGCATGGCCACCGGAGGTCAGTGTGGTGGGACAGGAGCTACGGACACGCCTGGAGCAGGAGGACCGAAGGACCTGACTCCATAGGGAAGAGTTGGAGCAGGATCTGTGTGCCCCTCCCAGCTGTCACTAGAGGGTTAAGCCCCAGATACTGCACAGAGCTGTGCCGAGGGCTGATCCCTCGATTTTCCATTATCCAGCAGGCCCTCTGTCACGCCGGAGCTATTTATGAGGATCTTCCCAAACCGGCGCTTGCGTGCTCCAGCTGTAAATCACCAGAGATGATATCTGAGCATCATCACCATGCATGAGACCTCACCTCTGCCAAGTCCCAGCTGCAAGGAAGCCGTTCCCTCCTCCCCAAACGCTCAAGCATCCCTTGGCCGCGTGGATGTCCGGGGAACAGCCGTCCCAGTGCCTGCCAAGGTGGATGTGTCAGTGGAGCTGTTGTCCAGCTTTCCATGGGCAACGTCCAGATGCAGGCAAAGTCCCTCTTGGAGAGGACTCAGGAGTTTGTGGACCTCTTGTGGAGGAGCTCTCCATGGTTTTGGGCACTCACTTCCACAGGGACAACCCCGGTGAGCCCTGCCAGGAGCAGGCACCACCAAGCACCATGCCCATCCCCATCCTTGCCACAGCACTGGGTTGGCCTCTCCTGGACCACGTGAGCAGAGACGTGGTTCAGGAGGAGGGGGACAGGGTGCCAAACCCCAAGGGAGATGCAGGCACAGGGCTGAGCCACCTGTGGCATCTCCCTCCTGTCCATGGCCTTAGAGCAGCTGGAGAACTGGTGGGGTCTGGGTAAGGAGAAAGGGGAAGGGGCTGGTGCTCCTGCCAGAACAGGCAGAGGCTCTCCTTGGGGTTGGGGGAAGGGATGTGAAACCCCTGCCCCAGATCTGGGACTGTAAACAAGGGGTGTTGCTTCAGGTGCACCTCCTGAAGCTCCAAGAAGCACTCTGGGTGAGGGGATGGGGTGAGTTCCAAACCACCTCAGCAAGCACCAGATCATCTCCTTTCACCCTCACCAAAATCACGTTGTCCCTTCACCAGGCCAGTGGTGCCTCCTCAGCTCCCAGGACCCCCTCTCGGGTGTCACCAGAAATGTCCCCTGCTGGGTAGGGGTCAGTGCCGCCACCACCACAGGCCAAGGGCACCCACAGCTTCCCACTGCACAGTACAGGCACTCACAGAGGTGGGATGTCACCATGGCCCCACAACAAGACCATCTGGCCATGGATCTGCAGAGCCAGAGCTCCCCAACCCATCCCAGACCCTCTGGGAAGCACCAGCTGGGCTGTCCAAGGCGTTGGCTCCAGCCCCTGCCCTGCCTGGGGCTCCAAGGCAGGATTTCCACACTCTGTCTGCTCTGCTGCTCTGTCTCCAGGCTGGAAATCCCAACCATTGCAGCAAAGTGCGTAGGCTCTTTCCTGCCCAGCTCCACTTGGAGTTCAGCCCTCCCATCTCCCAGGCCTTCATCCAGCAAAGCACTTAACTGCACACTCCTTCCTAAGTGAAACGAGTGGGGCCACTCATGCACTTAACTCCAAGGCAGGGAACACCAGAACCACTGGCTTATGTATTTCTGTGCCAGATCCCAAGTCCTGCTCCTTGGCTACAGGTTCCTTGAGGACCTGATCTGCTTTTATTTTATTTTTGCTTCAGCCAGACCCATAAAAACAAGGAAGGTGCAGGACCCAGCTACGGAGGTGAGCTCTGAGAAGCTCACTAGAGCTTCCCTTACTTGTTCCAGGGGTTACATACCCAGTCTAGGGAAGCCAACTTGCTTGCAAGGCTCCTTGTTGCCTGTTTTCCATCTTCTCCAGGTGGCTGCAGCTCTGCAAGACTCTCAGCTTCTCTCCACCTCACAGCACAGCGTGCCCTGCTCGAGCACGTTTGTGGGTAAGAGCTCAGCTTGTCCCCAGAGCTTCTCCCTCCCTGTCCCTGCTGCCATTTGGACCCGGGGTGTTGTGCCCCAGCACGTTGTTCACACATGTGTTACTATTCCCCGACAAGCCAGTGCAAGGGAAGTGCCAAGACGCTGCAGTCACAGCATCACTGAAGCCCGTAAATATCACGCTTGTCCCGTTCTCAGGGCAGAAAAGAAAGGAGCTGTGACTCTGTCCAGCCCTTTTATCCTTCAGACACTCAGACTGTGGAACATGCTCCTACTTTCCGCCAGATGTTTCGAGCTCTGCCCCGTTCGTTGTTTATTTCTCGAGCCCACGAGCCGGCGAGTCGCAGGCACCAGGCCCTGGCCGCGCGCCGCCGCGCTCAGAGCAGCTCCTTGAAACCCTCGAGCCCATGCTTTCAGATGAGCTCGTTCGGAAAGTGTTGGGAAAGCAAGGGAAAAATACTGCCCTGGAGATTACATCCTTCCCCAGAAACCTTGGAGCGGGGTCAGGCCCGGCGAGCGGGGCCGACCGTTGTGTTTACACAGCGCCCGGAACACGTGTCCTGCCGCGGCAACACGGGGCTCTTCGCTCTGGTTGCAGCGAGGGAAGTGACGCTGCATCCAACGGGAAGCATCCCTGCATCCCCAGGCAGGGACCCTCAGCCCAGCACCATCCATGGGGACAGTGCTTCCAGCCTCCTCCAGCAAGGAGGCAGCGAATGTGGAAACCTCGTTATTTCCAAACGCAGATGGACATGCTCTAAAGGAAAGGAGCTAGCAGGGCTTTAGCCCTAAGTGGTTCAAGGTGCTGGCAAGGAGAGGAGCCTGGTGCTGAACAGCAGAAGTCCTTCTTCCTAATGGTTTTTTCCTCCCTCCATTACCCCACTGCCTCACAGATGTCCCTGAGGCTGGTCTGGTGCTCAGATCCTTTCCCTGCCTTGCTGCAAGTGGTGAGCAGGTGAATTAGAGACATCTGCGCACCAGGAGCTGCAGGGACCCTGCCAGGGACTTCTGCTTGCCAAGAAGTCCAAGGTAGCCTCATTCTTGCCCCTCCTGCTGTTGCTCTGAAGGATCTGCAAGGGGCAGAGGTTGTGGGGAGACTGGCTCCCCCAGTGCTGTCTCTGGATTTCAGCAGGCACAGACGGCCTGTCTTCCCGAGGCTGCAGCACCGGCCTGGATACAGGATGCACTGAGGGGCTTGGGCATCTTCAGATGTAGAACCAGTCACCCACCTTGCTGGGCAACCAGTGCAGGACCCCAGCAGTGCTGGACATGGGCAGGAGCACCCCTGGCTCCAAAACTCCCCTCCAGGAGCCTGTGGGTTGTGGGAAGGCTGTGGATCCCTCTCTCCTGAGCTGCTGGGTTTCCCTGGGATCACAGCAGGACCACACCGGTGGCGATCAGAGGTGGAGGGACAGGATCCCCCACCCTGCTGGGCACTGGGGCAGCAAGATGGGCAGTGAAACAGTCAGCAGGCTCATGGTACCAACCACAGTACCGTGGTGCCAATCTGCAAAGCAGGACATCTCCAGAGACTGATTTACAACTTCTGGAAATCCAGGCTCACACAAATGGTGGACACAAAGAGCTGGAGCAGCGTGGGAGGAGCGTGTCCCATGGCTGCAACACACATCAATCTACACATTGTCTTCTCCAATAGTGCCTGAAGCAGAGAAATGGGTTCTAGGTCCCAGATCCAGCTGGGACTCACTAGGAGCCACAAAATCAGGCAGGAGCCACCTGAGCAGGTGATGCTGACGGGGTTGGTAGACCCCTGGTCTGCACAGGGGTCTCCAAACTATCTGCAGGACCTGCACAGTGCAGAGCCCAGCCTGCACGCAGCATCTGGCAGAGGGAGAGGGTGATTCATGTCCAGCCCTTCCCCAGTCTGGAAACATTCTTGGCATGTGGCAGCTCCCAGCAGCCCCGCTGGTTAACCCTGGTTTAGCCCAGTCTGGCAGGAGATGGCCCCATTCACGTGTCCCTATTCAACCCCTTTGTTCCAGCCCAGACCCCAAAGCTTTGCCCAGTCCCAGAGCCCTGCAATGCACCCCATAACACTCCCCAGACTCCCCCAGCTCTCTCCTATGCATCCCCCAACAGGAGAAGGAGCAAGGCAGAGTTGGTACAGGTTAAAAAAAAAGCAGGAGAAAGGAGCTTTCCCACCTCTCAGACATCCTGGTGGGCTGCACAGGGACACTGCTGGTCACCTCTGTGGTGGGGTATAGGACAAAGTCATGGGAGGGGGCTTCGGGGTAAGCAAAGGAGGAAGTCCTGGGAGAAGGTAACATCTCATTTTGCCTGATTGCACTGGAAAAATGCTACAAACCAGGCAGCCAGGCCAGTGTATTTCCAGGGAGGCTGACAGGAATGCGAGGACCGGGTGTGCTGGATGTGCTGGATGCACCAACACCCACAGCCCGGCCTTCTAGACCCCACTCCAGCTCTGACCAGGAGGGAGAACGACCCCGGGGTGAGGGGCTGCAGCACCCACGTGTGGCTGAGCCCTCCCAGGTGACCTGCCCTGCCTAGGGTGGCCCCAGCACAGGGAGCTGCTGCCAGCCCCATGAACTCAGCCCTGTGAGGTGTTAGCTCATCTCCCGCTGCTCACAGGGCTTGGCAGACACCTTCCTTCTTGCCTGTTTGGGATACAAAGGGATGACCCCAAGCCCAGGCTGGTCTTGCTCCAACCAGTGTGGGTGCTGTGCTTGGCACCCCACGATCCCATGTCCCCAGGTGGGAATCCCCACCTGGAAGGTTGGCACATCCTCCTGGTTCAGTGCATCAGTCATGGGGACAAGCAGAGGGAAACACAGGTGGGTTGAGGACATGGTGGCAGGAGTGGTGGCACACTCTGGGGGTGTCCCCCCCTTTACACAGAGTCCCCTACCCGTGCTGGGGGAGGAAGAGGAACGGGGGGACTTAGGGACTCCTCATGCCACATGGGAATGCATTAAGGATGCAGAGAGACGATGGTGTTGAGAGAGGCTGCTGGGAGGAGACATGGTGAGGCTCAACCCATCCCTCCTGGACACTCAGCCCTGCAGGGATGGAGAGACCAGCACCTGGACAGACACCTGTACACGGGTGGAGCTGGACCCAGACCACGAGCAAGGCAGCACATGCCACAGTGTCCGAGCCTGAGCTCAATGGATGGTGCAAAGCAGAGTGTCCACCCAAGAGAAGTGGTCACTGTCCCCTCCACACTGGCCAGGCCAGGGTGGTCAGAGCAGGATCTACAACGTGGTGGCTGCAGAAAGGATCGAAGGGAGGAATGTGCTGTTACATGGGAGGGAGGAGATCGCAGCAGAGGAATGTGCTGTGCCACGGCCAGGGCTGGGGGGGAGCTCGAGAGGAACCAGCAGGCAGGAAAAATAAACTCTGTCTCTCCCAGGGCTACAGTCCTTCTGGTCACAGGGGTTTTTTTCCCTTTCTCCCTCCTAATTAAAGATGACATCAGCCATTGTTCTGGCTGTGGAAGGGCTGCCAAAAGCTCTGGCCGTTCCTCAGTGTCCTCCAAG
Source organism: Neopelma chrysocephalum (assembly GCF_003984885.1). NCBI lineage: Eukaryota > Metazoa > Chordata > Aves > Passeriformes > Pipridae > Neopelma > Neopelma chrysocephalum. The sequence goes on from NW_020897961.1 coordinate 2,311,202, forward strand.
CTGTGCTCACCTCCCCAGCCCAGCACCGAGGACATGAGGCCCATCTGGTGGAGTCACCCTGTCTTCTGGTCCCTGCAGGGTCCAGGAGGCTGAGACCCACAAGCACAGTCATGGAGTCATCAGCCCACTGCCCTTTGCTTCATCCCATCCATCAGCACCACCCCACCATGGCAGGTCTTTCCATCACCAACATCTCCATCAGCCTCCCCCAAACCCTCAGGAAGCCTGGAGCCCCCAAAACCTCCCAGGCTGGTGTCCCTGAGCACTGACATGGGAACGCTGCCCCGTGCAGGAGTCAGGGTGAAGCTTGGCATGTCCAAGATGGTCCCCACGAGGTTGTGCACAAAGTCCTGCCCTGATTCAGTCTGCTCTCCCCTGAAGATGAGGAGAAGGGGCAGACCAACACCCCCTTCAAGGACACAGGGGCTCTGCAGGTGCTGCCCACCGTGGAGAGCCCTCCCTGGAGCAGAGCTGGCTGGAGGGGCTGACAGAGAGTCACTGTGACAAATTCAGGATGGCAGAAGGGAGAAGAGCATCACATTGCAGGAGGCAGATCCCTGCCCATCCCTGGGTGTGCTGCAGGTGGAAGGAGGATGTGTGTGTGGGGGGAAACGGGAGGGGTCTTCCAAACTCCTAATTCAGCCAGTTAGAGTCTCGCCAGGTCTCACAGGTGGGGGTTCAGATCCGGCTGCAAACACACTCCATGTCTACACCCCAGCACAGCCTGTCCTGGGAGCAAGGGAGCAGCCCTGCCACAGCCCACTGATAGTCTGCAGGCTGTCAGCACCCAAGGGACCAACAGCCCACCCAGAGCACCGGGTCAGCCTGGCCCAGCCTTCCACAAGCTCTGCAGATGCAACCCACAAAGCCAAAACTCACAGGCAAAGAGCACTCGAGGGGTTTGGCCCATTCCTCCCTTGCTCATCTGCCAGGTGCAGGTGGACATCAGGAGAGCAGCATCCAGCTCTGGAGATTGGGACAGTGCCCCAAGTCCTCCCTGTGGAGCTGGTGACCAGCTCAGGCCTGGGGAGAAACCTGGCCCATGGCAGGAAGGACTGAGAAATCCTCCACAAACAGGACTTTGGACACATTCACAAGTGAAGACCCACCACTCCAGGGAGGTTGAATGCAGCCTGTGGGCAAAGAAACAAGTCTGGATGGGCAGGATAAAGGCAAGGGAATGATGCTGGGGGATAACTGGACAAACCACATTAGGAGTGGATCCATGAAGGGAAACAGTTTTGGGAGAACTGCAGAGAGCTCTGTCTGTAGAGCTCAAGGCGAGAGCTGGGTGGGAAATGTGTCTGAAGGATGGATGTCCCTCCACAGCTGGGACACTGTGGCACCCTCTGGACAGGGTCAGGCAGAGACATCCACAGAGCAGATCTGTGACTTGGCAGGCCTGGTTGCAGCCGTGAATCCGGGCCAGCACTGTGCTGCTCCTGCAAGCGAGACAGCGCAGGCTGGGCTGCACGAGGAGCACTTGGCCAGCACACCAGGAGGGCTCCTCCTCATCACCAGTGGGCCCTGTACCTCTGGGTACTTCAGAGTCCACTCCATGGTTGGGACAGGGGTCAGTGTGCCCTTTGATCACATCCAGTGCAGCTCTATGGTCATGGGAACACAGGACCAGAGTGGTCTTGAGCCCCCCCAGCACTTCCTTGGTTGAACTCTCAGTTGAGCACGTGGTTGAGCTCCCCAGGGAATGGTCACAGCCTGTCTGAGTTTAAGAAGCGTTTGGACAATGCTCTCAGGCACACTTGGGGTGTCCTGTGCAGGGCCAGGAGTTGGACTCGATGACCCTGCTGAGTCCCTTCCAACTCAGGATATTCTATGATTCTGTGATTCCTCGCTTGGCAATTTTCATATGTGCCACCTCCTCTTGCCTGGACTTTTCCCAAAGGAAAAGCTCCAGGACACCAGAGGATTATGGACTTGCTTTTCCACACCAGATTATTCACGGGCAGTTAACATTTGCTTCTCCCGTGCCAAGACCAGCCCTGTGCTCCAGCAGCTTTCATCCACGGCCACCTTCTCTCCCCCTAAAGCCAGGGCAGTTTGCCATGGCTGTCATGAACTTCACTGCCCCTTCCACCTGCTGCCATAGCACATGGTCCCTTCCTCCTGCATCACTCTCAGGATGGGAGTTATCATCCTTGGTCAGGAGCTGGTTTTGTCACAGCTTGTCTCCATTGCTTTTCTTGTTCTGGGCCCCTTTGTGGAGAGTCTGGCTTTATCTCCTCCACAGCCCCTCAGGGGACTCAGTCTGTGGTCAGTTTGGTGGTTGTGCCACCTCAGTCTGCCCAGGCTCACCAGGCTGAAGAAGCTCTGGTTTCCATTGCTCAGACACATCCCCCACCACGTCTCGTTCCAGCAGCCTCTCAAGACCAAAATCTCTGTGCATCCTTAATTAGGCCACATCCCCACATGGCAGTGGATATCCATGAGTCCTCCCTGTGCCTCTTGGTGCCCCATATTCCCCCCCCAGGATGGGTAAAGGACTCTGTGTAAAGCAGGGACGCCCCCAGAGTGTGCCACCACTCCTGCCACCATGTCCCTGAGCCCTTTCCACCGCCCATGCCCAGCCCTACAGCCTGTCCTTTACCCAGCCACCATGCACAGGACAGACGTGTCCCCTCCACATTCCCTGGTGCAACACTGCTCTCAGTGTGGGACTTTCACAGAATCCCAGGATGTGCCGAGCTGGGAGGGACCCACAAGGATCATGGAGTCCAACCCTCAGCCCTGCACAGGCCCAGCCCCAAGAGTCACACCACATGATGAGAATACCAGGGCAACAGGAACATTGTGCTGACCTGGTGACTGTCACTGGCTCGCAACCAGATCCAAGGACAGGAGCTCCTGTCCCCTCCGGTCAGGGAAGCAGCACGTTTTCCCTCTCTCTCTCTGCTCACTTGTGCGTCCCCAGTGCGGAGCAGCCTCGGGATGCGTGGGCTGGATGCAGGGGCCAGGGAGGATGTGCAGGGCCATGCTGTGCCCCAAGGCCAGGACTCTCACCCCAGCCCTTCTTCCCCCGCTTGCATAGCTGCGGTAAACAACTCCCCACATGAAAACCGTGTGGGAAGCATGGAAAGCGAGGGGAGCTGTTTCCAATTCTGGGCCTATTAAAACTTGTCCTTCCTGGAATGAGGAGAAAAATATGGTCTTGATCCCGGAGATAAGGCCAGCAACAGTTAACATGTGAGGTGTCTGCAAGGGTTTTGTGCCATCCCGGTCACTGAAGGGGAGTGAGGATGTTGCCAACGCGACCTGTGCAGATCAACCAGCAACTCAGAGGCTGGGGGTGCTCTGCTCCTCTCCAGGGTTGCAATGGAAAGAGGATGGGGTGGAAACCTTGTCCAAGAAGTAGAGAAATTTGAGCACGGGGAAAGAGACCTGAAGGTGTCACTCAGTGGAGAGATTATTCTGCGCTGCCAAGAGGTGCCAAGTGCTGCTCAGCTTCTGTCCGTACATTGAGCACACGCTGAGCAGAGCAAGCACGGTGACCATATCCTTCCTTCTTCTTCCCAGGCTGGAGCATCTTCTGAAACTCTAACTGCAGACTGTGGACTTTAGGGAATTTAAACATGAGAAGGCATCCCAGAGCCAGGGGCTCTGATGCTCCTCCCAGTCAGCAGCCCACCAGTCTGCAGATGGAGCAGACCATTTGCTGTCCCACCCTCATCAAACACAGAGACACTTCTCCAGAGTCTGACAGAGATTTTGGGTGTTCTCCAGTGGCACCACAATCACACTCTAAAGCACAGGGAACACATTGTTGGGTTTCTCCATCTGTGGCTCTGCCAACCTGTTCAAGGCTGTGTTACAGGCTGAGAAATGTGATTTTCCTTGATCTTTTTGCAGAAGCATCTGATGTCTTCAGTCCAGTCGTGCTCAGAGCAGGTCTAACTCCAAAACCAAATACATTTGCTCAGGGCCTTGTCCATGAGCAACCTGATGTGGCCCCTGTGCCAGGGCTGCACGACACATTTTTTTGTGCCTGGTGGTACCTTCCTTATTTGCAGCTTCTGCTTGTTGCCCTATTTCCCCTCACTGTTCACTCCTGAGGAGAATCTGTCTTATCTACAGCTTCCCTTTAGGCAAACACAATCAGATCCCCCTTTTGACCTCTCTTCTCCAGGCTGAACGACCCCAGCTCTCTCAGCCTCTTCTCCTACATCTTCCCTCCAGATGTTGGCTGTGGATGCCTGGCTAACACAGCACAAACCAGTTGGCTTTCCTGGCTGGAAAAGCGCGGTGCTGATTCACGGTCAGCTTCTCTTCCCACTCTCCGTGTCCTTTGCCGCAGAACTAACGCACCTTCGTGGTTGGTCTCCAGGCACTCCTGATGCGTGGGGTTGCTCCATCCCAGACTCAGCACTTGGTATCTCCCTCTGTTGACCTTCCTGAGGTTCCCATTGTCCCACCAGTCCAGCTTGTCAACAAGACAGTGGGACCCCGATGTGCCTCCAACTGGCTCTCTCTGAACCTCTGCGACTGTTCCTTCCAGCGCATTTCCCTGAACAAAGAGCTGCCGGACTATTCCCAGGACCATTTCTGCTGCTGTTTTTGCAGACCAGTGCAACATTTGCTTCACTCCAGACTTCTGGAAAGCAGTAGCTTCCATGTTAAATTGCCTCCTTCAGCAGACAGAGCAGCTGCTACATTCTTTGTCTCCCTGAGCACTCTCGGCCCTACCACGTGGATCTGACGGTTTCTTTTTTAACGTATCATTTTGTTCCAGCGCTTTTTCCTCTGCTACCTCAGGACTGCGATGTACTTCTGCTTTGCAAACATCTGGGATGGCTTAAGAACTTATTTCTCCCTGCTCATAGGGTGGATCATGGAAGTGCTTCTTATCTGCTCCAGTGCGGAGTCTGAACTGTCAAAAAGGACATAGCTGGGTTTCCAGGTGCCTCCACTGCCCTAAAGCAAATCTGGGGGTGTTCACACATCCTTTTCTACTGCTGAAGCCATTGACAGGATCTTCCAGTGGAACGAGGAAGGAGGCAGAGGTTATGATTTCACTTCAGTCCCGTCTAGTGCTCAACTCTCCCCCTCGAGTTAAACCATTCCTCCTGCCCCAGGGCCCTGGAGATGCTGGTTCCTCACCAGTGCAAACAGACTAGAGGTGCTGGAAGTTTTCAGAGGGGATCAGACCCTCATGTGGGTCCAAGTGATGCCACTGCTCCAAGGAGCCATCTCAGGCTCACACTAGATCCAGGATGCTTCTGGTCTTCCCTTGGAGGCATTGAGATCTCCCCTTGGCTATGGATGCCTTTCCCTGCTCCTCTAGTCCCTGGTCTGGGGACTTGAGTCAAAGTCAAGATGTTTTTGGAATTGCCCTGATAGCCTTTTTTCCCCTGCTCATGGTTTCAAAGCCTTTTCCCAGCTGACAGGCCTGAAGTGATTCTTGCTCCTTCCCTCTTTCTTCACTCAAATTTTGTGAGCCCTTAGTGACTTGCACAGATGTTGAAGCAGCCTCCACATTCAGCTGAAGGCCTTTAATTTAATCCCTTTTCTGCTTAAGGGCATTTTGATCAACTTCCTGATTCTCTTGAAAATTCCCCATCTCCGGCTCACAACGATCCTTCTCATTTTTCCCATGGTTTCTCCACAAAACATTGACCCGACGTTGGAGTGTCTGTTCCTGGCAGCTTGGGTTTTGTTGCTATAGCACTTTGTCTGTAGTTACATGAATGTCATTCCTTGAACAACTGCCCCGAGTTAAGAATCAGCACTTGGACAGACTTCCCTGGGTTTCTGTAGGCGCTGGATGAGGAATGACATCCCAGCCTCTGCCAGGCATTCAGGTATTTAACTCCTCTTCGTGCTGGGAAGACATGAGTACCCAAGTGTCTTGGAGACCCTCATTCCTGCAGAGCATATTGTGGGAGTGAATTTTGCCTCTTCATCCATCCCTTTATCCAAGGGGAATTCCTGTGTGCACATGGATCCGAGTCAAGGCATCACCTCTCCAACATGGAGCTGGGTCAAGGCATCACCTCTCCACTGACTTAGTGACAGCCTTGGAGCTGTATTTTGAGGATATTTTGGCATTTCCCTCCGACACCTCCAACACTCCAAAAATATTGGCACAAAGGATTCCCAACTTCTGACTCTTCCACCTCACCAAGGACAGACCTTCCTTCTGCAGTGCCCATAACCCATCACCTCTCTGCATCTGGGCACAGTCTTGGAGTGAAGGAGTGTCTCCAAGACTGTGATCTCTTCTCCTTCACTTCTCCTCTCCTGAAAACACAACCCACCAACCACCAAGCATGGGTACAGCACAAAGAAAAGCAGGGAGCAGCTCCAGCACAAACCTGGAGCTGTAGGTGGGCACTGAGGTGAGCTGAGCCCTCCTCTTGCTGCATGGTCTGTGCACAGCACAGGGCTCAGCTCCCCTTGGCACAAACACTCACAGCTCTTTTCCACATCCTTGTTCAATATCTGTTTATTTAACCCTCGGCTGCCACTGACCAATCCCTTCCTGAAAAGCACTCTCAGAAGGTGTCCAGCTGTGATCCAATGCCCCTGGAGATCACCTTTAAGGATGCTGAGCACCACATGGAAGAGCTGCAGTCCCTCCTGGTTTCCTCACTCCCTGAGGAGGGTTTGTCTGGCTGATGAATAGGCTGGTCCCTCACTGACAGCCAGGCATGGGCTAAGTACAGCACTTCCAAGTCATGAAGCTGATTTTGAGCTATCTGACAGCGAGTGAGGATGAGAAAAATGTCTGAAAATAGGAAAACATATTTATTCTGATGCTTACATAACACAGAAACAGCTGAACAGATTTTGCTCAAACCATCCCCAAATAATTCTCCGGTTGTTTTGGGCCAAGATCAAGCATGAACAAATTCAATCCAAAAAGATATTTTCTGAGCAATGTATAAACAACTGAAAATAGGGGTTTCAGCTGGAATGTGTGTCTCAGCCGTAGCTGGAGTGTTGCAAGAGTGGTTCGTGTGTGCTCCTCCGGGGAGTGCGGTTTGGCGGCGACGGGCGGGATTTAGCTCTCCAGTCTCGCATCCTCCCCTGTTGGAGAGGGCTCCTCCACTCTAAACTTAGAAGTATCTTATGGGATCTGTTCCACTCGTGATGGGGCCTCACTGGCAGGCAGCTCCAGTGTGTAATTGTCCCGTCTGGTAGAAATGTTCCCTGTGTTTGACTTCAGACTGGCCCCTGCTCCGTGCCAGCACGTTGCTGCGATACCGTCTGCAGCCACCCCCGTCATCAGCGCCCGGACACATCCTCACTGCTCTCCTTCTTCAGTCCTGACTTCAGATCTCCCTTCATCCTCTCCAGGTCCTGCTTGTCCTGCTCTGAACCTCTGCTTGTCTGAAGTGATGCTGAAGCGGGCGGATGGGCCGTGTTCTGAGGGCAGGAGTGTCCCAGTGGGGTGGGCTGCCTGGTTCCTCACAGCCAGCCTGGTGTCTCTCCTCTCTCCTGGGAGAGGTTGCTGGCATCATGGACAAGGCTGATGTGGGAGGGAGGAGATCCAGAGCAGCAGTCCTCTCTAAAATGCCCACCAGTGGTTGGCCATGAGCTATCCCAGAGAGCCCCTGATGGCCAGGAGGTCACAGCATTGCCTCTCCAAGTCCTTCTTCATCTCACTGCACCCACAAGAGCCAAACCACTTCAACAGCCCCTCTGTCAGGTCTGTCCACCTCTGCAGACCTGTGAAGGCTCTGGGCAGCTCCAGGGATCACCCCACACATCTGGCCAGGTGTTGGGGCAACATACACAACCCCTGCCCTCTGTGCCAGCTGAGCAAGTTCCTCCCTCCCTTCGACAGAACAAGCACAGAACAGTCTCGGCCACAATATTTTGCCTGGCATGGATGTGCTCTAGACGAACGCACTTGTTATTTCTGTCTGCTCATCCTGACTCTGTAACGGTGACTAATGCTTTTTCTGGCTGCAAGAAGGTTTAGGGGCATGTTAGCAAAGGGACTGGAAGGAAACAGGCAGCTTCTCCCATACCCCATCGCTGGCATCACCCCTTGTCCCGTTAATCCAGGCAGGAGCTCTCCGGTCGTTGGGCTCATTGCTGGGACCTACAGAAGTGATGCTTTAGGGGCAGGCAAGGACATGGCACCCCCCAAGCTGGCAGCCTGTTTGCTGTGGGGCAGCCTGCCCTCAGCAGTATGTCTGGGCAAACACTTTATTCCTGCATCTGGGATCTTCCCGATCCGTCCAAAGAGTCCGAATGTGTTCTCAGTCCAACGCCGACACCACCTGGAGCCCGCGGGCTGAACGCAAGGCACGTACAATGGGTGCTTCCAAGGAGAAACTCAAGGCACAGCACTGGAAACCTGCAAAGCTCTTGGAGCTGCCTCCAAGCCCCATGGAGGCAGAAAACCCTGGCACAAGGTGGGGAGGTGGGAAGGACCGGGAGCCAAGAGGCAGCACAGCCAAGTGACCCCGCACTGTGTCCTCCTCCCGTGCTCCTGTCCTGAGCTGTGGTCTCTCGGCAGAGCTTATCTTGGAAATGAGAGGTGCATCCAGGGCAAGGAGAAAAGGCTGATCCCAGCAGAGAGGCTGTGGTGGAAGAGGTATCCAGCTGTCAGCAGGTGTCCTGTCACAATTAGTCATCCCGTCATGGAGGAGAGATCGGATTTGGTTTCCTGTTTCTGAGAGCGACGTCTTCGTTTCCAAACCCATTTTCATTCAGAACTTGGCCTGAAACAGTGCCGAGTAAACATGACATTTTATTTTGCTCAGAAGATTGCCCAGCACCACAGGACAAGGTGAATTCAGATGAAATCCAGGAACTGGAGTTCACTGTCCCCTTGAACAGTGGGGTGTTCTCTGCTCTGAGGCCATGAGGAGGAGGAGGAGTGCTGGGGTGCCTTGGTGAGGTCAGAGTCTGCCCACTTTCAAGCCAAGACTTCTCCAGTGAGCAGAGAGGTGGTGTTCCTGCATGGAAGGCAAGACAGATTTGCTCCCTTATTTACAAGGGCATATCTTCAGGCACATGCCATGCTCTGAGTGTTTTTGGACCCCTCATACACAACCCGAAGCTTTCAGTTGGCTGGGGGACCCTCAACCATTGCTGCAAGAGCTGGATCGGGAAAAGCCAGCAAAAGCAGATGTTTCTGTATCATCTGCCAGGATCCTAAAGTCTGGCCAGGGGTCTGAGAGTGACAGAGCCACAGTTGTCCTCAGGCTACTGTCAGTCAGAAAGAGATGTGCCAGCTACAGCCCTCCGGGTGCTGCGGGAGCAACCCCCTTTCTGGTGGCCATCGTTGCCCACTGGTGGCCAGCTCACAGCCTGGTTTGGATATTTTCTGTCTCCAGCGTGTCTGGGGTTGCTCTGCTGTCGGTGTGGCCTCCACTGGCTCTGGATCACTGCTTCCATTCCCAGCTCCTCTCCGCAGAGGCCCACGCTGAGCAAAGCCCTTGGCTCAGTGACCACCTTGGGCTGTGAAGACGTGCTCTCCAGGACGTTAAGGCCACCGAGGTCAGGATCTGTGCTGCTGCCTGGTTTCCAGGGGCTTTGTCCAGGAAGGCAGCAGTCCTGGGCGTGTCACCATCCAGGACAACCTGGGAGTCCCTCAGCCCAATTCATGCTGGTTTGTGCTCCTCTGACCCAAAGCCTGTGGGTGGAAAGGCCCATCCCTGCTGCTGGAGACAACCCCATGCCCATCCCTGGCAGCTTCTCCTCCTCTCCTCTCCATCTCCTCTCCAGCATGGTACATCACCTTGGAGCCAGCACCCAGCCGGGCTGTTAGCACCTCTCTCCTCCCTGCAAAGCAGCCTTGTGCCTGACAAGCTTCTCCTCTTCCTATCTTCCCTTCCAGCATCCCTCCCATGCCCCTCCCAGGGTCCCCCACTGGGGGACATCAGAGGCAGCTGCCACCAGGCCCGGCACATCCCTCTTGTATGCTCTCAAACAACCCCCACAGTGCTCACCACCGTCATGCAAGGCCTTCACACCCACGAAAATTAATTTGAGTTATTCCTCTCCTCTCCTCCAGTTCCCTTTTGGCACTTCCAGATTTATTCCTCCCATTGCAAAAGTGTTTGGGATTCCTCTTATCTCCGAACACGGACTGCATTTGTACACGGGGGATGTCATTTGATTACATCTGACCCAAGCTTTAATCCCTCTGTATAAAGTCTCTGTTGTGCTCAGTTTGCCTATGTTAGGATCTTTTCTGAGTTTCCTTAGAGGAAAGACTTGCTTAAATAATTTGGGAAACGATTTGGAAATACTTTTACTTATAAAAGCAGTGAGTTCAGTGCGCTGTCAGTCGTGGATTTATATCGCCTTTGTTTGTGAACATCCAGATGGTATTCTCTGACTCTTAAAATTCTTTTCATGATGTTCACAATGATTATTCACTTAGAAATTCCCACAGGAAGCTGAAAACCCACAATTTGTCAGTCTCCTGCTTGAAAAGCCTCAGTCGGTCCCACGAGGGGCTGAACCCACCCCAGCCCTCCAGGTGACTCCTCTCACCCAGCAGAGACCACACGGTGCACCTTGCAGGGTCGGTGCTGGGGAGCATCCCCTTGGCCACAGGCACCAGTCAGGCACTTTGGAGAAGAGCCAAGCAGGTCAGGCACTCTCCTCCTCCTCAAACCCATCCAGACACGTCCCCCGGGAGCCCCAGCCAGCCCTGTTGCAAGCCTGGCCGCTGTGGCAGCTCCGAATGGGAGCTGGCTTTTTGGAAAGCCTGGCCCCGGCTGTGGTGCTGAGCTCTGGGAAACCTGGCACTGAGCTCCTCGGAATCTGGCTCTTGACACTTAATGACTTTCTCTTATCCAACGTGCTCTGTTATTTAACTAGGAATAAAAGTCGGATGTTGACTGCCAGACTGTCTCTCCATCCTCAGCTGTTTCTGAAGCTGCTCTGCACCACCATCCCTCCCACGTTCTGCTGCTTTCACCATTGCTCATGTTTTTACACAAGTGCAGCCTTCAGCTCCTTGGGCACTGTCTGTGCTCCTCTGGAGCCTATTCCTGGCCTCAGTGCTGGGATGAATTCTCCACCATCTGCCAGGTTTGCTCTCTGGAAGCCTCCCTGCTGTCTGAGTCAGGAGGAGAACACCTCGATGTCACCCACACCTGGTTGGGAAGCACAGAAGATGCAACAGCCCCATTCTTCCTCCTTAGCCAGGCACAAGGAGCTGGTGGGTTCCCTGATTGCTGCAGTCAGAGCAGGGTTTCCTCCTGATCACAGGTCACCCCTGCTTGTCTACACCAGGTGCCAGCAACTGCTGTGTCCCCGTGCTGTCAACCTGTCCTGGCCCTGGAGAGGTGGGTGCTGTGCTGTGTCAGTGGCTGATACCTTGGGGCTGCCTTACCATGCCCCAAATGCAGGGAGTGGGGAGGGTTTGGCCCTGCTGCCTCTCTGCAGCTCATAGGAGAGCTGGGAGCCTTTTTCCAAGGTTATTCCGGTGCATCTCCGCCCCTTCTCCTGCTCTCTCCCTTTGCCTTCCCTCAGCCTGGACTCAGGATGGATGAACTTTTGCCAGTGCTGGAAAGCAGCTTCACCACACGGAGATGGTGTTTCTGCCTCTCCTGAGAGCTATAAAGCTGTGAGCTGGATGCTCAGTTCCCACCCGGAGGTGTCTGTCCAAGTCCCACCCGTCCCCAGGTGTGGCACTGAGATGCCCTGTGGGAAGCCTCACCACCCTTCATCCAGCTCCAAGCATCCCTGGACCATCCAGCCAGCCCACAGGACCACCCTTCCTTCCTCCTCGGGAGGAAGCAAACACAGCCACCACACGTTTATGGAGCGAGACCTTGGATGCCTCGTTTTCCTCCCGGGCTGGGAATTGGCTCCAGGTGTTTTTGCTCAGGTCTCACACACAGAAAGGGTGCTGTGGAGGGAGAGGATGCAGCCACCAGCCCCCAAAACCTCGCACTTCATCAGCTCCCTGAGGAGCGCAGCACACCGGGGGGGAATCAGGGCAGTGCCTCCCTCCCTCACACATCCCGGTCGGGGTCAGCTCGGCGGAGGGAGGGAGCAGGGACCGCTGTCCTCAGAATGGCAGCCACGCGGGGGAAATAGTTTTCAGGCTCAAATGCACGCCCAAAAGGAGAAGGGGTCCTGTGGCAGGCTGGGCACACAAAAGTGCACCACCCCACCCCATCCCCACGCCGAACACACGCCCAGCCACACAAAAGCCAAGGAACGCAGCACCAGCGGCCGGGCCGGGCCAGAGTGAACACACACGTCGCCGAGTGCACCTCATTTACAAAGCACCACCAGACACACACTCTAAACACGAACCACATGTTGGCCGGCGCGGAGCAGCACAGCAACGCCCAGGGCCGGAGCACATGCGTGCACGCCCTGCCCGGCACACGCTGCCCGGGAGCACACGCCGCGTTCCCGCTCGGCCTCGACGTGTTCCCGCCGAGCCTCACCAACCCTCAGCAGCACGTGCCCCTCTGGTTGCCCCCGTGGACCTGCCCTCCATGTAGGGACATCTCCCATCCTGTCCAGCTCCCCCGTGCTGACAGGTGCCTTCGGAGACTTCAGGGGGTCTTCTGCTCCTCGGTCTGGTTGGTGTGGGTGGGATCACCTCTCCCTGAGGGGAGGGACAACTGCTACAACAGCCTCCAGGCACCAGGGCACTCTGCCCTGCTCGTGACAGGAGTGACAAGAGGTGAGGGATGTCTCTGAAGAAGCAGCAGGAGCTTGGGGAGTATTAGGGCCCTCAGTAGAGGAGGAAACTCCAAGTCCCTCTAATGTGGATGCAGAGGAGCTGTCGCTGCAGTGGGAGGCTGGGAACAGGTCTACACCCTCCACCAGAGAATATCCTGGCACCAAAAGCTGGGGCTTGTCTTTCTGTGGACAGAGCATCTTGTCCTCCACACATCCAACACTCCTCAAGGCTGGCTCTCACCTGCTGCTGAGCATCACCTCAGCTCCCTTGGGTCATGTGCACACACACCTCGAGCCCAATCTCAGGGCTCCTTGGGCTTTGAACCACGCAGCCCTCTACTGCAAGCAGGGCTAGTGGGGCTCCTTGACTCATAAGCCACACAGGCCATGCTCCTCTGTGTCCCTTTAGGGTTCCTCAGGCAGCCCAGCACTAGTAAGGTTCTTCTGAGTCTCACCAGACCCCAGGGGAAGAGTCTGGACCTGGACTGAGACAGCACAGTCACACCTACAGCATCCCCAGCCAAGGCCTTGCCTTTGAAGTGCTTTTTCCTTCAGAAACACAGCCAGGAGGAAAAGTGAGAAAGCCGCCGCACGAGAGTTGGTCAGAAACATTTAGACAAGACATTTCTCCATTGGAATGTGCTGGCTCATCGAGATGTTTTGTGGAGACGGTTTGATTGCAGTTAAACACTGCCAGGAAACTGCCAGACCTGCTGCCTGGCGATCCTCCGCCTCCCGAGCAGCTGCCTGGGGCACGGGCAGCCACCCAAGAGCCTGCGGAGTCTGCAAGCCCCAGGTCTCCACTCACCGCTCCACGAGAAGCTCAGCTCCCATGGCTGGCCTGGGTTTTGGCTGGAGGACAGAGCAGCAAGAGGAGTAGCGTGAAGTCAGCGTTCCCAGGAATTCCCTGGACCTGAGCGTCAGGGCAGCCGGCTTCAGATCCAGACCCTCCCAGAAAAATGTGTGGACTGGAGAAGCTCTGTGCCTTGGGTTCATCCTATGTCCCAACAAGCCCAAATATCCAAATGTCAGATTTTCGGGAGGGGGAAAGAGACTTGGTTTGTGCACCAGACCCTGAGAGGGTCTCCCTGGGTTCAGCTGCCGTGAGATCTGTGTTGGTACCAGGCTCCAGCAACTCCAGCAGCTCCAGGAGCTCCATCCCCGGGGAGAAGCATAGGGACCTGACAGGAGAAATCTGTCCTTCTGTCCCTGCTGAAGGAATGACAGTCTTCCCCAGGCAGGTCCAGAGACAAACTTTGGCTAAAAGGTGGGGAAAAGCTGTTCTAAGCATCACTATGTGCATAAACCCTTCTGACACGAGAGGAGAGGTACATTCACAGCTGTGGCAGTGAAACAGGCACTGGATCCCCCACCAAAAGTACTTTGCAGCACAGGAGAAAGATTTCCCTGCCCTTAGTAGACAAGCAGAGACTGCAATTTGTGGCCAAGATTTGGGGTGTTTATTCCAAGACTCAGTGTTGACTCTGGAAGGGCCCCAGTGTGGGGACAAACAGAAGAGGGTTTTTGGAGGGTTTCAAACCTCAGGTAGACGAAGCCACAATAACCCTGACTGAGTGTTGGCAACGGTTCTGCTGTGAATCAGAGACTGGCCCGGAGCCCTCCAGAGCCCCCTCCCATCAAACCCTGAGGGGCTCTGAGGGAACCACCCCAAGGGGGTGCTTTCAAAGACTGGACCTCTCCTGCCAGGGGATGCAGGTGCTCTGCACGCAGGCTGAGGAACACGTTTCAGGCATCTGTTTCTCCACATTCCCACTCCTGCCAGCTTGACTCCAGTCCCAGGCAGCCGCAGGCCGGGCAAAGGGACCGTGTTCCACGGGACACGGGTGGATGGCTGACAGGCCCTGCATGATGACGGGCGTGGGATCCCCTCCAGCAAACAGGAGGGCTCTGTGATGTCATTCGAGAGGCAGTAGTTGTGTCAATGCCCCGCTCTGTTGTGGGACAGGTAATTAAATCCGGCCCCAGATTTTGATCAGAGACTAAACAATACAAAAGCCACATGGGCTACGTGAAATGCGACTGAACTCTGGCCGGCTGACAGCTCTCGGGAGCAGCTGAGCTGAGGCCCATCACTTGTGAGCGAGTTCCTGCAGTCCCAGTCCTCCACTGTTTAACATGGAGACAACATGACTAATGTTATAAGTGATTAATGGCTGAAAAACATGATTAATATTGGCTGCACATGGCACAGGCTGCGGTGGGAGAGAGCAACCACTGTGCCCTGTGAGAAGCAGCATTTTTCTGGCCTTGTGTGAAGCCACTTGGGCAGGAGTAGGACATGGACTGGGGGCTTCGGGCCTGTATCCACAGACTGAGGGTCCTGACCCCCAGGTGGGGGGTTCCATCCCAGGAGGCAGCTTGGGGGTCTGGCAGGTAATTTGCGATCACAATTCCCAAAACAGTGACACAGAGGAGCTGGAGCAGAAGCAGGAAGGTTGTGAGTGTCCTGGTGTGCCCCCACCAGGGCCTGGGCTCAGCTCCCACCCAACACAGGGGAGGGTGGCTTGATAAAAGGTCTGGGAAGAGCCCCAAAATTATTATAGAGGTGAAACCAGGTGGCATCAGGAACCACTGAGCTACAGGAGACACTGTGATGTCCACAAAGATGTTTTGATGGGCAGTATATGAGGGCTCAATGTCTTTATTTACAGAGAGGTGTTTGCAATCCTTTAGGAGACTGAAGGCATTGGACAGCCCCTCTCGAAGAAGAGGACAACAATCTGTCCCTGGGGAGTGACAGGGAGGGAAGGTCACAGGTAGAGCAGAGTGGACAGGAACCTGTGTCCCAGCAGGGATCTGGGAAGAGATGGCTCACCATAGTCAGACATCAGTGCTGGAAAATCCACTAGAGATAAAGGGGTTAAGAGATCATGGAAAACCTCTTGAAGGACCAGCAGGACAATGATTCAGAGAGCAACATCTGTCGTGTGAAATGCCAACAGGTTTTCTCCCAACAGTGCTGCAAGGACTGGGAACAGACAACTCCTCCTGGGAGCACTGGGCAGATCCCAGTGCCGAGGGAGCTGTCCGGCCCTGAGCTCCAGGAAAGACCCTGCAGCCCTCCTTGGAGCACAGACCCCTGTGGAGCAGTGGCCACCCACCAGCCCCCTCCCACGGGTCAGGGAGGCTCCCGAGCGCTGGCGCTGCCTCCTCCAGGAGCGAGCGAAACCATCCCAGATCCACCCGACTCCAGGAGTGACCATTCCCGGGAGGTGGCCGGGGGGGGGGGATTAGCGGCACATTCCAGCCGCCAGCGACCGCCGGGCCAGCGCGGGGCGGATCAGCGGGGCTTTGCCGGCTGCCCCCCGGGGATTATCGGGACTCAGTGGCACGCTTTAATAACTCGGGATATTTTTTTTTCCCTGCAGAAACAGCGAGCTCGGCCAAGCCGTGCCCCGGGAAAGGCTGGCGGGGGGGATGGACAGCGGGATGGACAGGGGGATGGATGCACGGCTGCCTGAGGGTGGAAGGTTCCCCCTCCTGTGGGACCGAAGGGAGCGATCGCGGCGCTGGTCCCCGAGGCCCCGCGGCTCCCCGGGGACCCGGGGCTGCCAGGGGCCAGGGAGGCAGACGTGCGTGTGCGGGGAGGAATGTTTGCTCGGGCAGGTCCAGCCCCTGCGCTATTTCTGATCCCAAGAGGCCCCGAGGGAGGGCTGTTTATCAGGGATAGACTGTACCAGATTGACTTGGCATCTCCGAAAAAAAAAACAAAGCTCGTTTTTGGGGGTGGTTTTTCTTTCAGACAAGAGGTAATTACGAGGAAGGCTGGAGGAGAAGGAGGGTGACACGGGACCTTTTGGGCTATAAGGGAGAGGACGGGGTGTGCTGCAGCTACCAGAGCTCCTTACAGCGCATTTTTGGGAACAGGTCACCAGCATCCCTGAAGAACAAGGGGCACAAAAAGGAATATGGCGGGTCAGGAAGCTGCAGGAGAGCAGGGCATGGGTGACTTTGAGAACTGGAGTCAGGAAACGGGCACAGGTGTGATGCTGCAGGAAGATTTTGCACTTAGAGCTGTCCACGGGGCTGGCTTTGTCTGGTGGAAGCCCCCAAGGCAAAGACAGGCTTCAGATGTCACCCCTAAGCCAGCGATGTGACATGGCTGTGTCCAGAGGGTCAAAGGGTCAAAAGGATCCTGGGGTTACCACAGCAGGGGTCCTGGGATCCTGGGGGATGGGATTTGCCACCTCTGTGCTGCTGCTTGCCCACCATGTGCCCTTGTCCTCTCCCTCTCCTGGGAAGCACAGACCCTCACTGGAGCTGTCCACAGGCCTCCATGAAGTTCCTCGAGGTCCTGGAAGCTTCCCACTGTCTCCTGGCTGTCTCCTGCCCAGCCATGTGCTGGAGTGGTTGCTGATGCTGGGTGGGGGGATCTGGAGTCCTCAGAGGAGGGGACAGAAGTTCTGCAAGGCCTCTGTTCACAGGAGGGACTCGATGGTCGGCGTTTCCTCACAGCTTCCAAAGAAACAAGACCTTGGCCACTGCCATGGGATGTCTCAGGCAGGGAAAAGGCACCTTCTAAGTGTTCACGTGGAACTGAACGTGTCTCTGACCCACGGGATGGGCTCCTGGAGGAGGCACACTGGGCATCCCAAGCGTGGGGACAAGACAAACTGAGCTGCTCCCAAGTCATGGGGAGGTTAAACAGGAGACACCTACCTTTATCCCACTGGGAAGGAAGGGTGTGAGACCCCACCTTGCTGTTGTGAGCCCAGGAGGGCACAGGGCATGAGAGGGAGCTACAGGGCTTTGATCTACAAGGCATTATCAGCCTCAGGACGTCCTGGCTGGCAGGTACCCGAGCCTGCGCCTGGGACGGGCTCCCAGGCAGGGAACGGGGCCAGCAGAGGAACGGGGCTGGGGCTGGGGATGGGATACAGATAACGGTGGTTCTGGGCCAACATCTGCCCCTGGTGGGTTCCCTTTGGGAGGGGAGCTTGTGGGGATCGTGGGAGTAAGCAGGGGACATGCAGGGACAGCAGCCATCCCAGGGCAGCCCATGGCGGGGCAAGAGCTGGCACGGGGCGACTCCTTTCAGGAAGGTTCACCCGTGCAGCTCTCCAGGACTCACTCTCTGGCACCAGGAGGCAACTTCCAGGAACTTCTGGCTGCCTGGGAAAGCCTCGGCCGCCGGCATGTCCAGCCTTTTAAGGAGCTTGTCCTCCACAGCTGAACTCCCCCTGCCTTCTTCGGGCATCCTGGACAGTGCAGGCACGGCCAGCAGTGCTCCAGCACGACATGGGACTGGCACAGGCAGGATGAGCTGGGGACCCTGCAGCACCTGGGCTTCAGAGGGAGCAGAGGGGAAGAGCTTGGGCAGGGATTTGAGGGGTCTCCATCCCCGAGGACGTGGAGAAGGTGTTGAGATGTGTCACGGTGACACCTTCTCTGAGCACCATGAGCCTCACGGTCACTGGGCTGGGCCCTGTGTCTGCACTGGGTGGCAGAGCAGGAGGGCACCTGGGTGTGTGTAAGCACCTTCTTCTCTGCACACCTGGCTGGCCATGAACCCATTGGCATGTTTGGGTGCTCCCAGCTGTGTGTCTGCCCTGAGGTTCGTGCACCACTCGTGTCTGCACTCACCAGCACAGCTCCCATGTCCCTGTGCCTGTGCCAGGGTGGGGAGAGCAGGGATGTGTGTGCAGATGTGCACGTGGGGCTCTGCCACCACCACGGGAAGCTTCTGTGGGACCTCGGGGTGCTGGCTGGCTGAGGGTACATCCCCCCTGCAGTGCCCATCGTGCCTGAACCCTGCAGCTTTGTCTGGGGCAGAGGAGGGCACAGCTCCCGCTGTGCTGGTTGACACCATCCCACTCCCTGCGTGTGGCATCATGCCCTGCCAGCTCTCCTGGCAGTTGTCACTTCCAGAAGAAATCTCAGGGGTTGCTGAGGGACACGGTTTCCTCCAATTGTCCCCGAGCTGTGGTGCTGGGCCGGGCAGGGGGCTGAGCTCAGCCCACGGCCTTGGCACCACGGGCACCAGCGCCAGCACCGCGCGAGGTGGGGCGGCGAGATAAGGGGCCCAGACACAAAACACAGCAAAGCCAAGGCTGCCAAGGCACAGGGACAGGAGATTTCAGGACATGCACCTTCCAGAGGGACACCTTGTCCTCACAGGGAGGTCATGGCCAGGGAAGATTCTCCCTGTGCCCTGGTTGGTGGCTGCACTGCAGGGTTAGAGGGTGACAGAGGATGGTGGAGCTGAGAATCAAGTGGGAGCCATTCATAAAATCACAGAATCATTAGGGGTGGAAAAGCCTTTAAAGGTCGATTCCAACCATCCCCCCAGCACTGCCAAGGCCACCACTAGCCCATGTCCCCAAGTGCCACATCCACATGTCTGTTAAATCTCTCCAGGGATGGGGACCCCCCACTGCCCTGGGCAGCTGTGCCAGGGCCTGACCATCCTTTCTGTGATGAAATATTCCCCAATATCCAACCTAAATCTCCTCTGGGGCAACTTGAGGCTGTTTCCTCTCCTCCTGTCCCTTGTTCCCTGGGAGTAGAGCCTGACCTCCCCCCGGCTCCCCCCTCCTGTCAGGGAGTTGCAGAGCCAGAAGGTCCCCCCTGAGCCTCCTTTTCTCCAGGCTGAGCCCCCCCAGCTCCCTCAGCTGCTCCTGCTGCTCCAGCCCCTTCCCCAGCTCTGTTCTCTTCCCTGGACACGCTCCAGCCCCTCAATGTCTCTTTTGTCATGAAGGGCCCAAAACTAAACCCAGGCTTCAAGGTCTGGCCTCACCAGTGCCAAGTCAGGGAACAATCACTTCCCTGGTCCACTGGTCTCTGACTCCTAGCTTTTGGCACAGATCCCAGGGCTTGTCCATCTCTCCCAGTTCCTTGTAGCAAGTGACCTGGAGTAGTCTGATATTTGAGCAGCTGGATGGGAGCATCCCATGTCATGCGGGCTGCCTGGGGCTTGCAACAGGCACCGCACCTGGCAGGGGTCCCAGAACCCCTCTGAGCACAGCCCAGGGGGTGACCCACCCCATCCCAGTGGGGAGCAAGGCTGTAGGGTAGCCCCCAGCACCAAGGGGGTTTGGAGGAGGGAGAAAGCACTGGGTGGGCTGAGTCCTCTCCAACCATGGGAGGACTGCAGCCATGAGGAAAATCCAGGACAGGGCCAGGTGCAGGGAGTCCAGCCAGCACAGACCACACCCCACCCTGTTTGGAGGCACGTCTCATGGAAAAAGTGACCTGTGGGCTCCAGGTTTGTTTTCTCGTCACGTCCTGTGCACTTTTCAAGGCTTCTTTGGGTTTTGATCAGCAAAAAAAAGGTTACTGTAAAAAGCGTTACTGAAAACTGTTTCGTTGCAAACTGCTCGTTTTGCACGACTCGTTCTGACCAAGCAGCTGAGCCCTCAGCCCTTGCGTGACTTGCTCCATCTGACACTGCTTTGGGAGAAGTCACTGCAAGGTCTCCCTTGTTCTCCCACTGGGATTTGCTGGAATCATGAGCAGAGGGCCAAGGAAAGCAGCAGCTCTGCAGGTCCTGAAAGGGGTGTCAGGCCCTGGCACAGCTGCCCAGGGCAGTGGTGGAGTCTCCATCCCTTGAGGCGTTTAATGGACATGTGGATGTGGCACTTGGGGACATGGGTCAATGGTGGCCTTGGCAGTGCTGGGGGAACAGTTGGACTCCATGATCTCAGAGGGCTTTTCCAACCTAAGTAATTCTGTGATTCTGCTGCCCCATAAAAGCAATTTGGCAGCGGCCAGGGATCCAAAATGTGTGCTGCCTCATCCCCAGACAGCTGGGTCCAGACAGAGCTCACAGTACCTTCACACAGCATTTTCTAGCATTCCATCTACTCCTTCCCCACATCCCTCTTCAGCATCAGGAATGTGTCCTTTAGCACTTGCTCATCCCAGCCCAACCTCTATGTGCTGGCAGAAGCATCTTGGGGGGCTGGAGGTGGCCCAGCAATGTTTGGTCCCTCTGGCACACTTTGGGCATCCCCTCCCCTCCCATCCCATTCCATCCCATCCCATCTGAACACTGCCCATCCCATCCCACCTGGCAGCCACTGCTGCACGATTTCTCATCCACAAGCAACTGCTGACAGTCAGGGTGACTCCTGGGCAGGGAGAGCTTCCTGCAGAGCCAGCCAAGGGGCCGTGGGAAGGTAGAAAGTCTGGAGAGACCCCTCCTCTTCCAGGCAGTTGTGTTTCCAAGGCTGCCGTGCCCCAAGGCCCCCTGAGGCAGATAACAGCCTTCTCACTGTCTCCCAGCCCTGCTGCCCCAAATCCACCAAAAGCTGGTTGAGAGGGTTAAGGTCCTGATTCTGCCTGTCACGTGTCCTCATGCCAGGGAAGGGGCCAGAGCAGGGCAGGGAGGGTTTGCACCCAGAGCTACCTGGGGAAGATCTCCAGGAAGTAGGAGGAAAAGCCGAGGTGTCCCCACTATGGAAAGCAGTTCCGTGGCATCAGCAAGAAGCAAGCAAGGCTTTATCCTGCCTGTAGGAGAAGCTGTTTGGAGGCATTTCATCCATGGATGGGCACTGCCCAGGTGCCCTGATCCCCTCATGCCCAAGTATCCACCCCCCTGGGCTGCCCCAGCACTGGGGTGGGGGCAGGTCGGGGAGCAGAGCCCGGGCAGAGGGGGCAGATGAGCTGTGGGCAACCTGCCACATTCTCCAGCCCAGCCTGACCTGGCAGAGGGCCCAGGAGGCAGGGGGGGAAGGCTGCAGGAACTTGATAAGGGGTGTGGAGGGTGGGGACACGGGGCTGGCTCCGGGCTGCCCGAGGGGAGCTGTGGGCACAGCCGGGGTCCCAGGCAGCAGCTGAGCAGTGACAGGCAGGGTGAAGGGTGGGAATGGGCACAAACCTGCTTGGATGTGGCAGGGAGGGAGTGTGGTGCCCTCAAGCAAGCAGGGAAAGGATCCCTGCAGGTTGGGCTGGCTCAGATGCAGCTGCACGGGGGCTCAGTGAGCAGCCTGTGCCCAAGGGACGTGGAGAAGCCGGAGCACGGCAGTCCTGCTCTGCCCAGGCACCACCTGCACATTCCTCTGTCCTCCCTCCCAGCTCATAGGACCCCATGGTTTGGAGCTACAAGGGGTTTTGGCTGGAGCCCGATGGTCCCTGAGCTCGGGGACACCAGAGTCCAAGGCTTCCTCCTGAACCTCTCTGAATGTGCCCCCAAGATTATCCCCCCTCGTGCTGACCACGGGCAAGAGTTGGCCAACTGGCCCAGCAGTACTTGGGTGTGCTTAGGCCTTCACAGGTAAGGATGGACTGGCATCACAGAATCACAGAGTCATGGAACGGTTTGGGTCGGAAGGGACCTTAAAGACCATCTCATTCCACTCCTGGCCTGGGCAGGGGCACCTTCCACTAGCCCAGGTTGCTCCAAGCCCCGTCCAACCTGGCCTTGGACAATTCCAGCGATCCAGGGGCAGCCACAGCTTCTCTGGGTAACCTGTGCCAGAGCCTCCCCACCCTCCCAGGCAAGAATTCCCTCCTAATATCCAATCTAAATCCCTCCTCTTGGAGTTTAAAACCATTCTCCCTTGTCTTGTCACTCTCTACCCATGTAAAAAGTCTCTCTCCTTTTTTTTCAGAAGTCTCCTTTAGGCACTGGAAGGGTGTCCTTGGAGCCTGCTTTTCTCCAGGCTGAACAACCCCATCTGTCTGTGTTCAGAGGAGACAGGCTTAGACCATCCCAGTGGCCTTCTGTGCCTCAGTTCCCCCCCCCATCCTGGACAGGTGGGACACCAGAGCTTGAACACCCTTGTATGGCCCAGGCAGGGCAGAGCTGGGTTGATCTTGGTCTGAGACCCCCAGGGCAGTGAGACAGGAGCCAAGGCAGGAATCTGCTGGCCTTCAGCCCTTGGAATTCCTATTAGGATAATGCCAGCTGGTGCCAGAGCTGTGGGTCAGGGAACTGGGGGGGTGGCACAGAGGGCAGTCCCCATCTGTCCCTCTGCTCTCTGTCCTCCCATCCACTGCTGGGACCATGGGCTGCTCTGTTCCTCCTGCGTCCCAGCACCTTGTTTCTCCCCGTAGCACATCCCAGGGGGATGCCCTCCCCGTGGTGCCCTGGGGGTCCAGCTCCTGCTGCCCGACAGGGGCTGCTCGGGACCCCCCTGCCTGCCCTGTTGCTGCCCGGCACCACCTCCCACCTCCACCGCAGCGACCAAAACAGCCGGTGCTTCAGAGCCCGCCCAGCCCCTCCTGTGACCCAGACAGGCCCTGCTGCGAGGGAACAGGGGGTCAAGGGCCACGGGAACATCTGGGGGGAGGCACAGCCCACTCCGCACCCGCACAGAGGGGCTGCCACGCACAGGCAGCGCTTGGGGGTCGGGGGGTGCAGGGGGCTGTGCCCCCAGCCCCGTGCCGCGCCGGCAGGGGGGTGTGCTGGCAGCATCCCTCAGACACAGCTGCTCCCAGGTCTCCCAGCAGCAGCACACAGCTGGTCACCGGCCACCGGCACATCTGGAACCGCTCAGGCCGGTCCAGGCAGCTGCCCACGGAGAGCACGGCAGCAAAGGGAGAGCTGGATGCTCTGGAGGGCCAGGCCTGGGGCAAGGGGGGGGCCACTGCACCCCACTAGAGCCACCCCAGGACGTGCTGCTGTCCCCACGCGCTGTCTTAGAGGGGAAGCCACACAAGGAGTGGCTGAGGGTACTTGGTTGTCCAGCCTGGAGGAAGCTGAGGTCAGACTTCATCGGGGTTTGCAGCTTCCTCCCGAGGGGCAACTCCGATCTGTGCCCTGTGTGACCAGAGACAGGACCCAGGGAATGGCTGGAGCTGTGTCAGGGCAGGGTCAGGTTGGGTATCAGGAAAAGGTTCTTCCCCCAGAGGCTGGTTGGGCACTGCCCAGGCTCCCCAGGGCAGTGGGCACAGCCCCAAGGCTGCCAGAGCTCAGGGAGGGTTTGGACAACACTCTCAGGGACAGGGTGGGGTTGTTGGGGGGTCCTGAGGAGGGCCAGGAGTTGGACTCGATGATCCTTGAGGGTCTCTTCCAACTCAGGATATTCTGTGATTCAATGAGTTTATGATTCTACGATTCTTGCTCCAGTCCTGCAGGATGTCATCCCTTATCCCCAGGGCTGGGCTGCAGGGACTGGATGAGCGGTAGAGCCAGGGCAGGGTGCTGTAGGGATGCCATTCCAGCCACTCCATCCAGGCCTCTTCCCCTGGCCAAGAGCCTTGACCTGTCAGGGCCTTCCCAAACCAACCTCCATCAGAGGATGGAGCAGATGATACCTGGATGCTCTCGTGGAGGCTGGAGCCTGGCTCTGTCAGCTCTTGTTGGCAGTGCCACAAGCATCACTCCTGTGTAAAACAGGCAAAAGCCCCAGTTACACTGAAAGAGGGCACAGTGGAGGTGAAAACCAGCCCCTGTCCTGCCTGTGCTTTTCCCTCCCCAAGGCAGGTCTGTCTGCTTTTAAAGCGAAGGGTGTCCATCCATGTGGTTTCCCCAAGCCACTCTGGACAATTCCTACCAGCCTCCAGCCCAGGGAGGCTCCTGCCTGGGCACGTGGTGGACTCTGTGCTGTTTCCTGCAGCAGCTGGACCATCTCCAGAGCATCTGCAGAGCGCCAGCCCTCCCCCCAGACAGGGGTGACCCACCACTGCCCACCAACACACTGGCAAGGGAAGGGGAGAGAGGGAGTGGTGTCCCAGTGCCAGGGTCAAAAACATCACTAATGAAGCATCAGTAGCTCATCAGGGGAAAGCAGGGCTGTTCCCAATTAGTCCAGATCTAGATTAGGCAAGAGAGGTGAGTAAGAGCGTGGGCTGGACCCATGTAAAGTTATTGGCTCAACTAGACCAAAAAATAAACTGGAAAAAAAAAAGGAAAGAGAAGAAATACCATATTCAGGTCTGGTTTGTTTATTCAGAAATAGAGAAAATTAAAACATAAGTACTAGGAAAAAATATGCCAGCTCTAAATTCTGCCTGAGATGATGATTTTATTAGCAAAGAATCTAGATCTCAAGTTATGTCTCAAAACAACACAAAACCAGATGCAGAGGTCAATACTCTCCTGCCTAATAACAATGCTTTCAGTGACATCCTTAAGGAAGGGATGGATTCATCAGCATTGCAAGAGACTTTTTAAACAAAGTTGGCCAGCAAAGACAGCAAGATTTCACTATTAGAATCTGCAATTCAAGTTGAGACAGAGCATAATGAAAGCTCTGTTCCAAATGCAATCCCATGACATCACCAAGACTCAACAATTAACATCAGCTGCTTCCCAAGTAGTTTGAAAAATGGAGGTAAAGTCATAACTCATCAGCTAAAACTATCCCATAAGAAAAATCAGTGGTATCCTTAATAAAAAGGGGGCTTCAAGCCATTTCCAAGGGGAGCAATAGCAAAAGTAGTAGGAAATAAAGTAGGTGAAACTAAGACAAATGTTGAAAAAATAAAACTTTTGCAGCAGAATCAAGTCCTGTGAACAAAACCCTCTCACTACCAACCAAAGAAAAGATATCTTGAAAGATACCTTAGCAAAGATTAACTTTGCAGGTTTGGAAGAGACTACTCAGTTACAGAGAATAATGTGGGTATGACAAGAGTGTTGTCAGAACAGGCTGCCCAGGGAAGAGATGGAGTCACCATCCTTGGAAATGTCAAAAATCATGTGGATGTGGCATCTGGGGGACGTGGTTTAGTGGTGGCTTTGGCAGTGCTGGTTTAATGGTTGGACTCGATGGTCTTAGAGAGCTTTTCAGCCTTAATGGTGTTATGAATTTTAAAAGAAGAGACTCAAAAGAACAAAGCCTAAAGCCTTGTCACAGAAAGGGTTAAGAGATCCTGCAACCAAAACCAGTACTGGGAGCACTGGGACCAGAAGGCCTCTGTTAATTGGCTTTTTTAAGTCTTTTCTTCCTTGCAGTCGCTGGTGTGCAAACCCCAAATGTTTTGCATTTTGTTGCAAAACCTTCCAGGCATCCCTACAAGGGGGGGTTGCGAAGTGACACAGGGGAGGTGAGAGCTAACAAGGGGGAATGAAGTGTCTCCCAAGCATTTGAAAAGTTGGGATTGATGGGATGAGAGCTACAACCACTTTGGCAGCTCCGGGTACCTCCCATGGGAACGAAAAAGGAGGCAGATGAACGAGACACTGTGTCCATCGGGTGCAGTGGCTCTGCATGGATGTGACAGGGATGTGACAGGGATGTGACACGGATGTGACATGGATGTGACAGGGATATCTCCATTCCCATGGATGCAAGAGGCCCTGTCAGTGGTTTCCACAAAGCCAGATTTCTAACCCAGAACTGCAAATCAAGACATGGATCATGTCTGGCAGAGCATCTCCCAGGAGGCCTCCCTGGCTTTGCTTGCTGCCATCTGTCCTGGAGGAAAAGCTGATGAGGTTCCACCACAAAAAAAATGCCATTATCAGTCCCTGCTCGTTCCTGGCATTTCAGATCCCACAGTAACACGCCAGCTACTAAGATATTAAGACATTTTGCAGTTTGGAATGGACAAATATGGCACTGCATCCATGATAAAGGTGCCCAGTGGGAGTAGGAACAGTCTCCAACACCCTGGGAAACCCTGTCTTATCTTTAAAGAAAGCTGCAAATACATGGCATTTGGCATTTTAGAGAGTGTTTATCAGCAATGCTGATGGCAAAGAGAAGCTTCTTTAACTCTTGAAAGCCAAAGCAAAAAAAAAACCAACAACCTTGTTTTGGACACTTTGTACTTGGCAGTCATGTCTTACATTCTCAGTGTGGGAGGATGACTGAGAGGGTTGGATGGGTTGACCAAGAAATAAAACATTGCGACCTGAGGGCAGGTGCTTGCAGGACATTTGCTCCAAAGCAGGAGTAAAGCAGAGAAAAAGCATTGAATGTGTCGTGTTAGGGAGCCTCAGAGAAGGTGCAAGGCTGATTTCAGAGGGGCTGGTGGCAGAAAAGAAGAGGAAACTGAGGGCTGTCCATCTTCACTCTCTCCATTCCTGGCACCAGAGAGCCCTGCACGGCCCCTCTGTGGGTCTTTGGGGACCCTGCTTGAGCCCCTGGCCCCTCAAAAGCTGCTGCTCCAGCAGCTCGTGCTCCCCTGGCTCCTGCTCATCATCATTCCAGGAAGCCAGGGGAAGGCAGGGATGGTGCAGAGCCCTGGGACAGGGTCCTTTCCCTGCTGAGTCCCACTCCTCATCCAGGGTTTGCTCTGTGGATTTGGGTTCATTCTGGGGCCTCATGGCAGGCAGGAGCTCCTCTTCTTTTCTGCCACCAGCCTTGTACCTTCTCTCAGATTCCCTAACATGACACACTCAGTGTTTTTCTGAGCTTTACTCCTGCTTTGGAGCAAATGTCCTGCAGGCAGGAGCTTCTAGTAGCTCTGTGCAGTGAGGAGGGTCCAACCCCTGTGAGGCCCTGACCCAGCTCTTGCTGGATCCTCAGAGTGACAACAGGTTTCTAGAGAAACCAAATCACCAGCAAGGTCTGGTCCCTGGTGACTCAAATACAGAGATGAAGGCTGCAGTTAGGAAATACTGTGGGTTTTCCTGGTTTTTCTGCAGCTTGGGAATAAGGGCAGAGCCCATCCAAGTGAGGACACGGTCTCTCAGCACCAGGTCCAGGTCTACAGCCTCACTGCTCTCCCACTTGCAGGGGCCTGGCTCTGACAGTGCCCTCCCTAACAGGAACAGAAAGCCCATAGGAAACTTTTCCCACTTTAAAAATACCCACGTTTTGCCTGGGGAGGGTAAGAGAGCACAGAAGGTGGGAGATGACCCCTGATCTGGAGGCACCCAGGCAGCTGATGGGCATCACCAAGCACCAACCAGCAGCAGGGCACTGGGTCCTGTGCTGGTCATCTTTCAGATGCACCAAACTGAAGACCATGAGGCCACAAACACGACTGGAGTGGTGTTGTCCTGTGACCACTGAGACCAGGAATGAGCTTTTGGCTGAAGCTCCTCTGCCAGGAAGGCAGCCAGGCTGCGTGTGAGGAGAACTCAACCCCTGCCCTCTGCAATTAGTTCCAGTCATGGTCAGTGTTGAAATATGTGCTAATCCACACTTGGGCAGGCCTAGCTTTAACTCCCAGCCTTTGGGTCTCGTTATATTAATTTCTCTACTCAGTAAAAGGGCTCCCAAGTACTTACTTGCTGTTTTGATTCTGCAAGGCAGCAAGCCTGATGTGATCATGTGTCTGTTCCTCATCCCTTCCTAATGTGTGCAGCAAATTCAGGCAATTCTGACAGACTGCTGGTGGCCTTAGGAGGCAGCTTTTAAGGATTTAGGCCAGGTTGGATGGGGCATTGAGCAACCTGGTCCAGAGGAAGGTGTCCCTGTCCACGGCAGGGGTTTGGAGCAAGACGGTCTTTAAGGTCCTTTCCAACCCAAACCATTCTGTGATTCTATGATTTTCATTTTTTTTAATTGGACAAATGTGTGGGAAGAGAGAAGCTCTGCTGATAGAGAAGCACTTCCCCATAAAATTCCTGTAGGGAAGAACGTAGAAAACGTTTTCACTGGTGTCCACATCTTCATGGAATAGGGGATCCAGGAGTGGATCTGTTACTCAGACCTCCATTATCCCAGTTAAAATACTGACCCATGAGGAGACATCCCCTTGGAACAGGACATCCACTCCACGAGCTCCTTATCACTGGTAACAAACCATCCTGCTTCTCCCATCCAGCCCAGCCACCCAAACTCCAGCTGCTGGTCCTGCTCCTCAAGCTTTGCTGTCATGGGAAGCATTTACCCCCCCCCGGGGTGAGCAGAGACCTCAGGGCAGGCTCTTCGCCTTCCAGCACTCGCATTCCAGTCCCCACTCCAGATCTGTGCATGCACCACTGCTTTTGCAGAGGGGATTTTCCAGGATAAACAGCTGAGATGAACTCATGGAAATCTGTGCCTTGTTAACCCGGGTTAACAACCCCCAGCAGGAGCCCGGGGACTGGGAGCCCCCTCGGGGGCAGCCTGGGTCAGGGTTTAGGGAGTTCTGCCGGGCACCAGGGGCTGTGCAGGTGGCAGGGCAGTGGGGCTGGCAGGGCTGGACGTCCTGTTCTCCAATCCTGTTCTCCAGCCCAATTACCAGCACCTCGGAGAATGAGGTCATTGCAGCGGCCAGACAGTCTGGGAAAACACTTTCACAGCTCCAGGAGGATTTCCTTTTTCCTCTTTTCAATTGTTCCTCTGTGCTGCCTCCCTCTGCTCCCCCCTCCCCATCCATGTCCTCAGGCCTCCTTTGCACTTGGGCAGAGGCAGCTCCTGGATGCTGCGCTCACGTTATTCCCGCAGGGAGGCAGGAGAGGCAGCCCCAGCCTGCAGAAAGGCTGCAGGGGTGCTGGGAGACACCCTGGTTGCTGCAGTGGATTCTGCTCTCCCTGTTCTATTGTGTGGCCGTGGGAAGGAGGTGGCCACAGAGCTTCTCCTGGAAGCCTCTGGTCAGCCCCGATATCCCTGGGACTGATGGGGGGGTGGCAGGGACAGTGGCTCTGTCCTTATCCTCCTCTTGGTCGTGTATTTGGGACAGTGATGTCTGCTCAGCGTGGCAGGCAGGAGGACCTCAATATTCTACCACCAAAAATACGAAACTCCTGGAAGATGAAAGTCTTCAGAGTAAATATATCCAAAAATATCTCCTGCAGCAGCGTTTGCCAGGATTACTATGAGGTTCCCTTTGCTTCCCACTGTAGCTCTCAGATCCAGAGTTGCAAAAGCCTGGACATGTGTCTCAAGGGCCATCCATGGGTCCCTCTGAAGTTATTTCAGGAATCCTGTGACCACAGCTGCTTTTGTCCTCCAGGACCACACTCAGCCTCCCATCTCTCCACACACAGTGATGCTCCCCCTCCCCTGACAACCCTCCCAGCCCCAGCACAGCCCCGAGTCCTCCCTTCTTCACCAGGGGCTCCCTGGCAGGACCCAAGGGTCACTCTCATGTTTAGCAGTGACCACCACATCCTCCATCCACAGAGGTGGATGTGGTTGTGCAGGATGGGTCCCAGGGGATGGGCAATGCAGGACCAACCTGGAATGGAAGTCCCTTGCCTTCCAATTCATCCAACAGCTTTCTTGGGAAGCAGACGGCATTTGGGGGCCACCACCAGCAGCTTGGCAAGGGACTGGCTCAGACACAGCAAGGTTTTAACCATGCTAAAGCAGGGATCACCAGTCCACTGTCCCCAGAAACATCACCAAAATGTTTCCCAGTGTCCCCATCACCCCTGCCAGCTGCCCAGCTCATCCTGCTGGTGTCCTGCATCCCCTCCACTGCTGCTGTCCATCCTGGGAGCTCCAAAGGGCAGCAGCTGTCGCTGGATCACTTGGCATCACTCTCCCAACTGGTCATGGTTTGTCTTGTGCATCTTGTTCTGAACTCCTTGGCTTTGCATCCCCAGGGGCCTGTCCCCAAGCTGCTCAAGTGCCACGTGGTCACTGTGCTACTGTAGGACCCAAGCAAATCCCAGAATCCCAGAATAGGCAAGGTTGGGAGGGACCACAGTGGGGCATCCATGACCCTGCCTGCTGGAGCCAGGTCATCCCAGAGCACATGGCACAAGCTTGGGACATGACACAGATCCCACATGGCATGGAGTGGTTGGATTGGGGCATGGGAAGGACATGTTTGGACAGCTGGTGTGCCCCTGGCTTTCTGAGGGATCAAACTCTGGCTTTGGGGCACCTCTTCATTCAGACATTTAAGGGGAACATCCAATGAGCCAGACACCGAGGAAGAGGAACCCTCAGGACTTGGTGTCCTGGCACTCCTGGTCCAGCCTGGCTCTGAGGGAAGATGTGCCTGCAGGAAAAACCACATCCCACAGCCACCATCTGATGCTCCACGAGACATCCAGGGAAAGAAGATCTGCAAACACACTTTTCCAAAGGAGCTGCCAGACTTGTCCGTGGCTCCACCACAGCCCCGGGCTCTTGCACTGCCCAGCCACTGCTGCCTTATCCTTTCAATGTTTATTCCCACCATGCCTCCTCACTTTGGAAACTGCTCCCACATGCAGCATCACCCTCCCCTGGAGCTCCCTGCCTGCCCTGTGCTCAGGGCAAGCGTTCCAGCGGGACTTTGCCAGGCTGCCTTAGACATGACCTCAGGCCAGTGTGCAACTTGCTCCAGAGGTGCCTGTTTTCCTCTGGGGGGAATGCACAGAAGAGGGATACACAAACCCGCCTGATATGTTCAAAGAATTACTGAGCATCTGCAAGGAGAGGGAAAGAAAAACAAACACGCGGATGAAAGGATTCCTAGAACATGACAAAGGGGGAAGAAAAGGAGACAGGGATGAATAAGGCCACCCAGACAGGTCCGAGGCTTTTCCGGGAGTCCACCATTCCCTGGAGGAGAGGGACCTCAGCTCTTTGGCCAGACTGTCACTGGCTGTCCCCCCTGTTCCTCTTCCCTGGAATTTGCACTCAGACAGGCCACATGGTGCAACTGCACAGAATCATGGAATGGTTTTGGTTGGAAGGGACCACAAAGACCATCTTGTTCCACCCCCTGCCATGGGCAGGGACACCTTCCACTAGCCCAGGTTGCTCCAAACCCCGTCCAACCTGGCCTTGGACACTTCCAGGGATGGGGATCACCAGTGAAGAGCTCCTTTCTGCCAAGCATGGACATTGTTCCATAACTCCCCAACCTCTGCCCTGACCACTTGCAGCAGGTAATGGTTCTGCAGTTATTAAATGTGCCTCTTGTCCCTTCTGCATCCTCCCTAAGGAATTCTTTGCTCTCTCTGCATGAAACCCACACCCCAGGACACACTTTCTTTACTGTCCGTGGCACCAGTCACATCAGGCACATCCATCCATCTTCCACTCTTCCAGGGCTCACTCCATTGGCATTCAGAAGTCTCCCAGATACTGTTCCACAACTCCTTTTCCCTGCCTCAATACCAAGCACTTGGTTTCATCCATCAAAAAACTATGAGGGCAACATGTGATCTTCCAGAATAAGCAGAGGAGCTGCAGCTCTCGCTCTACCTGAGAAGCACACTGGAGGAGGATGCTGAGACCAGTTCACATCCCTCAGGAGATGTTCAGAACTGCTCTTCAAACTCCACACTGCAGTGCTGAGTGCTCGGGGGGGGGGATGACACCGAGTTCCTGTGCTGTGGAAACCCCCGTGGTCCCCAGGAATAAGCAGGGATGGGGCTGCAGATTTCCAGGAAACTCATCCTTGGCAGCCTGAAGTCCTGCTTGCCCTGGTGGACCTCCCACTGCAGCTCTGCCTTTCCACAGAGCCCAAGCCCTGCTGAGGCAGGGATAGGTCTCTGGGTGTCACCTTATCCCTGGGGATAAGTCACTGCACTGCTGTGAGGATCAGGCCCACAGTGAGGGATGTCTGAAAGAGGGATGAGG
The DNA here is from genome assembly GCF_003984885.1 of Neopelma chrysocephalum. Taxonomy (NCBI): domain Eukaryota; kingdom Metazoa; phylum Chordata; class Aves; order Passeriformes; family Pipridae; genus Neopelma; species Neopelma chrysocephalum. The sequence continues at coordinate 2,343,139 of NW_020897961.1, forward strand.
AAGGATGATTCCCTTGATCCCCAGGTGCAGGACTGAACCAGCTGGAAGCTGCTTTTTCTCAGGACTGGTTTTCATCCTGTGTGTGCTCCAACAAGGAGAGGGAGGTAGGATGGATGGGAGGCTGCAGGGGAACAGAACTCTCCGGGTAAGGGTGGGAGACAGACCCTTCTTGTGGATTCAGCCTTTGGGCAGACTTTGCTGGCTCATAAAACAAATCCCAAAGTGCCTGAGAACTGTCAGTTTGGGATTGGAGATCCCATGGCTGACTGGATCACAGGACCAGCACAGTGGGGGAACAGAAACAGGAGGGGACCAGCACGAGAAGCTCTGGGACATGTGGAGAGCTCAGAAGCACGTGGGCATCTCTCCACTGCTCTGTGTGTAACCCCAGGTCCAGGCCAGGCTCAGATCCATGCCCAGGTCCATGCCCAGGTCCAGGTCCATGCCCGGGCCCAGTTGCTGCTCAGTGCATGTCTGGAGAGCAGGTGCCACTCAAAAAGAGTCCCAGGGCCCTCAGGGTCTGACTAACATGGTACAGGAGGAGGATCCTCACAGGGAACCTAATCCTAGCACTTCTCATCCAGGTGTCCTCTCTCCAGGGACCTCTCAGGCACTCGTGCCCTCATTTGCTCCCCACAGAACCCAGATCCTGCCTCCTTTCCTCCCACCGCATCCATCTGATGCTGGATCATGTGTCCAGCAGGGAGCTGGTCCCAGGGGGTGCTGTGTGGCTGCAAAGCTGTTTCCTTGGGTGCTATTTGACCTCATGAAGGTGAGACCTCCCAGGATGGAATGGGGAGGAATCCTGCCTTGATGGGGTACCCCGGGCACACCAGCACAGGACACGAACTGGAGCTCAAGGGCTCTTTCTGGGCTCCACAAACATTCCTGCTCCTGGGTCCCAGGCTGAGCTCTCGAGTCAGGCAGCGCCAGGACCATTAATAGTGCAGTGACAGTGTTTAAATTGGAGCTGCCACCGCCACAGACACAATAACTCCCCGTGCCCGAGGAGCTGATTAGCAACGGCCCCGGGCTGCATTTTCCATCACCCTCTGCGGAGCAAGTGAGGAATTTGGCTGGGGGGGAAAGGGTGAAAAGTGGAACTCTGGGGCTGTGGTCCACCCTGCCATCACCAGGTCCTTCCCTGTGGCTGTGTCCTGTCCCCTCTCCCTCGTGTCTGGCTGCTGGAGCCCCTTCTGCAGAGCTTCGGGGCTGCGCTGCGACTTATTGTCGAGTGTTTACTGTCATTGCCGGGGAGACATTAGTTCAGATTATGTCAAAACAAAGTTATTCCAAGCCCAATCCTAGAGAAAAATATTATTGTAAGCACTGATTGGCGAGGGGCGGTGTGTCCACCGCCAGCAGCCCCAAAGCCCAGGGGGTGGGGGGAGATAGGATCTTTGTTTTCAAGCCAGGCTCCCAGCCAAGAGCAGCCAAAGCCGAGGTAGAAGAGAGATTTTGTGAGGCAGCCAGGAATTCAGGTCAAAGCTTCATTTTCTCCAGAAAAAAAAAAAATCCTTTAAACTGTAAAGAGAAAGTCCTGTTCCAGCCCCAGCCTTGGCCAGAGAGCATATGTGCCATATTGTCCAGGAATTGAATGTAAGGAATCCAGATATGCCATGTTATCCAAGAATCACATGTAGGAAATCCAGGAGTGACTTGTTATCTAGGAATCACATGCTGGGAAGCCAGACACAGCCTGTTAGACAGGGATTGTATGCAAGGAATCCAGATGTGGCACATCAGATGGGGGTTGGATGCAAGGAATCCAGATGTGCTGCGTTACCCCAGAGTTGCAGGGAGGGATGAGGAACAGGCAAACACATGCAGGCTGCACCTAGTCTGGAGGTGCAGGTACTCAGCTGGCTCCAGCCTTGGCTCAGAAAAAGATGAAAAGCAAAAAACAGCCTCAAAACCAGGGGCTGAGGTCGGGGACAGACCAGGGACAAGCCCACAGGGTGGGGGACACAGCAGCCAGCTTGGAGCAGGGCAGAGGGGAACAGGCTGGGGGCAGAGGTGGGGTCAGAGACCAGCCCTGGAGATGGGGGTCAGCAGGGATGGGGGTCAGGTGATGGATTGCTCTTCTCAGTAGTGCTGGACAATGGCCCCAGGGCCACCAAAAGAGGTCCAGGAGCAAGAGGACCCTCGAGCACATCTGGCAGAAGGAAGGGGATGCACCAAGGAGCGGAGGAGACGATGGAAGGGTATAAATGAGCCTAAAGAGGTGCAAATAAGGACAGCAAAATGCAGGCAAAGTCTCAGGAGAAATTCCCAGACAGTGAGATAGAGTGGGCAGTGGACACCTCTCCCGGGGCTGGAAGGGGCTGGATGGGAGCTGTGGAGCCGACTCCCCGGGGAGCTGCAGGGGACAGAGCCCAGAGCCGCCGGCTGGGCAGGGAACCCAGAGGTGCAGCCACCTGACCCCAGCCCTGGGGGCTCTGTGGGGACATCTCTGCAGGGTGGTCACCGAGACCACCCCAGGTGCCACCCCAGGCTGAGCACAGCCTGCTCATCCAAGGACACGGACACGGATGTCACCACCATCCCAGTACCTTCCCCAGCACATGTCCCCTGGGACTACCACCTAGTTTGGAAGTCTACAAAGTGTCACAGTCCCTTCCTGTGCTGCCAGGACATCTTCTCAGGAGCTGGGCAGAGCTTCAAACCAGCCAGTACCATCCCCTGGCAGTTAAGACTCCTCTGGTGCCCTCCCTAGGGGACACTGGGAATAGGTCCATCACCCCACTGATGGGGCAGTTTGGTGCCAATCCACGATCCAGCGCTGTGAGCTTCCCACAGCAGTGTCCTCTGGGGCTCAGGTGCGCTGCTCTGACCACTTCCCCTCCCCTGCAGGACGTGGTTTCTCATCTGCTGCTTCTCTCAGCCTCTATTTTCGTTGCTCCCTCCCGCCCATTGAACCAGAGCCACGGAAATGAAGCGCTGGGCGGCTCTGGGGACCGGCCAAAGCACGGGCGGTGCAAATGGCACCAGGCAACGTGCCCAGCATTATTCTGGCATTGACACGGCCTTTTAGAGACTGGCCAGAGCCCTCCCCTTCCCCAGAGCTCCTGGAGGAAGGGGCACCCTCAAGGTGGAGGTGGAATGTGCCCCGGCCACGGAGATGTACGGAATCAGCAAATTGTCCCTTGTTTTTTGAGGAGGATGGAGCAGAGCAGGAGGGAGCGGGCAGGGGTGGGATAGCAAAGATGCCCCCAGGCAGATGATCAGCCTGGCAGCAAACATCCGACTGTATCCATGGGTGTTCTGGGAAAAGAGCCTGATCCTGCCTGTGCCATCTCCCGGGTGACTCCAGGCAGACATTTCTCAGCCCAACTGACCTCCTTGTGCAGACACACAGGTGGTGTCAGTGCCACCCTTGTGTCCCACCATCCCCTGCTGCTTGTCGGTATCGTCACCTTTTGGTGGCTGATATTTCTATCCCATAATGTCCTCTGTTCCTCTGCACTGTCTTGTCCATCTCCTGTACCATGTTCAATGTCCACCACCATCCTGGTTTCATGGTCCTCTGTGGGTTTCCTGTGCTCTGACCAGCTCTTTGGTGCTGGACATGGACCTGGGCCCACTTTTCCTGCAAGCTCTCTGAGGTGTCCCCTAACAAAGGGTAAAGCCCTGACAGGAGGATGAAGACATGGGAGTGTCGGGCTCTGCTCCCAGGGAACAAGGGACAGGAGGAGAAGCAGCCGCCTCAAGTTGCTCCAGAGGAGGTTTAGGTTGGATATTGGGGAAAATTTCATCACAGAAAGGCTGGTCAGGCACTGGCACAGCTGCCCAGGGAGGTGGTAGAGTCCCCATCCCTGGAGGGATTTAACAGACCTGTAGATGTGGACATGGGTTAATGGTGAGGGAATGGTTGGACTTGACCCTCTTAGAGGGCTTTTCCAACCTAAATGATTCAGTGATTCTATGACTCTTAAAAGCTGTGCATACACCTTGTTCCCCACAAGGGCCATGAAGGAATGGGATAAACACCATGATTTGATCCTCGTCAGCAAAGGTTACCTGGAGAATTCCTCCTACAAGCTGGCCTGGAGCCTGGCTCACAGGAAGATATTGTGTGGCAGTGCCAGAGCTCCAGGCAATGGTGAATCCTCCCAGCATCCAAAATCTCCTCCAGTGCCTGGTGACCCTGGAGGAGTGGGAAACTGTAGCTCGTTTCAAGGCTGCATTTTGTCTAAATTAGGTTTCTAACCAGTGGACTGTAGCAGGCGTTTGTCAACACTCCCAAAAGCATCCCCCTCCAGGAAACATCTTTATGTGCAAGTACCTATAAAAATGGTGATGTCACCTCCAGGCCCCTCTGAGGGAGCGGGATAAACCACGCCCCACATCCTGCAGTTCATTTCCCAGCCCCTGAGACCGGGGTCCATGACCAGTGGACAACCACGACTGGTTGTACATCCCCCTCCCTCCACCATCCCTGGGTCCTGGCAGGTCTCCAAGCCCTCGACGTTGTCCTGTCTTTCCAAAGTCTCGTTCAACGTCAGTGTCAGCATTTCAGGGGCTCTTCCAGCAGCTCATTCTGGACTCCAGGGTGTAAGTGAACCAGCCCTATTGGTCTGTGGTTACAGGGCCTCCCCTATTACAGATGTTAATTGCTTTACCCCCCCAGGACTGAACGTGCCTCTCTGCTCTGACCCAAGCCCAGGGCGGGGTCCTCTCTGGAATACTTATGGTTTTCCTTGTTGCAATTAGGCTCCATTTGTTTTACGCAGGGCTGGGATTTGAGGCTGGCTTGACTTGGTCGTCCTAAATGTGTGTTTTCAAAGGCTTCTCACTGCCCTCAGCCAGGGACAGCTCGCTGATTTCTTTGGCTTCCCCTTCTACACCAGCAGTTCTGCCCATCCCTGGAGCCCTCCCTGTTCCCCCTCCTCCCTGGGGTGCTCTGCCTTCTCTGGGTTTGACCCCGGGTTTGACACATCCCAGGCTCTCAGCTGGAATCTTTCTCCAAGTGAGAGGAGATATCTCCTGCATGCCCTGCACAAGAGATGTCAGCACAACTGGGAGAATCCCATGGGCCAGATGGGCTGTGCTGGAATTGCCAGCCGTGGATATTCCATCACCACACCTACAACCTTATCCTGTGTCTGTGTACAGCCAAGCTGCCAGAGCCCTTCCCAGGTGAATGGACCAGCCCAGCCAGGAGCCTGGATGCTCTGCTGGGTTTCAGGGCAGACCCTTTCTGAGGTCTTCACCAGCCACCAACATCCCACTGTCCCAGGAGATGCCACCAAGGCCTCTTTCCTCACCCAATGGCCACGCTGCTCCACACCACCAGCCTTCCCATCCTCTGACTCTGCCTGCCCAGCATGAGTCACGCCTCCAACATGCATGGCTGAAGCAGCAGGATGAGGAAGAGGGGAAGGCACGCTGCCCTCTCCAAGGCAGCAAAACAGAGTAACCCCTTTGGCCTTCGTTCAGCTTCCTCCCCTCCTTCCCACATGCTGACCAGGCTCCCGCCTGCTTCCCACCTGCTGCACCACCCGGGGCAGCCTGGTCCTCCCCCTGCAGCTGCACATCACCACACTCACACGTCCAAACCGCCTCTGACAGCTTCTTCCCTGGAAGAATTATTTCAGGCTATGAAATCATGGCTTTTGGGGCACTGTTGAGATGTCCTTGAACGAGTCCCAGGTTTTGCTAACACCTCCCACTCTAAATTTACAGTCCCAGCTGATCACGCCAGCGATTGTTTTGCATTTTAGCAAATTGACCTTTCAGATGTCCAAATAAACACTCCGTTCATTGATGGCCAGGGCCAGCACAGCCACGCTGCTCTGGGGGCCTACAGATCCCCCACCCCAGCCCAGCAAGTCTCCTGTCAGCAGCAGAGCCCACTTGCTCCTTCCCCCGACGGCATCCAGATCTGTAGTGACCAGCTCTTGTCTGTGATTTTTAGAAACTCTCGAGCAGTTGTGCTTCTGACTGCACAAGACACCCCTTAAGCCTCTACCCCACATCTCCAGGGAGTGGGTTTCCCTCCTCCAGCCTTTCCTGTAAACTGCAATCACGGTTCCCCTAAAGGACCCTGCCTCTAATCAGAGGAGCTGAGCTGCCTGCAGGGCCTGGTGTGGATGCCAAGGCCATCAGGATGTGTCTGCTCCTCTCCTGCCCCTGGGCTGAGCCAGAGCATCTCCCTGCAACCACTGCATGCCCGGGGTCACAGTGCTCATCCAGCCTCTTTATCAGCTCTTCCAGAGCTTGAACAACCCCTCCTGGCAGCTGCATTTCATTCATTCCTCATCCCATCTTCCATCCCTGTGAGGCAGTTAAATACTTTACCTTTGGGGCTGGGGTGTTTTTAATTTGTGGAGTCCTTCCGCCACATTTTTGGCAGCTCTGGGGACCAAGTCCCTCCCAGCCACCTTCGTTCCCTTGGTTTGTTTGCCGAAACTCAAGCTGCTCCTGGCCGTGGTTTCACTGAGTGTCTCCTGCCACTATATTTGTAACGAGGGTTGGGCAACACCACGAGGAGGCTTCGTGTTTCTAAAACCGTCTATTTTTGGGCCACGCGCGCAGCGATGCTGGGGCTGAGCTCGGCCCTCCAGCCACGTGCACACCCCGACCTCCTGGACACTCCTGCACCCCGTCCTGCCTCGTGGGACGTGCTCTGGCACCAAACCTGTGTCAAGGGGCTCAGATCATCAGCACAGGTCACTCACAACGGGCACCATCCAGCAGCAGCACACCTGGGGTCGACCCTCTGCCCACCAGGCTCCCTGAACTCACACATACGGTGCACAACAAGCCCCCGGGACCTCCTCAGTCTCCTGGCTGGTGGGATCATTTCCAGGAGGAAAGTTGGCAAGGCTTGGGTGCCAAGTTTGCGAGGTCTCCACTGGGCACACTTTGCTGGGCACTTGAGATGATGTGGGTCGTCCTTGCTTGTTGGTCACACCAGGATCTGCTGCTCCAGGAGGTGCCCATCCAGCACTGCCAGCTGTTCCCACCCCGGGTTACTGGTCCATCAGCAGTGGGGTGAACCTGGTTCCAAGCACATTTCCTGCACCATTCCCTCTCAACGCACCTCCTGTGGCAATGGGAAGCCTCCAAGGGGATCAGCCAGAGCAGGGATATGTTCACCTCCTCCCCCATGGAGCCACATCTCTACCATGAGGGTCTGCATCAGGCCAGGCTTTCTGCACCACGTGGGAGGGGGTCAGATCCCACCACACCAAAATGGGTGTTGCTGACGGATGTTCCCACAGGTGGAAGGACAGAGGCCATAGCACCCCTTGGATCTCCTCTCCACTCAGTCAGAGGGGAATGGCCACTGGCTCCAGAAGAATGCTGGTCTCCTCCCACAGAGCCCTTCTCCCATGGGACAGAGCCTTCTCCTGGAAGATACTGCCAAAATCAGGACCCTGGAAGGAAGACCCAGGCCCAGAGGACAAGGTGACAGGGGCTCTCCAGGCTGCTGCTGGCAGCAGAGATGTCCAGGGGGCTCATGGATCCTGACAGACACCGGTGCCAACCTGAGCTCCCCATGGATGTGGAGCAGCCCTGCTCCAAGGTACATCCGACACGGACCATCCCTGGATCACCACGCGGGGTTTCGGAGGTGCCGTCAGCACAGGCGTCGGTGACTCACGGAGTGAGAACAGGCAGTTCTGCGGGACAGGGGAGCCCAGGGAGACAACAACACTCTGAGATTTATTCCACAAAGCAGCCTGAAAACAAACCCGAGGAATGTTTATTATTTTCCCTCTGTGGCAGGGAAATAAAGCCCGATTGTCTCCCGCCTGGAAATGCTGGCATCCCCACACACGGCTCCTCCGCTGAGATAGCACAGCACATGGACACTCCCAGCCCTGAGTCAGGGCTGCCTCTCCGTGGCCTGCTCTGCAGAGGAAGGGAGATTTATGGAGTGACTGAATCCCTGGGATGGAGCCCACTGGGAAAGGTCACACTGAGCCACAGGAGCACCTGCCACAGCCACGGACACTTGGGTTTTCTTTCCCTGTAGCACAGCCCTCAGGCTGAGTGTGATGGACATCGAGGAGGCACCCATCACCCCTTCCCTGGAGCTGTTTCCCCTTCCCATGGGGGTGCATTGGTGGCAAAGGAGGGTTGGGACCGTGCAATGGAGCTGCTTGTGTCAAGTCCACACCTTGCACACCTCGTGCCCTCCTGTGACATCCTTCCAGGCCACAGAACCCCTCCATCCCCTCCACAGCACCCCCAAACACCCCTCCTGGCTCCAGCAAGGCCAGGCAAGGTAACACTTGGGACACCACCAGTCAAACATCACCCAGCCCAGCCCAGCTCCTCTGTAAGAGCAGGCAGCAGTGCTGGAGTTACTGGGGGAGATGTCAGAGACTGTGGACTAGGACATACCCAGTGCTGACCCCAGACACCCCACAGCCAGCACAGAGTCACCCCAAAACACGGTTGGTCTCACCCTACACCACACCCCATCCAGGTGCTCTCTTGCCCTGCTAACACAGCTCTTCCAGGAGCTGCATTCCTTTGCATCCCTCCCTGGGGTGTTGTTCCCAACAGCACCAGTGCTGAACTCCCTTGGGGTACCATTCGCAGTTCTGAACCACCCTGGGGTGCCATTCCCGGTTCTGAACCCCCCTGGGTGCCATTCCCAGTTCTGAATCACCCTGGGTGCCATTCCCCAAAGCTGCACCCTCCCTTTCCCAGGAGCAGGAACAGCAGTGCTGCGAGGGGGTTTGGGGATGGGGGAAAAGAGCCCTGGGAAGGGCAGGTGTGGGCAGCACTCGATGAGCAGCCCAGCAAGATTCCAGCACATCCAGTGCAGCCTCAGCGGGCCCCAGGCTGGGAAAGCAAAGGATGAGCTGCCCCAGAGGAGGATTGAAGCCACTAAAAGTGGATGGCAGGAAGGTGGAGTCACAAAACCCCCAGGTGAGGAGACAAGGGACTGTGGGCCCCTCAGCAGCGCTGCCACCTTGTGATTTCCAGAGGTGGGCAAGGATGGAGAGAGCCCTGTGGGCAGTGCCAGCCCGTGCACAGCGAGTGCAGCCACCCCCAGCTCATGTTTTCCACATGTCTGGCCGGGGGCCTTCCCTGCGATCCGGCCTTGCAAGTTTTTCCAGCTTTGACCTCAGTCGTGCTGCAGAACACACAGGCTTGGGAGGGCTGGAGCCCATCCCGTTCCCTGCCCTGTCTCGCAGGGCCCAGCCCTTTACAAATTGAGAATGTTTATTTAAAATCATTTAAAAAAGAAAAAAGAAAGAAAGAAAGAAAAAAACAAAACAAAAAAAGAAAAACTGACATAGAGTTAGGGAAGCCCTGAGACAACAAATGAACATGAGGGTGATACTGAGCTTCCAAAGGGCAGGCAGAACCGGTCTGTGCCTCATAAAATAATGAGTGACTATTAGGAAAAGGTCCTTAAATACCACAGATAAAAAAAGCAAAAGCATCTGGCACGGCCCGTTCGCAGAGAACATCTCTTGCCTGAGAAACTTAATTGTTTTGTCAGGAAGAATTACTGGAAGAGGCCAATTAAAGCTGGATTTTGGTTTGGTGCCTGTTCTGATGGCCCCAAAGATTAGCACCCACACGCATCCCAGTGTCCCGAGCAGTGTCACACCAGCTCTGGCCCAGCAATGCCTGGGAACTGCCAGGGACACAGGGATGTGTCCTGGTTTGTGTGGCCACCAGCCACCCTCAGAGAGGTCCAGGGGCTGTTCCTGAGCCCTGGGGACACCAGGTCCAGAGGGTCTGGGCTGCTGTTGCACAGAGAGACGTGAGAGCGGCAAAGGGAAGCCCTTGAACCCTGGGATCCTGTGGCTGGTCCATGGGGAACATCCTGTGAAGGGTCTGACCCTGAGAGCCGGAGAGGACAGTGAGGAAAGAAGAGTCTTCCTGCCGATGGGGCAGCGGGATCATCCCTGGGGCACCAGCTCGTGCCTGGAGTCAGCGTGTCTGGGAGGAGCCCAGAACAACCTGCTCTGGTGCCTGGGAGAGGATGTGCAGCTCCATGGGCAGAGCAAAGCTGGTGGGGCAGAACCGTCCTGGAGCAGGGTCAGGTGCCAGAGCTGGGAGGGGGGGTCACATCCCAGGCAGGTGTGCTGGACAAACAGCTTTAGCTGCAGTCTGGGATGGACAACCCAGGGCTTGGGGGCCCCGTCCTGCGTCTGCCCCCTTTGCCTTTTCTGCAAACCTCCTTCATGATCTGGACCTTCTGTGACAGCCCCCAGTGGTGGCACCTCTCAGAGCCTTCAGCCTCTCAGGCACGACTGTCACCTCTGGGGGATCAGACAATTCCAGAGTCCCTGAGGTGGGAGGGGGCTCGTGGAGGTGTCTGGCCCAGCCCCACTGCCCCAGCACAGCAGGTCTGAGGTGATGATGTTGCCTGGGGCCATGTGCAGTCCAGTTCTGAACATCTCCAAGAGCAACGTCCCACCAACCACCCTGTTCCAATGTTTGGTGGTTGTCACAGAGGGGAAAAAATTCCATCAGGGAAAAGTCAGACAATTCCCTGTGTTGCAAATGATCACCTGCTGCAGCCCAGCAAGCCAAGGCTACCAGACCATGTGGGGCATGGAACAGTGCAGCTCCCAGTGCCTCTTCCCTGCTGGTCCCCTCCTCCTCCTCACCCCCATGGTCCTGCTCTGTCACCCTGGACAGTCTCCTGGTCAAAGCAAGTGTGTGCTCTGGTGAAGGGATGGGTGGGAGCAGGGCCTGTGCTTCCCTGGAGCCTCTGAGGTTCAGGATTGCAGGGGCTGTTCTTCCCTGGAGCCCTTGAGGTTCAGGATTGCAGGGGCTGTGCTTCCCTGGAGCCCTTGAGGTTCAGGATTGCAGGGGCTGTGCTTCCCTGGAGCC
>NW_020897961.1:2353963-2379766 GCF_003984885.1 Neopelma chrysocephalum
TGCTTCCCTGGAGCCTTTGCCCTGCAGGGGTTTGGGGCTCAGGGCCAAGGGCAGTGCAGAGGTCAGCGAGGGCAGCAGGGGAAGTGGAAGAGGGCAGAGGCAGGGAAAGCTTTGGAACAGCCTTAAAGGAAACATCTATTCCCTCATGGCAGACAGCAACCCCGAGCATGAGAAAAACCAGACCCTGGGGGAGAGATAACAGCACAATTAGGGCAAACCTGGAATCCTAAACCGTGGCTTGCTTGCTCTGCTGGGGGAAAAGAGCAGAAGGAATGACAAAAGACAGGGAAAAGAGCAGAAAAAAATAACAAGAGACCTGCCCCAGGCACCCGCTCTTGCCTGCTGGGCACAGCCCCAGAGAGCTGGTCCATGGCAGGAGCCAAGGGCAGGGGTTGTGCCCACAGTTGGATGGGGCTGGTGGCACTCAGGGATGCTTTTGTGGGAATCCCTGTGGTACCCAGCCTCTGTGGAGCGCTGCCAGCCTGGGGGAGCATCCCACCCCACACTGGGGACTATGCCCCCATAGGCTGAGGAAAGAGGGGACTGAGATCCCACACACTCACAGCGTGTCCCAGGAGCTGCTGATTTAATCAATGGCTGGGATTTTATTGCAGTCATGGAGTCCATGGAAAGACACGTCTCTGGTGCTTCTCAGCTCTGGCCATGGGAGGGGATCTGAAGCAATTCCCTCTTTGGGATGCAGCCCATAAATTTAAAAATCCCTGCACAAGCAGGAGGCACAAGCAGAAGGCTGAGAGCCAAAGCCACGGCGAGGACAGGACGCTGAGCCCCCTGCCAGCAGGCATCAAGGTGGGTGAGCAGCTGGGGGCTGGCAGGGTGGGAGCTGGAGGAACATGAAGGAAACCCCCTGTCCTACACCCCGATCCCAGCCCTGAACACCCAGAGACACAGCCCTGAGCTGCCCTGTCTCAGTCTTCCTGCTGGATGTCTGGCAGGGTGTGGGGAAACCCACCCAAAGCCCCATCAGAGAGGCCAAAAGAGCAGCAATCCCTGTGGCCACAGGTCTCCAGTGCTTCCCCCACTGCCGTGTCCATTTCCACTGACACCACGGGCCCAGATGGCAACTGGGGACAAGCCAGGGATGGCAAATCCCCTCACTGACCTTGGTCTGAGAGATCTGTCGGGGCTGCACTGCCCTGGGCTGCACAGCACGGGGGGATTTAGGATCTTAGGACACCGTTTAGGGCCCTGCAGCCAAGTCTAACAGCCCCACATCCCAGCTCAGCACCCACACACAGCAAAGCTCCTGAGCAATGTCCAGCCTTGCACAGCCTGCACCCCCTCCCACAGGGACAGTCCCCTGCACATCACTGGGGGGGTTCTGGGCTGGGCAGTGCCCTCATACCAGCCTGGGAACAGGGCAGCAAGGGGGCTGCCAGTTTGGGATTATGGGGTGTAATCCCCTCGGACTCTCAGCACTCTCATTACAGGACAGAAAACATAAACTAGTCCCTGGGAAATGACTCTGAGGGGGTCTCTCCTCACCCCTGACTCCACAGGCAGCACTGGTGGGAGCTGCCCCTCTCTGCCCACACGCTCTGCCAGGGGACAGGGCAGCCCCACAGGACACTGCCAGCCCCAAAGGGCCGTGTGGTCCCCGTCCCCAGGCGGTGCAGGAGCACAGCATCCCAGGATGTGCCTGTCAGGAGCAGGAACACAGCCCATAAATCGCTCCAGCTGTGCTGGGAGCTGGATCCAGGCCACGACCGTGGCAGCCCCTCCTGCTCCCCTTGCCAAAGGGAACAAGCAGGGCACGGGGCTCTGGCTGTGCTGCCACCACACGCAATCCGTCTGCAATGCTGCCTGTCCAGCCAGGGGGGCTGGGCAGCTGCAGCCTGGATTTATATCAAGCAGGGCCAAAGGTTGGGTTATTTAATTTTTTAATTTTTTTTTTTTTTTTGCAGTACAGCAGGAAATAGCTGGGATAGTTACATACCTGGCGAGGTGGCTGAGGAACCAGGGGCCAAGGAACACAGAGGCTCTGGCACTGCCTGGAGCATTCTGGGGTTCTGTGAGCAGTGCTGTGCTGTGCAAGCCCCCAGGGCTGTGTGGGGACCTGCCTGAGCAGGGGGTGGTGGGACACAGCGAGGACCCCACGTATGGCCAAGGCTTCAGGAACTGGTGGAGAGTGGCCAGCATGAGCTGGGTGGCTTAGAATCATAGAATCGTGGAATGGTTGGGGTTGGAAGGGACCTTAGAGCTCATCTCACTGCAACAGATGGGCAGGGACACTTCCCGCTATCCCAGGTTGCTCCAACCTGGCCTTGGACACTCCCAGGGATGGGGCAGCCACAGCTTCTCTGGGCAACCTGTGCCAGGGCCTCACCACCCTCACAGGGAACAATTCCTTCCCAATATCCCATCTAACCCTGCCCTGTGTCTGTGGGAAGTCATTCCCCCTCGTCCCATCACAGAAGTCTTCTCTGACACTGGTACTTCACTGACACCTTGACCCACAAATCCTTCTTCTACCAGCAGACCAATGGTCCTTCCTTTGCTGAGGGATCAGACCAGATCCCTCCTGACCCTGCTTTTCCATCCCCATGGGGCTCCTCCAGCCCTGTCCTCTCCATGGTCGGCCTGGATGCACCTTCTGACCTGAGAGTTTTCTTTTATAGCATCTCCCTGAACGAGGTGGGTTGGGGGGAGATTTTTTTCTTAAAGATCGTTTCTTCAACATATCAGCCTTACCTAGAACTCTGAGTTGGTCCTTCAAGGCTTCTCACAGGGCTGTGAGTCTGGGTGTTGAGCAATTGCAGGGTGTTGAGGATTGCTCTTTGGGAACCTCACCTGCACACAGGTTATAACAGTTCCAGGCGAGTTGTGGTCCTGTGAAACAGCATCAAACACTCTCCTGCACTCAGGAGTTGGAGATGTGTCTTTCCCACCTGCCTTTTCAAGTGCTGTAGGAGGTTCTCTGCCTTCCCCTGCACTGCCCCAAGGCTCCCCCCTCCATCCTCTCCAGCAGGGGTGAACAGCACCCACACAGGCTGACACATCCTCAGATACTTTCCCAGCTTATAGCAGTTTTCATGGACCTCCTGAGCCAGAGCTGAGCCTTTTGCTGTGATAATCCCTGGTGGATTTTTCTTCCATGAACTCGAGCTGAACCCACCCTTTGCACACACGTGAGCTGCCAGTTTATTTGTTCTCAGAGATAATCCACAGATGAGATTCCTTCAGCCAGTGTTCAAAGTGCCTTAAGACAAAAGCCCATCATCAGGCTTTTAGAAATCTGGGATTTATCCAAGCGCCCTTTGCCTCCAGCCCAGCCTAGGCTGAGCTCAGCCCTGCAGGGGACATCACCTGAGTCCCCCACTCAATGCAGGAAAGGAAAGTAACCAACCAGCCATCCCAGAGCCAGCCATGGTCACACCTCCCCAGGACCACAGGGACCACCATGGGTTGCCAGGACCACCAGGGACCACCTGGAGCACCTTCACCTTCCCTTTAGACCCCTGGAAGTCTCTCAGCCATCTCCAGCAGGTCGTGCTGCCTCTGCCCCTGCTCTCGTGTTACCCTGTCTCCAATGATTTAAAGTTGTTTCCGCTGTCTGGGCTCCTCCTCCTCGTTCTTGAGATAATTGCTGAGATTTCCATTTTGCCAGATTCCTGGCCTTTCCCTGAACTTACTCCCTCAAAGCTCTTTCCGAAGGACAAGGCAGCTGCCCTGTGATATCCTCCCTCTCACGTGCTTCCCGGGAGTTGTGACGTAGCAGTTCCCAGCCCTTAGTCTTCGCTTTGCTGCTCTCCCTCCTTTCCTTTTCCAAGACACTGACTGCACATCCTCTTCCAGCTGTGAGTTAGGATAGACCCACCACTAGCCTGCCTAACCAGGTCATTTGGATCAACATGGGCTGGAGAGCATTCAGAGGAGCAGCTGCAGCCAGGAAATCCAAAGATGCAATCCCCAGGCAAAGTCCTCCAACGCTGGAATCCTCCGGCAAAGGGAGGGCAAGACTCAACAGCCAGGAGGGATTGGTTGACATTGTTTCAGCCACAAGAGAACATGTCATCGAGCTCTAGGATGGATGAACTCAGGGGGGTGGAATGAGATGATCTTTAGGGTCCCTTCCAACCCAAACCCTTCTAAGATTCTCTCAGTCCATGGCCACTGTCACCCAACCCACTGTCACCTTCTCACTCCGTTGCTCTCACTCAAAGGGACTCATTTAACTTCCTCTGCTTGCTCTCCCTGGGTGTGTTACACAGTCCGTGTCTGGTGATTTGGTTCCAGTTGGAATTGGCAAAGCTCAGCTCAGGTTCAGCTCAGTTTAAGAAAATAATAATGGTTTGACCTATTTGGCTCCACTCCCCCACAGACCACACCCCCATCCTCATTTGGGAAAGATGAAGCAACAGAGGGATCTCCCACCCCTCCTAACAATGGTGAGCTGCTGGGATGCATGGATGCCCCTGAGAAAGGAAGGACTGGGCTCCAGGAAATACTGGATAAAATAAATAGTGGCAATTGGGCACAGCAGCCCATCCTCCTTCCTGAATATCCATAGAGTTAGGAGTTGGAGGAAATTACAAACTGCTTTTGAAGATTCAGGTACCCAGATACCACCTTGGTCCCCGAGCAGACAGAGCTGGGGTGGCTTGACCTCATCAAATGTCCAGCAGTGCTTTAGGATCATCACAATGGACCTCCACAGGTAAGGTCCAGACTGCCCTGGGATCACCACGGTGTCCTCTTGGACAGCAACCAGCCTCCACAAAAGCACTGAGTCATCTTTTACAAGTCACAAGGAATCCCTTGCTTATTTTATGGCCACTAATCCACTCATTAATTCCTGCCCCAGTGAAAGTTTGCACCTTATTACTGAGCCGGACTTAATGTCTCCAGATTCCACCTCCTGGATCTCACCCAGCCTGTCCCTGGCGCTTCCCAGGATGTGTCAGTCACTCCCTGAGGTACTGGCGTGGACCAGAGGACATTGAGTCATGAAGGTGCTGTTCCACGAAGGACTCTGAGTCACGAGGGTGCTGTCCCCTGAGGGATGCTGAGTCACGGGGCCGAGCTGTGCCGAGGTGCTCATGATGAGCTGAGGATGTGGGAGCAGGGAGGCAGCAGCAGGGGGAACCCACCTGGCTGTGAGAAGGGCTGTGAGGGAGGGGAAATGGGTGTGGGAGGTGATGGGGTGTGACAGGGCAGGCAGGGGACGTGTGGGTGACAGCTGAGCTCTCCATGTGTGTTGGACATGGGAAGGGGAAGTCCCCAGTCACAGGAAGAGAGAAGGTGGCAATTGGGTCCAGCTGGAATTGGCAAAGCTCAGCTCAAGTTCGGCTCAGTTCAAGAAATTAATAATGGTTTGACTTATTTGGCTGCACTACCCCAGAGACCCCCCTCGCTTGGGCAGGATGGGCAGGGGGTGAAGCACCCAAGGGATCCTCCATCCCTCCTACCAAGGATGAGAAAGGAGGGAGCATCAAGCACTGGGGGTGCAGGAGGGGTGGGAGGGCTGAGCACCAGGGGCACAGGGGGGGTTGGGGTCCATGCACCAGGAGTGGGGGGAATGGAGCACCAAGGGCTGGCAGTGCAGGAGGGGTGGGAGCACCAAGGATTCAGGGTGCAGGAGGGGTGGGAGCACCATGTACTGGGGATGCAGAAAAGGTGGGAGCACCAAGGATTGGGGGTGCATGAGGAATTGGAACACCAAAGATTTGGGCTTGAGGGGAGTGGGAGCATCATGTAATGGGGGTGCAGGAGGGGCAGGAGCACCACACACTGGGGGTGTGGGTAGTATGGGGTGCAGGTGACACAGGTACAGAGGCTGGGGCCGATGTGGGAGCGCCATGGCCAGGGGGTGTTCTCGGCATGGCAGGGATGTCTTGTCATATGACAGGGTGACAGGCCACAGACAGGGAACATGTCCTGTCCTAGGGGGCTGTGTGGGACATGGGCAGCTCTGTGGTGGGAGGACAGCCCTTCCCAGCCCTGTGAGAGGTCACGAATCAGCTCCGTGAGCTGCTCCCCCCGTCTGCCTGCCCACCCCGCCGGTCTGATCTGCATCCAGCTCTGAGCTGGGCTGTGCTGATTTATATCTCAGCCTCTCCTTCCTACCTGGTCCTGAGCCATGTGGGTGTTGGGGCCAGGGCAGATGGTTCAGTGACAGCAGCCCTGGGTGCCATCAATCACAGCAACGCTGGGATTTACAAACTGTGAAGTCAGGCAGGAGCCCAGTGATGGGGGGGGGGTGTCGTGGTGATGAGTGATGTGTGTTAGTGGGCAAAATCCACCAGCCCCTGGACACCAGGGGGCTGGGCTTTAGGGAAGAACTGGACAGTTCAAGGGCTGACAGGCTCTGGACACATTTGGATGCTGGGAAAGGAAAATGCTCCGTCCTCTGAGGGTGTGAGTGTGGGGCCATCCCAACCCACGGCAGCGCTGGGGTGTGAAACCCCACCAGCCGTCCTGGTCCTGCTGTCTGTCACCTCCTCAGCCATGGAAAGATCACAGAATCATTAAGGCTGGAAAAGCCCTCTGAGATCATCAAGTCCAACCGTTCCCCCAGCACTGCCAAGGCCACCACTAACCCACGTCCCCAAGTGCCACATCCACACAGCTGTTAAATCCCCCCAGGGATGGGGACTCCACCACTGCCCTGGGCAGCTGTGCCAGGGCCTGACCACCCTTTCAGTGAAGAAATTTCTCCTAATACCCAACCTAAACCTCCCCTCTGCCTCTGCCTGCCATGGGGGCTCCCCACATCCCACCAGGCTGGTACCCCACAGAATCTGTGGGGCGGGGTGGTGCTCCTGTCTGGGAGAAGAGAAGAGAAGAGAGAAGAAACAGAGAAGAGGCACCTGGGAGGGCTGGAAAAGTACACACTGAAGGGATCTGATTGCTCCATAAGCTCAGGGGATGGGTGTGGGTGCCAAGGCAAGGGAGTAACAGGACCCAGGCTGGGGTGCCTGTGGTTCTGTGAGGTCTCAGCCATAAGGAATTGCTCAGACCAGGAGCTGGACATGTTCAGGGATGCTCAGTGCAGCCTCCAGTCTGCATCCCACCCCTCACCCCACAGCACAGCCACTGTGGCTGCTGATGGTCCATGACACAGGGGTTTGGGTGTGATGGACATCATTCCAAACCCCCTGGATGTGTCAGGGTGCCCACAAAAGCACAAACCTTGGGCACTTGTGTCCCTCTGTGCTCTTGCTGGGAACCAACTAACAGTCACTAATTGATGCTACTGGACTCATCCACAGCTCTGTGGGTAATTCTGAGGCACCCAAGGTCATGGGACCCCTCATCCCATCACTCCACTCTGATGAAGAGGCTTAGGAACATCCCAACAGCTTTTGTTGGTACTGGAGGACAGCGTTAGTCCCACCCCAAAGGCCAAAGATGTGCCAGGGATGCCTTGCAAAGGCCCTGGGGCATGCAAGCCCACCTGCCTGGTGAACTGCTGCCACTACACACTTCACCCAGGGGTCCAGGACTGACTTGGAGGGGGGACCTGCAGGTCAGGTGACATTGCCCACACTGGCCTGGCCCTGCAGAGGACCCAAACCCAGCTCAGATCTGGACTTTCCCATCACCCGTCCCAGCTAAGCAGCCGGTTTGAGGGCAAGGGATCCACCTAAGCTGCCCTTCCACCCCTGCAGCAGCTCCTTGGTGAGGGAGGGCAGGCGAGGTCACACCAGAGATCTGTGGGCTCGGGGTGCTCAGCCCCCGCCTCAGGCTCCCTGCTGAGGGGTGATGGGGACACTCCAGCAGAGCAGCTGGACTGAGCTGCAGGGTCCCAGCAGGACAGGGGGATGCACCTCACCAGGCACAGCCAGACTCCTGTCCCCAGGCAGGGGACAAGGACAGCGCCCCACGGACCTGCACCATGGGAGCAGGACATACGTGCCCCAGGGGGAGCCCTCCAGCAGCAGGCCACGTGTCAGGACAAAGTCCAGCCTCACGCCAGCCCTGGGAACGCTCCAACCTGCCACAACCTGCTGCCATCTCTGTCCCCCACCATCCTCAGGGGACAGCCCAGTGTTGGCACCAGGTCCGGTCCAGACCCCGGCTGGCCGGTGCTGGGTCCAAGCTGGGCCCAGGCCAGCCCAGAGCCGCGGTGATGAAGCTGTTTGCACAGCTGTGAGCTCTGACAGAGCCAGCCAGCCCCGGGAAGGAGGTGTTTGGAAAAGCGTCGGCTGATCCGGGGCTGGATCCGGGCGGGTCAAGGCTCAGGGAAAGCACGACCCACCTGGGGCATCACAGCCGGGGGCAGGGGGATGCTGGCAGTGCCCCCTCCCCCTGGTTTGTAAATGGGTGGTGAAAACCATGATGGGAGTGTGGAAGCCGTTTTTAGAGGCCCGGGGGCCACCGCCATGCCGGGGGGGCAAGTGGGAGGGGCAGGATTGGACCCACGCCGGTGGGTGCAGGGGGGACAAAATGCCTGTAGGGTAGCATTTTGCGGTGGCAAGAGCTGTCACAGGGCTGCAGCCCCCCACGCGGGGCCCATCCTGGAGCCACCCGTGTGTCCTCGGTGTGGGTGGGATAATCCCTCCTTTCGCGGCTCCGACCCCTCGCCGCCCCCAGCCCCACACGTCTCTGTGTCACCCCCCCAGGAGCGCTCCGAGGGTGTCCCCGGGGGTGACAGCGGAGCCCGGCGGGCGCGGGGTCCGTCCCGCGGGTGGAGGGCTCCCTCTCGAGGGCCCCGGGCAGCACTGCCCGGCCCGGGGGTTAACCTGAGCTGAGCCCACGCGGGGCCGCGGGCAGGGCCCCACGGGGACCTGGAGGGCAGGGGAGAGGGGGACACGGGGACCACGGAGGAGCCGCAGCGAGGAGGGGATGCGGCCACCAGCGCGGCCTCGGGGCTCCATCAGGGCACTGCAATTTCTTCCAGTCATTAATTAGCGGCTGGATCCGTCCCCTTCACCGCTGGAAACGGCCCGAGGCGATGGGGCACAGCTGTGGCTTGTCTCACATGCCACGTCCTCGCTACGACACCAAAGGTTGGTTTAGCAGAGGACGAGTCGCTCCCAGCGCGGCGGAGACTGCCCGGTGACCTCCCATGGGGCACTTCCAAGAGATAACGAGCGTCTCGGTGCATTACAAGTTCTGGGCACCTGGACCAGGCATTCCAGAGAGGGATGATGTGGAGGAGACACCCTACCCACCTCCCCGTGCATCGTGTTGGCTCTCAGGGCTGCTTCTTGTCCTGAGCAAAACCCAAACTTCATGTAGAAAATACACTCAGGACTCATCAGTTTGGAAGGGACCCAATAAGGATCAAGTCCACCTCCTGCTCCCCGCCGGAGCCAAGATGCTCCTCCTCCTCCTTCCCGGCCCCGAGGGTCCACGGTCCTGTTCTCTGTCCCCAAGGGGCAGCACAGAATGACCCCCAGCCCGTGGGGAAGGACCTGCCCCGGTGGTGGGTGTGCCCTCCGCGGGGTCCGGGAGAGCCGCTCAGCGCTGGGATGTCCCTGTCACAGGCGGTGGGACAGGAGGGGTCGGTGGCCGGTGTCCCCACTCGTTGGGTGACATGTCGGAGCGCAGGAAGAAGACGCGGGTGCAGGGACGGAGGTGACAGCGCGGCATCGAGGCCCTGCGGGGCTGGGACAGGGGGCCGGGAGGGAGGTGACCTGTCCGGTGGACTGTCCCCTTACCGTGGACGCCAGTGACAGGGTGGGGACTGACCCCTACACGGGACAGAGCAGCAGAGACAGGGGACACTGCAGTGGTGGCCCTGGGGCTCCTGGTGCCACCCCCTGTGGGCATGTGGTGTCACGCCCCCCAGGGCATTTTGTGTCACCGTCCCTGGGTACTTGGTCACTTGCCAGGTCACTTGGTGTCACCATCCCAGGACACTTGGTCACTTCCGAGGTGCTGGGGCCGTGTCCTGAGCTGGGTCACTGAGCCAAAGGGGAGCGGGGGTCGTGCCCCCAGTACGGGGGGCGTGTCCCCAGTACGGGGGGCGTGTCCCCCGTGCGGGGGGCGTGTCCCGGTGCGGGGGGCGTGTCCCAGTGCCAGGGGCGTGTCCCGATTTCGGGGGTCGTGTCCCCGGTGCCGGGATCGTGTCCCGGTGCGGGAGGCGTGTCCTGGTCACGAGGGGTGTCCCCGGTTTCGGGGGTCGTGTCCCCAGTGTCGGGGGCGTGTCCCGATGTTGGGGGGCGTGTCCTGGTCACGAGGGGCGTCCCCGGTGCCGGGGGCGTGTCCCCGGTGGCGGGTCCGAGGGTCGCGGCGGTTCCCGGTGTCCCCGGTGCCCCGGGATGGTGCTGCCGTCGGGGGTGCGGGAGCGGGTGGCGGCGGTTCACGGGGGCTCGGCGCTGCCCGAGCGGCTCCGGCTGTACGACGGCTGGGCCACCGACTACGACCAGGTACCCGGGACAGCGGGGACAGCGGGGCACCGGAGGAGGTGGCTGGGGCTGTCCGCGCTCACCGCCGTGTCCCCGCAGGATGTGGCGACCCTGGAGTACCGCGCACCGCATCTCGCCGCCGCCTCGCTCGCCTTCGCCTTCCCCGCTGCCCCCGCCGGGGCGCGGCTGCTCGACGTGGCCTGTGGCACCGGGCTCGTGGCGCGGGAGGTACCGGGGGGAACGGGGTGGGATGGGATGGGATGGAATTGGGATGAGGGATAACGCCCGTCTGCCCCCGCAGCTCCACCGCCGCGGGTTCCGCTGCCTGCACGGCGTGGACGGCAGCGCGGGGATGCTGGAGCGGGCGCGGAGCACCGGGCTCTACCAGGAGCTGCGGCAGTGTGTCCTGGGCCAGGAGCCGCTGCCCGGGCCCGCAGGTAACGGGGCGGCACCGGGCGGGGGGAGACCCGGGAGGACTCCTCGGTGATGTCCCTCGTGTCTCTGCCCGCAGATAGCGGGGTGTCACTGGGTGGAGGGAGCCCTGGGAGACCCCCGGTGACACCCTGTCCGCAGGTAACGGGCCGGCACTGGGCTGGGGGAGCCCCGAGAGGACCCCTCGATGACACCCCCGTGTCCCCGCAGAGCAGTACGATGCCGTGACGGTGGTGGGGGCTCTGGGCGAGGGGCAGGTGCCGACCACGGTGCTGCCGGAGCTGCTGCGTGTCACCAAGCCGGGTAAGGGGGGTCTCGGTGTCCCCTCCCCGGCGGGACCGCGGTGGTGGGATGGGGACACGGAGCCCCGGTGGATGTGGATCTCCGTCTGGGCGCTGGTCCCGTGTCACAGATGGGGTGTGGCTTTGTCCCTGGGGCCAGGGATGGTGATGGCCCGGGGTCCCTGACTCTGCTCGCTGGCAGGTCCGGGCGATGGGACGAGGCAGGAGGTGGCGGTGGCACTGCTGGTGCGTGACAGCCTGTGCTCAGGCGTGACGTCCTGCCCGCCCCGTGCCCACTGCCTTCCTGACCTTCCCGTGTTCTGCCCGCTGTCCTGCCCATCCCCTGCCCACTGCCATCCTGCCCTGCCCATGCCCTGTCTGTGCCCTGCCCGTGCCCTGCCCATCCCCTGCCTACTGTCCTGCCTGTCCCTTGCCCATCCCCTGCCCACTGGACAGTATATCCCTTGCCCACTGCCCTCCTGCCCTGCCCATTCCCTGCCCAGTGCCCTGCCCGTCCCCTGCCCTGCCTGTCCCCTGCCCTGCCTGTCCCCTGCCCTCTGTCCTGCCTGTCCCCTGCCCACTGATTCCTGGCAGGCTCTCACTGCCTCCCCTTGCCCCCCACCCTTTCCGAGGGGCTGCCACCCCCAGGGAGGGACACCCAGTGTCAGTGTCACCCGTACCCTGTCCCACAGGAGGCTTCCTGTGCCTGACGACGAGGAGCAACCCCTCGAACCTGCGGTACAAGCGGGAGCTGGAGGCAGAGCTGGGGAAGCTGGAGCGCTGTGGAGCTTGGCAGAAGCTGCTGGCCCAGGAGGTGGAGCACTGGGAGAGGGCCACCTCGGAGGAGGAGAGCACCCGGGGCACCGGCTACATCTCTGGAGTGGTCTACCTCTACCAGAAATGCCCTGTGCCCCGCCTCGAGGAGGACTGAGCTGGCACAGCTCTGGAGAGGGATAAGCACTTGGCCCCCTGTATAAAACTCATCCCAGTGACCCCCTCCCTGGAGTAGGGCAGCTGCTGGGGGGGGACAACATTTTGGGCGTGTCCCCATTCCCTTCCCTATGTCCTTCTCCCGAGGTCTGGGCCTCAGCATGGGGAGGCTCTTCTGGTCTCACCAGGGTCTCCCGGGCACCACCATTAGCTCTGACATTCAAGTATTGTCCCCAACACCTCAACCCTCACCATGACATTTTGCAGACCCACATGGCTGTTCAGAGCCATCTCCTGTCCAGGATGTCTTCTCACTGTGCCCACTTTGGTGCTCATGGTCAAAATCTGGATCCTTCTTCATCTTCCACTCCCACCCCCCTGGGCTTTACCTGGGAAGTGCTGGAGGTGCGTCCCCATCACTGTGTCCTGCAGCCTCCCATCCTCATCCTCCCCAGGGGTTAACCCAGTGCACACTGAGGTGCAGGAGACCTCCACATCCAGAGCAGGAGCAGCAGTGCCAAGGTGACACCCAGCTGGAAAGGCTTCCAAGCACCACATCCACCTTTCATCCCACAGCAGCTGCTGAAATCTCTCATTTTCCCAGAGCTTTGTAGTTAATGGTCTGTGTGGGAAATGAGTTTGGAAGGAACTTGGGGAGCTGGTGGCTGCTCCCCACCCAGGAGTCACCCAGCACTGCCTGCCCAGCCTGTTCCCCCAGCCCCTTGCTGTGCTACCTACACAATTCCTTCTCCACTGATCCCTTGGGAAGTTCTTTACCCAAATCTCTTGCTGGAATATTTGAGGGTTTTTTCCCTTTTCTCCTCCCCCAGACCTGTTCCTGCTCATCCTGTTCCCATGGTCCTTGGGAACAGGTTACTTCTTTCCCCTTGGGAGTGTTTCCCAGGTGGGAGGCAGTGGCTGTGTCTGTCCCTGTCCCCCACTCAGAGTATCCTATATCTCCAACACTCACCCTCCCCGTGACTCCTGCCATCCTTCCACATTGTCCCCCCAGGTCTTGGGGTCCCTGTGCCCATCATGGGTAGCTGCCCTACCACCCTCTCCCCCCGTTTGTCCCCAGCACTGTCCCCTGGGCAGTTGGGGGTCGTGGCTGTCCCCAGCCCTGCACTTGGCTGTTCAATAAATCCCCGTCTCCGCTGTCTGCCTGCTGTGTGTTGTTCCTGGAGCAATGGGGCTGTGGACCCTCTGGGGTGGGTGGCCAGGAGGCTGGGAGTGGGGATTGGGCCTTTCTCTGGAGGCTCAGAGGACCTGGTGTCCCCCCTTGTGCCCCTCTTAGCTCTCAGCATCCTCTCCCTGCCTCAGTTTCCCTGCTGAGGGATACCCCAGGAGCACCCTGGCTGGCTCCTGCTGCTTCCCCATGAGGACATGGGGACATGCCAGGCACTGAGGCAGCAGCCTTGACCTGGCATCAGGCTGGCAGGGCACAGCACCCCCAGGATATATCACCCTCCTCCCCACACCGCGCCGTTCAGAATGAGCCCAGGCAGCCTCGGTGGCACCAGGTTATTTATAGTCCCTGCTCTGGGGAAGGGCACATGTTGGAGGATCATGCTGGGGTGCAGCCAGCATGGGAATGGGGATGGGGATAGGGATAGGGATGGAGATGGGGATGGGACAGGGATGGGGATGGAGATGGGACAGGGATGGGGATGGGGTGGGGATGGGGTGGCACAGGGAGGCAGGGCAGGGACAGTGGTGCTCTCTCTTGGTCTGGCACCTGGGCACAAGGGCTCACACGTAGTCCTTCATGGGGTAGCCTGTTGAATCGCAGGTTTTCACCCCTCTGTAATTCTTGGCGTAGGAATCCTGCGGGTATTGGGTTCCCAAGCGGGACAGGGCAATCCCACCGGCGAGCAAGAGGGCAGTGGCGATGAAGCCGATGTAGATGGCAGCCCCCACCTCTCTACTGACGGCCTCGGGCCCCGTGGGGGTGTAGGAGTTGTTGACGATGTTGCTGGTAGTCCAGGAGACGGCGACGAGGAGCAGGACGGCGGAGGCGACGAACAAGGCTCCTGTCACGGAGATGTACGCGCCCTTGTTGCCGCCGCCGCCCATGCAGCTGGAGAAGGCTCCACGCGCGAGGGCGATGAGGATGCCGGCGAAGGTTGTGATGAGGGCGGCGACCACCAGGACACGGGCAACTTGCAGGTCGGGGGTGATCTCCAGCAGGGAGCTGTAGTACCTGCACTGAGACTGCGCTGTGCCGTCGTTGGCACAGGTCACCCACAGCCCATCCGAGTACGACTGGGACCCTATGGAGTTGGAGCCGAGGCAGTTTGTCACCCTCCACATGGGCAGGGCACAGGTGAGGATAGTGGCCACCCAGCCCACGACGGCTGTCACCAGCGCACTCGTCTGCCTCGACATTGTTTCCATGGTCAGTACCTGCGGGGACAGGGCACAGCTGTCATGGACACGGCCCCAAGCCAGGGGGTTGCTGGAGAGCACGGGCTTCATCTGCTGTGTCCTGCTCCCCATCGGGGTGGGAACAGCTGCAGGACAGTGTGGGCACCCAAGGGATATGGGGACATGAGTGACATGGGGCAGTGCTGAAGATCAACATAGGGACACAAGCGACATGGGGACATGTGTGGCACGGGACTGCTGCAGGACAGCATTGGGACACGAGTGACATGGATACAAGAGTGACATGGAGCACTACTGCAGGACAACATGGGGACATGGAGACATGAGTGACATGCAGCATTGCTGCAGGACAGCATGGGGCACACAGGTGCCACTGAGGACCCAGGCCCTGAGCAGGCCGATGTGCAGGGGCCCTTGTGTGTCACACTGTCCCCTGCAATGTCCCCTGACAGAGCACAGGGCAGCCTCTGTCATCACCCCTTCTTGGTGCATGGCAAGTGTCAGGGAGGAGACGGCTTTTGGGAAGCAGGATGGGGGGCTCACAGTGCCCTGCCATGCTCCAGAGTGCAGATCCCCCACCCCACACTCACCCCATGTCCTGCTGTGGCAGCAACCCCCCAGTGCCCGCCCCATGCCCTGCTCCACCGCTGGTGCTTCAGCCTCTTTGGCCATGAGCATTGCGCTGGGGGGCATGGGAAGGGCAGGCAGACCCCCCTCCCCGCAGCACTGGCTGCTCCTGGATGGAGTGCAGGTTGCTGCAGTGCCCTTTGGACCGGGGATTTCCTCTCTGGAGTGCTGGGAATGGGTCAGAGCTCAGCTCTGCTCCAATCCCAGCTCTGGAGGGCAGCTCTTTCAGTGATATCGGCTCTTGGCCCCGGGAGCAGCCCCGACAGGGCAAACCCTGGCGAGGGGCTACAGGGTCACCACAGACATCACCCCTGGCAGAGGAGTGGCTGTTATAGGCACACACCAGACACACAAACAGCTCCGCCATAGTCACACGTGGCTGCCATGGCCCTGGCTCAGCCCAAACCAGCTCAGCCCGGCACGGAGCAGAGTTCACCCCCGGGTGCCTGTGCCCGGCAGCCGGGACTGGCTGAGTTTTTATGGCCCCGAGCTCAGCGGGGTATCGGTTGTGCCCGGCACACCCTGCGGCACTTGCCGGAGGTTTCACCATCATTTCTCCTACCCCAGTTTCGATTTCTCCAGCCTCTCCTTTCCCGTTGTGTTCCCATTCCTTCCCCGGCACCTTTCATCCCTCGGTGGCCTGATGGACACCCAGCACTGGGACCTTGGGCCATGAAAGACCCTTTGGGCCAAAAACAATGATGGGGGCCATCCCAGGCACCCTTTCCCAGCCAGCAGGACCTGGGCCACAAGAGACACCCAAAACAAGGTGCATGACCACCCACACAGGGATGAGCAGTGGGCCCCCAGGAAAAAGCGGTGCCCCCACGGATACTGAGGGACAGCAGGGATGTTTGCCAGAGCATCACACTCACAGTTCCACCTGGCCACTGCCACCACAGGGCCACAGCAATATTTTCCACCATTCCCAGTGAAGGGATGGGAGAGCTGGGAGTCCTCAAGCCCCCAGACCCAGATGAGACACCCAGCGCCAGGCAGCCAGAGTCAGCTCTCGTCCCCCACACCGCCGAGGCGGGAGGAAAGGATGTTCCCAAGCGCACGGAGCACTGGCAGTGCTGGAAGCGAGATAGGCAAAGCACCCTGCGCTGCCCACGCCGGCCCCGGGGTGCTCCCAGCCGCGGTTGTGGGGTGGCCCCGGGGCCAGCGTGCCCCGACTCGCCCTCGCCGGCGCCCGCCGCCTTCCTCCTGCTCGGGTGGGAAGGTCACACAGGCGTGGGACAGCCCTGGCGCCACCAAGGCACTGTGCCATGGAGACACCCGCTGTCACCCCCGGGGTGGCCCGGGGAGGGAGAGGCGGGGAATGCCAGGGTTGGAACAGGGTGGGCGGGGGTCGCAGGAAGCTCCGGAGAGAAGATTTGGGGGATCTCAAAAGAATGGGGATCCGCGGCACAGGAGCACCGGGCTGTCCCGCTAGCCGGTGTTGGAGAGGGTAAAGAACAAGAGGCACAGCGGGGTCTGAGCAGCTGCCGTTTAATGCGGGAAGGATGGATGCGGGGCCGGACGGCAGCACAGCGAGGGGGACCGAGAGCCACCCTCTCCCGCCCCCGGGCACCCCGCTCGGGGGATGTCGAGCGGGGCGATGGATGGGGTCGGGTCCGAGAGGCGCCCCCCTCCATGCGGGTGCACGGCCCCGCTCGGCTCCCGCCTCCCCGACCGGTTCTCCCAGCCCGGCTGCTGCCTTCCCACTCCCAGGATAATGATGCCCCCGCCCTGGGGAGCTGCCGCGAGAAATCACACTCTGTACGGCCACTCCGAGCCCCGAAAGTAGGTCATAGTCAAAATTTAGGGTACAGGCAGGTGAAAGCCCCTGATAACCCTCGACACCCTGCCAGGGTCCGCAGAGCCACCACGTCCCCATGACCACGTGGGACAAGTTCGCTGTCCCCACCAGCACCGACACCGTCACCCAGCCCGAGGGACTGACAATCCCAGGGAGCTTCACCCGGTGAGAGCCCCGTGCCACCCGAGGGACGGGCTCTGGGAACTCTGTCACCACATGGCACACCCCGATACCGAGAGCCAGGAGATGCTCGAGGGGGGGATCGGGTGCCGTCTCAGAGAAGATGCCTCCGCTGGATGCTCCGGGAGGGGGGGAACAGGACCCCCGCCGCGGGCAGCCAGGACAGGATCTCCTTGTTCCCTGTCTCAACCGAGATTAAAGAACCGGCTCCAATCCAGGCAGAACAAAGGCAGCTCTGTCTGCCCTCCCTCGCACTGCCCCGGCGCCCGGCCAGCCCCAGCCCGGCCGGGGGGGCGGGTCGAGGGTCCGGGAGGTCCCAGCTCCCTGCGGTGGCCGGGGGGTCCAGGCGGGAGCGGCGGCTCCTACACGTAGTTGCTGGCTGGCAGCGAACGGGCGGCCGTGAACTTGGCAGAGTAGGGCTTCTCCCCCCGGGGGGGGGCAGGTGCAGCACAGGATCCCCCCCCCCAGCAGCAGCAGAGCAGAGGCGGCCCAGCCAATGTAGAGGGACGAGCCCAGGTCCCGCTTCTGGGAGTCGGCGACCAGCGGGTTGTAGAAGTCCTGGACGATGCTGTTGGCTGACCAAGAGATGGGGACGAGGACGAGGACGCCGGCCACGATGAAGATGATGCCTGAGAGAATCATGACCCTGGCTTTGGCGGTGTCGTCCTCCACGCAGTTGGTGCACTTGCCGCCGGCAACGGCAAGCAGGGTGCCCAGGATGGCCAGGACGATGGCCACCACCACCATGGCACGGGCGGCTTGCAGGTCCTGGGGCAGGCCCAGCAGCGAGTCGTAGACCTTGCACTGCATCTGCCCCGTGCTCTGCACCACGCAGCTCATCCACAGCCCTTCCCAGATGATCTGGGCCACCACGATGTTGTTCCCCACGAAGGCCGTCTCCCGCCACATGGGCAGCGCGCAGCAGAGGATGGAGGCCAACCAGCCGATGACGGAGAGGGCGATGCCCAGCACCTGCATGCCCATGGAGGCCATGGCTTGCTCCCGGCACCCCTGCCCGCCTCCCGCCGTGCAGTGCCGGCTCCCGGGACCATGGCAGGCATTATATGCCTTTGCCGAGGGAGGAGCGCCGCCACAGCCGCCGTCCTGCCGCCGGCACCGGACGGAGGGGTAAAACCAGTTTCCCGGGATTCCTCCTCTTGTATTTCTCCCTCCAGCGCTGACACTTAATATCCCGGTTGCTCCCACGGAGGAGGACGCAGGGGACCGGGATCAGGCCACCCAGGTGCAGGAGTGCGTCCCACTGCTGTCTGTGGGTAGGCAGTGCCAAGGGCAGCGCTGGGGCTCAGCCTGGGATGCTGAAGGGGAAGAGCCGGTGTCCAGGCACCGGGATGTCTCTGCCATCACTGCCAGTACCTTCTGTTCCATCACCTGGATGGGTTCCTCCATGTTTTCGTGCCTCAGTTTGCCCCCAGCTCATGGTCACTGCTCCAGCAGCAGCCCAGTCTGTGGCCCCCCACGGCCCCGTGCCGGGAGAGCAGCACACCGTCCCCCCCGCTGCCGGGCTCCATGCCCAGCAGGACACAAGCGGCTCTTGTTTGCTCCTTGGCATCCATACCAGCACTTCCCAGCCCTCCATCAGGCCTCGGGCAGGAGGTGTCACCGCCCAGACCCACAAACCGGTTGGAGCAGCTGTTGGTTCCCCAAGGAGGAGAGACGGCACTGCCCGGGGCAAAATGGGGGGCAGACCCCAAACCCACCTCACCTTGTGCTTCACCACCAGCCAGTGTTCACAGGGCTGCCCTCAGCCCCAGGTCTGCCCTCAGCCCCAGGTCTGCCCGTGTCCTGCTGCCTGCTTGGCAGATTGGGGCTTGGTGGCTTGGGGCTGTGGGAGGCAGAGGTGGCCTCAAGGTGTCCCAGTGCCATACACACTGATCCCGATGCCAACACCAATGCCAAAACCAATGCCAACACCAATGCCAATACTGATGCTGATGCTTTGGGCACTGCCTGACCTCTCCTCTTTTTTAATCCATGACTCCCACACATGTCCCCTCCCTACTCCCTCTGGAAGCCCCTCCAGCACCTGCACAGGTGCTCAACAGACGGCAAGCAAGGACAGACAGACGGACATTGCACTGTTTCATCACCCCAGCTTAATCCTGGGCCCCTAGGAAAGATAAGAGGCACTGAGATAATCTTAGTTTTCCTGAGCACCGGGGTTACTGAGATGATCCAATCCCTTGTGCTAATTGCTCGGTGTGATGGGTTCTAGAGCTGCACGGGATGTCCCCGGGCATCGTGTCCCAGTGTGGTGGGAAAAGCCAGGTGGTCCATGCACTGCAGTGCCAGGAGGATGTCTGGGGACATCCAGGTCTTGCTGCAGACTCCAACCTGTGGGGACGAGTCAGGGTCCTGCCTGACCTGTGCCAGAGGAGCCGCCCAGCCTCCATCCATCCCTCTGTCCTGCTGGAGTGCCCACATTACTCACATACCAGTGTGGCCACCCCCGGGCCAGAGCCTTGTGGTCAAGGGCTCCCTTTAATTTACGAGGTTCCAGAGCATCCCCGCCGGGGCCAGACTCTGCCTGAGGCTTTCACCTCCCAGCCGGGTGCTGTAACCACCACGTAATTTGGGGCTGGAGAGAGGGACACGCCCACGTGTGTGTGTGTGCCTGGCATGGGCCGTGTCCCCGCAGGCACGTGGGGATGTGTCTGTGGGCTGGGGACAAATGACAAAGTGAGGACAAGGACTCCTCCACGCGCAGAACATCAAACACCTGAGCTGCTCACATTCCCCCTCGAGCCAGAGCCGGCGCCAGCACGGCCTCCCACAGCCAATTACTGTAATTAATGCCGGAACGTGACATAATTCCAGCTGGTGGATGCCATCCAGGGACAGCCCCTGTGTCCTTCCCCACATCTCCCAGTGACGTGCCTGCCCGCCCAGCAGCACCAGCCTTGTGTCCCCACCACTGGCAGCCAGCAGGACTCACGGACACTGGCTTGGCACAGAGTGGAGGAGCAAGAGCCACCCCCAGTGCCCACAGAGCCTGAGGATGGTGGTGCAGCACAGGTGGGACCACCGAGCGCCTCAGCATGTGCCATCCAGGACCACCACCCCATGGACAACAGCCCCACATGAGCACTGGCCCCATGGCTGTGTCTCCATGCCCACTCCCAAAGCATCTTGCAGAATCCCAGTCCCTGGCTTTGTCCCAGTGCCATGGCACAGGCATACATCCTGGTGGGACTACAGCCCACCTACCCAGCAGGGAGCTCCTCCACCCCAAAACAGGGTGTTCAACCCATCCTGAACTTTGGCCACCCAGCACCCACCCCAGCACCCAGCTAGGTGCGGATGCCCTGCCCCAAATCCAGCAGGATTTGCAGGATGGGGGAGCCTGAGCTCCTGTCCCTGCTCCACCACGCTAAAGGGGTCAATGAAGGCAGAGCTCCTGCCTGGGCATGTCCATCAGGAGACACCCTCCAATGCCTGCTCTGGCTTCACCAGCGTGGGGACACACTGCAGTGCCTTGAGGGCCCCCTGGGTAGTTAGGCCATCTCCAGGCAGGGAGGTGGCATTAAACCCAGTGTCACCACGATGCCAGGCACCACCGGGTGCACAGCAGAGGCTACACCACCCTGACCTTGCTCAGGGCAGAGGACACCCTGCAGGAAGAAGGCTCGGGGCACAAATCTCCTGCCAGAAAGGGCCACCAAGGACACAAGTGACAGTCCCACCTCACACACAGCTGGCACCAGCTCAGCCCTGCACTGAGCCAAGAGACCCTCATTCCCCAGCACATGGACCTCCCACCCCAGCTACTTTAAGGTCCCAAAAAGGCAGGTGACAGTTGCCAGCAAGAGACAATCCACCGGGATCTCTGGCTTCACATCTGCCGAGCGAGGTATGGCCACCAGCCCTCCCGCTCAGCCCACATGGAGCAGGCGGCCAGGGATTAGTTACCAGCAGCCCAGAGACTGAATGTTCCCTAAAAACATCCTTGCCCGACATAACCCACCCCCCTGACCAGCTCAAATGTGCACAGTCAGGTTGTTTCTCACTATGGGAAAGCAAAGCCTTATCGGCTCAGCGGGAGAAGAGCCGTGTGCCGGGACCTGCGGGGTCCCTGCGGGCAGAAACGGGACCTTCGCCCTGAAGTCACTCCAGAAGTCAAAGCTCTGTCCAATTTCTGAGCAACAAGTGGCTCCCGACACGTAAAACACCCCCAAGTGCTGCCGAGGTAGTTGGCGAAGGGATGGGGGAGATGATGACCACGGGTCAGGAAGGAGGATGCGGGCGGTGCAATGGGAGTCTCCTAGCAGGCGATGCTCGCAGGAAGGGGATGCTGTGGCAAAGCCGATCCCAGCACGGCCCAGCATCCCCCGGGCGAGCCCCCTGCCACATCCCGCTGGCCGGTGCCCCCCAGCCTCCCGTGTGCCGGCACCTCCCTCCCCGCCCCGCCGGCAGACAGAGCTGCCATTGATGCTCGGAGCCGCCTTTACCTGCTCGCCGCCGCGTCGGAGGGGTTCCAACAATGGGTTGCCTGTGTGCCCTGGTCAGCACCGAGCCAACAGCCCCGCGCCTGAAATATAAGCGGCCGAGGCAGCACTTACCGCCCCGGCCCCGCTCGCCCGGGGGGGGAACGCGCGGCACTCCCGACCGCAGCGGAGGGGAAACACCCCAAATCCTGCGCCGGCTGCCGCGCACGTGAGTGGGACGCGGCCCCGAGGCACCCGGGGCTGTTGCTGCCGTCACCTCTTGCTCACCCCTGCGATGATGGGTGCTGGGTGCATGGCAGGAAGGGGATGCTGCACTGGGTGACCCCCCGTCCCCCATCCTTCCCGCCCACCCAGGTGTCCTTCCCGCAGTGTGAGCCACTAATCTGGTGATGCTCCCATGATCTTTGGGGTCTGACCTTCGGGGTCTGACCTTCATTTGGCGTCAGCGGGCAAACCGTCACCGTTGTGTGACCACAAATGTAGCCACCCCGCTTTGTCCTCATCCCGGGGCACTTGGATACTCCCCATCCCTCCCCAGCTGCGGGGGACAGGGAGGGGGATGCAGCAAGAGGGATGGGTGTGCCCCACAAGCACACTGGCTCCGTTCAGCTCTTCGGTAAACACTATTGATCCAGTTTCCTCACCACAAGAATGTGTCCTGCCAGAGGTGGCCGGAACCCTGAAACCCCGGTGATTTTCCCCTTCCCCCACCCTGAGTCAGGTGTCAGTGGCTGCCCCAGGCAGACACAACACTGGACAGAGCCTGTACTTTGGCAATTTGGGATGACAAAGTGTGAAAACGCGGCGCGTGGGGCTGATTGCAGGGTCGGGGGCTGCGGTGCTTTGCTGCCTCATCCCACCCCACTCTGCCCCAGCAGCTCCTACCCCAGGGGTATCCGCACTGCCCCACATACCTGCCTGGAGTATCCACCTCTCCCCCTGCACCACAGCCTTACCTGGGATGACCCCATTGCCCCACACCCCTGTAGGAGGTACCTCCCCTGCCCCACATCCCTACACAGAGTATCCCCCCCACCCCACACCTCTACCTGGGGTATCCCCCTTGCCCCATGCCCTTGTATGGAGCATCCCCACTTCCCCACAGACCTGCCTGTGATAGAACCCTGCCCCTACTCCTGAGTCTCACAACCCTGCCTGTGATATAACCCTGCCCCAGAGCCCTGCCTGGGATAAAACCCTGCCCCAGAGCCCTGCCTGTGGTATAACCCTGTCCTAGAGCCCTGCCTGGGGTACATTTGCACCCCAGAACCCTGCCTGGGGTACCCCCGCCCCACAGCCCTGCCTGGGGCACCCTCACAGCCCTGCCTGGGGTACCCCCCCACCCCACAGCCCTGCCTGGGGTACCCCCTCACCCCACAGCCCTGCCTGGGGTACCCTCTGCCCCAGAGCCCTGCAGCCGTGTGTCTGTGTGGCTGTGGGTGCATGTGCTGGTGTGTCTGCAGCCGTGTGTGTGCTGGGAGGGTGTGAGCACCTGCACTGCCAGCGTGTGCCTGTTCACCTCTGTCACAGTGTCCCTGTGTTTGTGTGTCTGTGTGCGAGTTTGTCCACGTGTCTGTGAGTCTCTGTGTGAGTCTCTGTGTATGTGTGTGTCTGGGTGTGTCTGTGTGTGTGTGTCTGAGTTTGGCTGTGAGTCTGTGTGTTTGTGTGAGCCTGGCTGTGTGTTTGTGTGAGCCTGGCTGTGTGTCCATCTTCGTTGCAGCTGTGTGTGTGCCTGTGTGAGTCTCCCTGTGAGTCTGGCTGTGTGTCTGTGTGGCTGTGAGTCTGTGTGTCTGTCAGTCTCTGTGTCTGTGAGTCTGACTGTGAGTCTCTGTGAGTCTGTGTGTGTCTGTCTGTCCGTGAGTCTCTGTGTGTCTGTGAGTCTGTGTGTGGCTGCGTGTGGGGGTGTCTCTGCCGGCAGAGGGGGTGTGTGTGTCTGTGTCTGTGTGTCTGTGTGTGCCCCTGCGCACACCTGCACCCCGGGGCCGCTGCCACACCCCTGCCTGCACACCTGGGGGGCCCTCAAACAGCCCCGACCCCCTTTTTTGCCACTGGCACCCTCCTGTGCCCACCATCACCTGCCAGCAGCACTGGGTCATGGACTGGGTCCCCCAAGGACCAGGACCCCCAGCACCCCCAGCAATGAGGGCACAAAGCCCTGAGGTGCTGCTTGCATGGGCTCCCTCCCAGCAGCACATATGGGGTCACCCCTGGGTACCCCCCCAACTGTCTGTGGGGACTTGGGGTCCCCTTGGGGGGGTGATCAGGGTACAGTGGGGTGGCAGAAGCTCACCTAGCCAGATACTGGGGATTTTGGGGATGCCATGGTTTCCCAGAGGCTAATCTGGCTGGATATGGGGTATTGGGGTATCACGGGGTGGTCAAAGTCAGACACAGGGGGCTGCAAGGGGCTGGAGGCCAACCTGGATGGGTACAGGGTGCTTGGGTGACAGGGGCTGACAACAGCTGGCCCAGACAGATATGGGGTGTCAGGGTGCTGTGGGGTGGCCCCACTGGTTGTGGGGGTTCAGTGTGCTGCAGATCAACAGATGGTGACCCCCCAGATAGAGGGTATTGGGATGCTGTGGGACACCCAAATCTGGCCCCCCTGGCTGTGGGGGTGTCACGGTGCTGTGGGGATACAGCCAGGCAGTTACAGGGCTCCCACCCCCCTCCCAGGGCTCCCTCCACGGCGCCAGCTGCCAGCATCCCACCGCGCTCTTGAGTAGTTAATAAGTTGCAGAGGAGATTTTTGGAGCAGGCAGGGAACAGGTAGGAGCAAGTCCGTGTCCAGTAACCACATTCCTGGGCAGAGGGGGGGCTGGAAACACTGGCATTACCCCCAGCATGCAAAGATTGAGGGGGGACACAAGCACCCCACAGCCATGGGGCTGTGGCTGACACGTCTGAGGGGATTGCTCATGCCTTGGGATATTTTTTCTTTTGCCACTGCTAGCTCGGGTTGTCGGGGTGACGCTGCCGGGGTGGTTACGTGCATTATCTGCTTCCTTCAAGGCCACGAGACTTGTGCAGGATGAGTAAAGATCATTATCAGTCAGTCAGAGTATCCCTCAGAGTGCTCCCGGCCCTGCATGGTGGGAGCAGGAGGGGGCTGGGCAGGGGTAGAACCTGCTCCCACGGTTCCTGCCAGGCCAGGAGCACCCGTGGGTCCCCTGGAACGGGGACACAAACCTCACGGCACAGCCAAGGGGTTGCACTTTGCGCGGTGATGCACTTTGCACGGTGCTCACCGAACCCCAGTTAAACGTGAGCACTGATAACACGCTCCAGAAATCAGCCAAACCCTGACCCGCCAGTACCTCCAGGGAGGAAAGGTGAGCCCTTGGCATTTCCACGTCCCCAGAAAGGGGGTTGGAGAGTCAGAATGAGTCTGGTGGTTGTGTTTCCCGATACCTACCGCCCGAAACCAAGGGGATGGCCGTGGCAGGTGGCGTTTCTCCTCCTCCCGCCCTTCTCTGGTTACTCGTCGCCATCTCTGCAAACAAAGGGGAGGGTGTGGGACGCAGGTGACGGTGACGGAGGAGCGCAGAGGAGCGTCCAGCAGGCAGCACTGAAACCCCACCCCGGGCCGGCCGTATAAATGCCGCTGCGCACAGGTGAAAGCCGATCCCCACGGGCTGCGAGCGGCGGCGGGTGACGGCGACGGATTTGGTCCGTGGGTTCTTCTTTGCCATCGCTTGGAGCGTGACACTGAACCGTCCACCATGTCCATGGGGCTGGAGATCGGCGGCGTGGCCTTGTCGGTGCTGGGGTGGTTGTGCAGCATCATCTGTTGCGCGTTGCCCATGTGGAGGGTGTCGGCCTTCATCAACAGCAACATCGTGACGGCCCAGGTGTACTGGGAAGGGCTGTGGATGACCTGCGTGGTGCAGAGCACGGGGCAGATGCAGTGCAAGATCTACGACTCCATGCTGGCGCTGCAGCAGGACCTGCAGGCCGCCCGCGCCCTCCTGGTGGTGTCCATCGTCCTGGCTGTCATAGGCTTGATGGTGGCCATCGTGGGCGCCCAGTGCACCCGCTGCGTGGAGGATGAGAGCACCAAGGCCAAGATCACCATCGTCTCCGGCGTCATCTTCCTGCTCTCCGGCATCATGACCCTCATCCCCGTGTGCTGGTCGGCCAACACCATCATCCGGGATTTCTACAACCCGCTGGTGCCCGACGCGCAGAAGCGGGAGCTGGGCACCTCGCTCTACGTGGGCTGGGCGGCCTCCACGCTCCTGCTGCTGGGGGGGGGCCCTGCTCTGCTGCTCCTGCCCCCCCAAAGAGGACAGGTACCCCACGAGCAAGGTGGCCTACTCTGCCCCGCGCTCTGCCGTCACCAGCTACGACAAGAGGAACTATGTCTGAGCTCCCCTCCCCGGGATCCC
>NW_020897961.1:2384766-2462688 GCF_003984885.1 Neopelma chrysocephalum
GCCCAGCCCTGCAGATGTGCCTCCCCAGGGCTGGGCAGAGGGGCAGGGCTCATCCCTCTAACTCCCACACCCCTGGCCATGCCCCCACACCCCTCTCTCTCCCCCCTCAGCGCAGTGCCCCTGGCCCACGTGGTGCTGGAGGGTCGCAGGGACCAGCCACCCCTGGTCCTGCTCCATGGGCTCTTTGGCAGCCACGGCAACTTCCAGACGGTGGCCAAGACGCTGGTGCGGCGTGGGACTGGCAAGGTGAGACCCGAGGGGGCACCCTAAGGAGGGGCACAGTGGGCAGTGCCCACAGGGTGACACGGTGCCCCTGCCCAGGCAGGTGCTGACAGTGGACGCCCGGAACCACGGCGGGAGCCCCCACAGCCCCGAGATGACATACGAGGCCATGAGCCTGGATGTGCAGCACCTCCTGAGCCGCCTGGGCATCTCCAAGTGCATCCTGCTGGGACATAGCATGGGTGGCAAGACTGCCATGACGTTGGCCTTGCAGCGGGTCAGCAGGCACAGGGCTCTGGGGGTGGGGGGAGCAGGCTCGGGGGGTTCCGGGAGGGGTTGTAGGAAGGTGGTGGCACCTTTTGGGGGTGTTCACTGGTGCCAGCCTTGTCCCCAGCCCTACAGGGCCTTGTCTCCATCAGGGTGGGGTGCAGGAGCCAGTCCATGTTCACCAGCCCAAAGCTCTGCCCTGTCCCTCCCACACCACTGGGGAGGGAGCTTGGAGATCTGTGCCAAGCAGAGGGACTCTGGGAAGGGCACATGGAGGTCTCTGCTGAAGCAGGAGGGAGCAAAGAGCCTCCAGGGAGTCTGACTGGGAGCAGAGCCCTGTGCCCCCTCCCACAGGGGAGATCTTGGGACATCCTGGCATGGATGTGCCCTGCTTGTCTCCCCAGCCAGACCTGGTGGAGCGCCTCATCTCTGTGGACATTGGTCCCAGCTCGACTGCCCCCGTGTCCGAATTCTCTGCCTACATCTCTGCCATGAAGGAGGTGAAGGTCCCAGCTGGCCTGTCCCGCTCTGCAGCCCGACAGCTGGCTGATGACCAGCTGCAGCCTGTGGTCAAGGTAGGAAATCCTGTGGGAGATGGAGGTGGAGGTGCCAGAACATCCAGGTTTGTTACTGAACAGTGCACCGTCCCCTTCCGTGGCAGCTCCCACAGCTCAGACAGTTCCTCCTCACCAACCTGGTGGAGGTGGAGGGCCGCTACGTGTGGAGGGTGAACCTGGAGGCTATTTCCCGGCACCTGGAAGATATCATGAACTTCCCTGTCTTCCACAAGCCGTATCCTGGCCCCACACTCTTCCTGGGAGGGTCTGAGTCGCCCTATATCAGGTGGGACTGGAGAGAAGTGGTTCCAAGTCTGTGGTTTGACCCCTTGTGCTCTTTGCAGCTGCTGAGGGTGGGAGGAAGCCCCCGGGGTGGGGGAGGCCCTGAGCAAGGTCTGTGCCTCCAGCAGTGACACTGATGCTGGAGTGAGGGGGAACCTGGGGAGGGGACATGGTCAGACCTGGGATCACCTTCTGTGTGGGGAAGGGGAGGAAAGACACCAGGAGGGACCTCTGACCATGGCACGTTCCCTTGTCCTGCAGCTCCAGCGACTATCCGGAGATCCAACGCCTCTTCCCCAAGGCGGAGATCCAGTACATCAAAGGTGCAGGGCACATAGTCCATCAGGATAAATTCGAAGAATTCATCACTGCTGTCCTCAATTTCCTGCCACAGGTGTAGCACTGGGGACCAGGATTTCTGCAAGGACCATGTGGGTCCTGAGGAGCTCTGGGCAGTGACACAGGGCTTGGGGCTCTGTGAGGAGGGGCTCAGCTGGGACTGGCTGCTCTCAGTGCAGTCTGATCCTGCCTGCAAGGCTCTCCCATCCTGGTTCTCCTGCAGCCAGAGTGGAGAGGGAACTCCATCCTGCTGAGCTCCCCTGCCACCTGGCAGGGACACAGGGTGGCACCAGCCCAGGACACCGTCCTGCCTGCACTGGAGTGTTGGGCACTCGGAGGGGGCAGGAGAGCCCTCTCGTTTTCCTGCTGCCAGACCCACCCGTGGATCTGGCTGTGACTTTGCAGAACGTGCAATAAAGCTGAATCAGTGCCAAGGCACAACAGGATTTGGATGTGGCTGTGGAGGGCAGGGAGGGTGTGGGGGGCACAGGGAGGGGCTCTCATCTGCCAACGGTGACAACTGGACTGGGGCCCTAATGTGACGAGCTGTGGGAGCAGTGCACAAGACACAGGTTTGAGGATCTTTCTTGGCTCCCAGGGGAATCACATCCTTGCTCCACCTCTGGGGCAACATGAGGATTGGAGAGCAGGGGAATCTGCCTCCTGAGCAAGGAGATGCTGCCAACCTGTGAGGGGGAGGCATGGAAACCCCCCAGAGTGCATCTGCACAGCCTGTCCCAAAGGCAGGGGTCCCTTTTTCCCTGAGCTCCCGATGATTTCTCCTCTCCCGCCCGCTCTGCATCCCCCCGAGGCAGCATAACCCCCACCCACCCTCTGTGGGCTGGAGGCAGAGGAGCAGGGTGTCTGCTGCAAAAATCCCTTTATTGGACAATGGGTAAAGCCAGGGATGGGGTGGAAGTGGCTGTGGGGGTG
Source organism: Neopelma chrysocephalum (assembly GCF_003984885.1). Lineage (NCBI taxonomy): Eukaryota > Metazoa > Chordata > Aves > Passeriformes > Pipridae > Neopelma > Neopelma chrysocephalum. The sequence goes on from NW_020897961.1 coordinate 2,387,367, forward strand.
ACACATCATCTCTGTCACAGCTGGAGACAGGCTCTGTGTGGGGACAGTGAAGAGAGACACTAACCAGCTTTGCGCTCGATGCTCCCAAGGATGAGTTTGCTCAATCTGAGGTTGTTGGGAGGCCCCAAAGGGGAGGGAGGATGGCAGGCCAAGGATGTTTTATTCCAGGCCTGGCTGTAGTTGGCTGGCAGAGGGGGCACCAGGGGCTGGTTGGGAGATTCGCTGTGTTCCTGCAGAGCTGTTCTTGTCTCTTCCCCTTGTCCTTTTCTGACAAAGTGCATTTTTCAGGAGCAGGGCTGTGTTGGCCTTGAGCTTTCTGCTATGTTACCTCAAATTCAAACACTTTTGCTCTCTGTGTATTATTTTTTCACCAGTGAAGAACATCAGACCAAGAAGTTCCTGAGCCACTGGCTACTGAAATGAGTCCCTTGGGTGCCACCAGCCAGCTGGGGGGTGAGGCCTGGCCCCTGCTATCAGCACACAAGACCTTTGGACCGAGCCGTGAGCTCTGGAGCCCAGGGTCAATGGGGAATTTCTCCCCACTCCTTCCTGCTGGCCAGGTCCCAGGTTTGGGGCACGGACAAAAGGCTGCCACAGAGTTGTGAGGTGAAGAGACAGGAGGTCAGTGGCCTGGGAAGAGATGGAACTTCCATCTGGTGGCATCTGCTGAGGGAATTTAGCAAAGCATTGTCAGACCTGGGGTGAGGGAGACAACAGGGAGAAATGAGAGAACTTTGTTCCCTGCATGGGAAGGGTGCAGGGAGTCAGGAGGCATCCCAGGGGCATGTCCAGGGCCACATGGGCTGCACCAACATGCCAGGCTCGTGTATGCCCATAACATGTCAGGGTGCTGATGCCTCCAGAGACCCAGCTGACTTCCTAGGCCAACCCAGACCTGGTTTTGACTCAGCCTGCTCCCAAGGGGCCTGCTGAGAAATGGCCTGGCCTGAGCTCTGCTCCCAGCAGGATTTCTAACCTTTGGCACAGCTGCAGTTAACCACAGAGCTCACCTTCAGGAAGAGCTCCTTTAAGTGGCTGTTACAGGCGTGGTTTGAAACTGCTCTGGCAGGCACTAGATGAAAATGGAGCCTGTTGATGACCCTGGGGGGTCCCTGTTCAGCCCTGCCAGGGACAGCCACCCCCAAGAGCCCTGTTGTCACAGCACAGGGGGGCTCAGGAGCAGTGATACCAGGGACACCCAACTGCCCCTTGCTTTCCAGCCTTGGACACTCCCCAGGGCTGGGACCTATTCCAGCATCCCACTGGAAATTCTGGGAGCCCCAGCACGTCTGGGAGCAGACGATGGCCCCTCATCACTCACCCAAGTCGGCAGCCAGGCCCAGCTGCTCCGCCAAGGTGCCATCCTGAGGCTGTCAGTGCAAATGTGGCTGGGCCCTTGGAGCACGGTGTCAATGAGGAGCTGAGACTTATCCACGCACATTCTGCATTGATCCTGCATCTCTTCCACCCCACTGAGGCTCAGAACCCCTTGGGACAGCAGGTGGCCCAGAAGCCCAGAGGTCAGTGGGTTGTTTACACACTCCACAGACTTTCCCCATATTCTGGAGCAGCTTCTCTGCAGGGCGGCACCATCAGCCCCATGTCACAGCTCCAGCTGCCTCACCACCCCCTCTGGGTGCTTCCTCTTCCTCATCACCCCTCTACCTGCTCCCCTTTCCCCATCACCTCCCCTGGATGCTCCCCTTCCCCATCACCTCTTCTGGGTGCTCCCCCTGCCCCATTGCCAACCCAGGGGGCTGCTCCCTCCTTCATTTTCCAGCCCAGAGGTTTCCCCTGCCATCACCCACCTCCCCCTTTTCCCAGCCCAGAAAAATTGCACCAGGGAATGCATTTGCATGGACCCAGCAGCTGTTGGGAAAGGAGGAAGCTCCCAGCCCTCTCAGAGCCAGGCATGGGGCAGCTGCACTCATAGCTGGCAGCCCCAGTGCCAGGCAGGGATGGTTGTCCTGTGCCAACATCCCCTCGTGCATACCCCCCAAACTCTCCAGATCTGTCTGGGGCTGGGCTTGGCTCATCCCTTCCAGGGGCTGCAGGGAGACACCACCTCGGGCAGCAGCACCTCATCGTGGAACAGCTGCCCAGGGAGGGCGTGGAGTCTCCCTCTCTGGAGACATTCCAAACCTTCCTGTGTCACCTGCTCCAGGTGACCCTGCCTTGGCAGCAGGGTTGAACTGGGTGATCTCCAGAGGTCCCTTCCAACCCCATCCCTCCTGTGACTCTGTGATGCACCCATGGGCCCAGCAGCCCTGTCTCCATCCCGCAGGAGCCTGGAATGTAAACCCTGGGCTGTGAGAAAGCCTGGGATTGCCCCAGAACTACATCAGTGGGGCAGGCTGACCACAGGGCGAGACCTGGTGGGAATGGCAGAAGTAACGCCAAGGATGGGGAAACCTGGGGACAGGGACACAGGCACATGCATCCTGGGGGAGGCACATCCACCCTTGGGATGCACATCCATCCCCAGGGATTCACATCCATCCCCAGGGATGCACATCCACCCTGGGGGAGGCACACCCAGCCTTGGGATGCACATCCACCCTTGGGATGCACATCCAGCCTCGGGGATGCACATCCACCCTTGGGAGGCAGAGGGACCGGGGTTGGATGCGGGGCGATAGAACGCTGAGGCCTCACGCTCCCTTGACCGTCCCGGTGGCTCCGCAGGCAGCGGGGCCCGGCCCTGAGCCAACCCTTCCCCCCTCACCGCGCCATCCCGCCCCGGCCGGGGCACCGGAGGCGGCGCTGCCGTGAGGGGCTCGAGTCCCCGGAGGTCCCTGATGCCCCAGGCCGGGGGTCCCTCATGCCCGGGGGTCCCTCGGGCCGGTCCCGGCTGAGGGGGGCTCCCGGGCGGTCACGTGACGGGACACCCTGGCCCCCCCCTCCCGCTCCTGAGGGGAAGCGCCGCGCGGCCTCCCATTGGCCGCGGAGGGACGCGCTGTGATTTCTCATTGGCCGCCCGGCGCCGGGTCCCGCCCCCCCGCGTGTCACGGGATAGGCCTGGCGGGAGCCGCGGGGGGCGTGGCCTGGCAGCCGGCGGCGCTGGGCGGGGACGCGTTCCGGGCGCTGATTGGCCGGGGGCGCCGGCGGTGCCGGGCGCTGATTGGTGGCGGCGCGCGCGCCGGCGGCGGGGGGGCCGGGCGGGAGCCGCACGCGGCAGAGGCGGGAGCGGCGCGGCCGGAGCCGGGCGGGACCCGCCGCGACGGGGCAGGTGAGACCGGGGGGCACCGGGGGCAGAGAGCACCGGAGGGGCCGCCGGGAAACCCCCTCCCGCCGCCCCGGCGCTGCCGCTCCTCCTCCCCGCCGCCCGGGCAGCGCGGCCTCCCCGGGGCCTGTCCGTGAGGGGCGGCACCGCCCGGCGGCGGCAGCGCCGAGGCGGCGGCCCCTCCGCCACACCGGGCGGGGGCGGGTTGGCCGCCACAGCCCTGCCCTGCACCGCTCCGGCCCTGCGGCGCTCGGGGCCTGGGCCCTTCTCCGGGCCGAGCCCGCGGGCCCCGCTCGCTCCCCCTCTCCCTGGAGCCGCGGAGATCCCGCCTGGAAGCGCCTGGAGGGTGGGAGGTTCTTGTGCCGCCGGGGAGCTGATTCTTGTTCGCACCCCGTTACCCCCCGGAGGTCACGCAGGGCTGGGTTTTTGGAGCAGGTGCCTCCCCTCCGTGTTGGGCAGGGGCTGGTTCTGGCTGTAGTTTGGTGGTGTTGCAGGTTGGACGTTTATTTCGAACCCCCTCAGCTAACGGTGTGTTGTCAACATTGGCTTCCCTAAAGCGTCTGCAACGATGCCTTTGGGTTTTCCTGCTGAATTAACTGAAGGGGGATGAACTCAAAATAATCCATGTTAAATTGGAGGTTCCTGGGACGTTATTGGGGACAGTATGTCAACAGTCTCATAAGGATCCTGCTGGTGATTTTGGCAGTGACCTGAAGGAATTTTGCAGCTAAAAAGCTGAGGAAGTGCATGGGAAGCTCAGGGTGCTGAGTGGAAAATGGGGAATGGGTATCCAACACAAGCGGTCTGGTTAGTTTGGCACTGGACTTTGGGGAGGCCACATGTGTTTTACCAGAGAAAACAAACTATTCTGGAAGAGTCTGTAATGGGGATGGAGAGACAAGGGAGTGAGGAGTGTTGTCTGTCCTAGGAAGCAGGAATTTTTGCCTGAGACTGTGGATATATTGAATGCAGAAAGCCAGGCTGGAGGTGGGCTTTGGACCCTCACTGTAAAGGAGGAGGAGGAGGAGAGGGAGCATTAGCTCAGCTCCCACATTGGTGCAAACACTGCTGCCCCTGGGTTTGGTGCCTGCGTGTGGTTCAGAGCTGGTGGAAAACTGTGCAGAGTTCAGAGATGTTGGGATTAAAGGTGAGAAAAGCTGCCATGTGGTGCTGAGAACTCCATCTGCTTCCTCCAGCAAGAACTTGAGAGGAGATCTGGCCAGTCTGCATGTGGAGGACAGAGGTTGGATGCTGGGAATTCAGTCTGGCTGGAGGGGGTATGTGTGCATGCAAACCAAACTGTATATTTTTAAGTGATAGAGCTTCAAGCATGAGAACAAACTTCCAAGAGTCAGTGATGACTTTGTATGGGTTGCCAGCTTTTGCACGGAGTCTCCATATTTTCCTTTTTTTAATAAAAGCAGCTGGGCTGGCAGCCCCGGGAGTTCTGGGGTCTGCTCTGCTTGGGGGTCTGTAAGGTAGCTCTGATGTCTTTCAGGGAGTTTGCTGGAGGATGGATTTCTAAGTAAACTGGGATGAAGACTGGGAAATAAATTGAAAAGTTTCACTTATTAATTTCTAGGAACATCTGAGTTCCCCTTTCCTTTGCTGTGTTTGTAGGAGTCTTTCTCTGGCTGTGACAGTTATTTAATATATCTGAGAGAGCCTGAACAGGGACAGTTCCTCAGAGGTATCGTGGCTGTGGGTTTTGTGGCAGGGTCCTTCCAGCCCTTCTGTCTCAACAGCAGTGTCACTTACCTGTCAGGTTGGGCTGTAACAAGCTAAAAGGAAGAAAAAAACCCTAAAAATACAAATCAAGGGAAGCTTTAGGGGTAGATCTTGCTTTGGAGGAGGCTGCTCTGCCAGCTTTTATTGTGATCTCGATCTGCCAAATATGCACTGGCCTGCTTTTGTTTTTTGTTTACGTGGGGCTTCTCAAAGTCTCCCTTGTCCCGGCGGGAGCGCAGGGAATGATGTGAGCAGCCCTTCCCTATCCTGGTCCCTACATCTCACTTAGCTTTGCTCACCTGGAGGCAGGTACCAGGCCTGCATGGCTCTTGGCCACCCAGTTTGTGAGGATTGCTCCAGGAATTGGGCCTTCTCCTCTAAGAGACGTGGTTAAGTCTGTGCCGTTTGAGACGGAGCTATTTCCACTCCTCCTCTCTCTCCTCTGTTTTAGAAGCTGCTGTCAGCTGAGGGAGAGGCTTGTTCTCAGTAATACCTTGAGAAGTGAAGAAAAAAGAGGTTAGAGAGAGCTGGGATTGTTTCTGGGGTTGCACTGAGTGTGTGCAGTGGTGTTGGAGATGACTGAGCATTGTTTCACAGCAGAATCCAGCAGTGTCATGTAACCCAGATTATTTCCATCAGGGAGAAATGTTAACAGGAACAGTAAAATCAGTGCTTGCACATCACACTCAATTCCCAGGACAGGCATGTTCCCCCAGGAATTAATAACTAGCAAGCAATTATGAAAGCTCATACCTTTCTCTTCCACCTTCCAAGGCAGCTCCATCCAGCCAGTTCCCCACGTGTTCCTGGATTTCCAGCAGGCTCTTAACGTGAGACTGTTACTGCTCTTTGCAGAACTAGATCAGGGCCCTTTTTAGATAATGATGAATGGAGAGCAGAGCTATTTAAAAAATTACTTTGCTCTTAGCAAATTAGCGTAACAGATTAATCCCTGCTCGTAATCCCTGGCCTGTTCTCCAGGAGGATGGCACGGAGGAGCAGGGAGGAATTTTGTCTGGTCACTCCTCACTGCTGTAATTGCTTCCCTTCTGTTTCTCCCCGGCGCTCCCGCAGTTCCCTGAGCTCCCAACAGCCCCAAAGGATAGGATTTCCCCTCGGAGGGATCAGATGATTAGCTTATAAATAGCAAATGCCTGCTCAGGCCCTGCTTTCCAGGGGGGTTGGTTCCTGTCTGGTAGAGCCTCATCCGCACCTGGCGGCCCAGAGCCGAATCCAAGGGAATGGGGATGCTTTCCATGAGGGATGGGGAATTTCTGCACCAAAGGAAGCCGAGGTGCTTCAGCTTTGCAGCCAGAGCCTCAGAGGTTGGGATGGATTGGAAGGCTCTGGCAGCAGCAGTGCACCGTGGTGCTGGGTTTGCTGGAATAGCGCCTGGTTTCTTGCCTGCGCCGGGAAATCGGCTCTTTTCCCTGGGAATAGGAGCTGAAATGAAACTGAGGGGTTGAATCCTGCTTGAAATGAGCCCGTTTTCCTGCCAGAGAGCCTGTGCTGCTGCTGGGGAGCCGTTGTCTCAAAGCCTGAGCTCTTTGGGCTGCACCTCACCCCTCTTCCCTTCCCTGCCATCTCTTTCCCTCCAACTTTCCTGCATTTACCTCTGATCTGGCCAGTCTTGTGCTGCTGAGGGTCTGACACACGTGGAGGTTTGGGTCTGTCGGGACTTCCTTGTGCTGAGGGTTGATGTGGAGCCTCCCTTTGCTCTGCCATACCTGGGTTTACCTCGGAGCTGGAGGAGCCCCTTCCCAGGAGGGATGGGGATTGGATCGTGGGAATAGTTTTGCCTGGGATTTGTTTTGCAGCATCGCTCTGCAGAGATCTGTGCGTGGTGGGCTTGGGAGCAGTATCTGCCGTTCCCAGCAGAGAGAACTTTAGTGGGACAGAGCAACAGCAAAACTAAACAGCACACACAGCACCCTCAGAGCAGCTCTGCAGCAGTAGGGACTTCGTTGTCACTTATTATTTTGACCGTGTTGCTCTTTCTCAGTTGAGAAGCCCTGAAATTTCTTCTTCAAAAGGGAAAAGCTTGCCCAGGGCCTATCCCAAGAGAGGAGAGTTGTGTGTCAGTATATTCTGTTTCAACATGTATCAAGTTTCTGGCCTCAGAGGTTTCCTTTTATGTTGTGAGCATTTGTAGGCCCTTTATTCCCTTCAGTCTCTGATGGAGAGCATTACTGATCTGCCTGCCCTCCTGGGTCCTGTTGCTTATCTCCTAGGTGGGGTGTTTGCTCAGCAGGGTGTTTGACACAGCTGATCTCAGTCACTACATTCCCGGGAAGGTCTCTGGTCCAGCCATGCACGATGGAGTTTTGCTTTTGCCAACATTTCTCTTCCTGAGGTACAGAAATACCACAATGTCCCTTGCAAGAGAGTGGGTCTGATCCCACCATGGAGATGGGAAGGATGGTGATGGGGATTGAGGTTTACCTAAACCTTGGGAATGGGGTTTGCTAGATATAAGGTGGATGGGAATGTTCTGATGGCAAAGTCCAGGTGATATATTGGGTGCCTCTATCTGAGGCTGAACGAGAGCCAAATCTGGTGCCTTTAGCTGAGGTTGCTGACCACTGTCAGCTCCTCCCCACTTTGGAGGAGCCTGTGCTGGCTGCAGGGACAGGGGCAGACACGGTCCCAACTTATCTGCTCGGGGGCAAAGTCTTGTAGCTGAACTTAAGCCCAGAATTGCAGCGGGGTGTTCTCTGGAGCTCAGCTTTCTGCCATTTCATGCTGCCTGAGCAGCACTGACTGGGCAACGGAGTTGTTGTGCCTTTTCCAACCTGACCAGTTCTTCACTGCAAAATGAAATTGTGGAATTGCTCTCTGGCAGAATGTGCTTGAACATGGCACTGCTGGTGAGTGACAGCTTTATGGTAAGGACCCTCAAAGCATTTCTACTCTGCAGTCAGTTCAATTGCTTAGACCCTGCCAGCCTTTCCCTGATGGTCCCTGGTGGAGCCCAGGACTGCTCTGAGCGAGGGCTGCAGTTTGCATTGTTCCTTCTGGAAGCTTCAGAGGGTTTTGTTGTTTTGTTTTATTCTAGAAACTTGTTGAAGTAGCCAGCTTTCCCCGAGTGGATGAGTGCCTTGTGGCAATGCAGCATGAATCTATTCAGTTGCCTCTGTTGTTCAGACTGTGCTGCCTGGATTCACAATAAATTTTTTTTTTTTTTTAAATCTTTCGAAATACTCGGCGGAAGTCACTTTATTGCAGGAGCATGACTGGCACGTAGCACTCAGGGCCACCAGTGGGACAGAGCCAGGTGGAATCTGTCCCACTGTCTTAATGGGAACAGGAGGAGCCACTGTCCCATTTAGTATCTTGTTTATGAGGCACCTACACCCAGTCTGGGGAACGCTCTGCTGAGGGTACCTGGGGAGAGCCTGGCTGCCTGCCCTGGGGTCATGCCCGTGCTTCCTGCAGCGCCTTGGCTGCCACCACCACCTGGCACCATCCTCACCCAGCGGCCCCTCGTGACCCTGGGTGCTCAGGTGTAGCTTTAGGAGGATGTGAGGAGCCCTGGAATTTTTGCTTCTCACCCCAGTCAGCGCCGTTTGGGCTTGTACTCCCTTCTGCTTTTCAGCCACGCTGCCCCCCCTTCCTGCTGCCCCTGTGCCAAAGGCACTTCTGCCTTCCTTCCCGGACAGCAGACTGAGTTTTCCAAGGGCTAAAATGTTCTGTTCTTGCTGAAAACTTTGGAGCAAGCCCATGGCATCTGGGCACAGGCCAGAAAGCCTGTGCTGCCCTGGAGGTCAGGCTTGGGGCAGTGGAAATGAGTCTCTTCAGGCACGAGGCTGAAGTCGGATGTGGAGCAGAGCAGCCTGTGTGTGCCAGGGCTGGGATTGGGTGGGGGAAGTCCAGCTGTGGTGTGTTTGGGGGCTTGGTGGGAAGATGCACAGCAAAGTGGGATTTGGTGAGCTCTTCTGGAAGCACCAGAGATTTTATTCAAGATGCTGTTTGTACCACTGAGGGTGCTGTGTCTGCTGTACATTCCCAGTGACCTGGGGTGTTAAATTTTCCCTCTGGCTGTGCTGAAGTACAGTTCACATTTTGGAGTCCTCTTGACAACTTTCCTGTGCCCTTGGGTAAGTCTGGGCCCTTGTCAGCCCCACATTCCCTCTCCAGTGCTCCTCCAGGGTGACTCCAGGGTTTGTCACAGCCTGAGACTTTTATGTCCTCTCGATGTGGGATTTATTTCCTTTGATGCTAAAGTTCAGTGCTGCTTTATTTTTTGAAAGCTGAGGTCCTCGTGACTTGGGGAGCTGCTGCTGAGTTCTGGTGTGATGAATGTCTGCCCCTGTGCCTGCCGTGCAGCCAATTCCCTCCAGTCCCAATGGACAGCGGGATGGCTGGGAGCCCTGCAGAGGGATTGACTCTGGCTCCTCTTTCTGGGGTATCAGCTTTTCCTTCTGTGTATTTGGATCCTTTGTGCTCCTAAACAATGTGCCTGCTTCTTCTCAGTCCTCTGCAAACACCTCTCTCACCTGCACAGGGCTGTTCATCACCTGCCTGGAGAGGAGGGGAGGATCTGCTGCTTCTAGAAAGTATTTCTCTGTCAGGGAGCTCCTGGCTTGTGTTTTTCAGATCCACCCCTTTACAAGAGGTGTCTTCTCTAGGAAAGGAAAGCTCCCAGTGCCCCCTGTTTCTTGCACAGCAGGTGATATCCAGAGGCCAGGGATGTGTGTGCAATCCCAGCCAGAGGATGTGGATATAGCAAGAGGGAGTCTGGGCAATGAGAAATCTCACCTTGTTTGCAGCAAGGAAACATCTCTGTCTGGACCTGGTTTCCACAAGGTTCCAGGGGCTCTGCCTGCTGCCCCTTTTCCTTTTGCAGGAAGAGGGAATAACACATTGTCCAGGGAGAGGGACAAGAGCTGAGGTCAGCAGTGGCTCTTCACAAAGCAGTTGTAGCCTGGCTGAGCTCATTGATAACCAGGTGATTGGGAATTTTGGTACCGGTGCCAGCTCTGACAGTGCCAGCCTCGGTTGGTACTACAGCTCACAGGGTACAGTGCCTTTATAAAGTACTTTTATTTCTAGATTTAGGGAGTTTTATCATCCCCGGGATAACCCAGTGCTGCATATCCTTCCTGCTCCTGCTCCAGCTCCCACACTGCAGCCCTGCTCAGGGCCTTGGTACCTCTGAACTCGGGCAGGTGAAACTATATTGTGCACTGAATGTCTGATGTTGATGTGCACTGAGCTTGTGTGTGTGGGTATAGCTGCCCACGGGAAGAGAAAGTCCCTTGATTTCCAAGGAGAAGTGCTGGTTTGTGCTGTGAAGTCCCCGTTTCCCAGGGGGTTTTGAACCTGTGGTGCATTGTTGTTGTTCTTAAAGGGCACATGATGGCAGGAGTCCAGGAGGTGTTCATTAGAAGTGCTGTGGTGAGGGAAGGGGTGAGGGAAGGGTCTCCCAGGCGTTGGGGGTCGGTGCAGAAATCCCCGAGGGGATCCAAGAGCGAGTCCCAGACGTTCCCCGTGGCTTTGCCACATTGCACCATCTCCCAGGGCAGTGCCAACTGCTCCTCTGCCTGCAGGGGAATCATCCCTCCAGCAAAGCTGTTGCTGCAGCAGCTTTGCTCCGTGGCAGCTCCCTTTCTGCTCCTCAGCTGCGATCCTTGGAGTGGGTGTCTGCCGTGCCTGGTGAGAACAGAGTGGGATTTGGGGGGCAGCATCTTTGGAGGGGTGACCTGGGCACAGTTGGTCTTTGCCATAAACGCTCAGTGATGATGTTGGCTCTGCTCCTGGGTGATGTTGTGTCCCACAGCCCTTTGGGAGCATGAGGAACCGTGTTGGAGCTTTGCTGCTTGCTGAAGGTGAGGGATGAGTCTGGTTGCAGAAGGGATAATTAATGGAGCTGCCTCAGGCTGAGATTTGATGGACTAAGGGAGGAGCAGGGCCTGCAGGAAAACCTCTGCAGGGCTTTGAGATAATAAATGATCAGAATGGAGTGAACAGGCCTGCTGTGGCCTGAAGGATTGGTTGTATCGTTTTTAGTGCTTGTGGCTGACTCACACCTCTGACCATTCCCTCTGGGAGAGCGGCAGCTTCCAGCATCCAAGGTGCTGTGCTCGTTATAGGGCAGCCTGGAAGCAGATTGCAGGCAGAGGGAATGGCACGGTACAGGCAGGGAGCCGGCAGGGCTGGATGCACATCCATGGGGGAGTGGATGCCAGGGCTGAGATGTGCCAGCAAAGCCTCCCTGGTGTCCCTTGCCCTTCTCAGGCTGGCATGAGGTCATGTCTTACCTACCCTGATCTTTACTCTTTCCCCTTTCTGTAAATTAAAAGTCAATATATTCACAGTCTCCAGGGAGTGTCACCCTTCCCAGTGTGCCAGCAGGGAGATGGATTCCTCTCTGCTGCCTCATGTGTGCATTTCCAAAGGAAAAGAGGTGGCCAAGCACCTTTGGATGCTGGATAAGATGACCCTAGACAGAGCCTGTTTTGTTCAGCAAGGAGAGCGAAGGGAGATTATTTTTTTAATGTGAAACTCTCGAATGCAGGGGTTCTGTGCAGATCTGGCTCATTAGGAAACTGTGCAGAGCTTTCGTTGCTGCTGCTTAATGAGGCAAAAGAGGAAGTAAAAGTGGGTTTGTGCTGTAGAGTGGACTCACGGTTTTGTTTTATAATAAACCACAGACTTGGTGAAAAGTGACCCCCCCCACCTCCCTTTCTCCTACTGCATCGTTCCTTCTTCAATAGGTGTTTTTACTAGAGGAATTCCCAGAAGTATGACAGGAACCGTTCTTCCTGTGAGCTTGTCTTTTATTGAAATACAAGAGGAAGTTCCTTAGACTTCTCCGAAAAGGTTCAATAGGTCTGTAGAAGAGGAAGTTACATTTTCAGCGTGTTTTACTCATGACGAAGCAGCCAAAACCGAAGCCGGAGCGAGCAGCCGGTTCCTCTGCTGGAATTCCCTGGGGAGCAGCAGCCCCAGCGGGTGGGATCCCACTGCCCTCATGCTGCTGCTCCTGCTTCCTCCCACCCCCCAAAATCCCACAGCAAAGGGTTGATACTGGAGCCATAGGAGCTGGGAAGTGGGAAGGTGCCTCGCTGGGTGCTGTGATTCCAGCTTTCCACTCGGCCTGTTCTGTGGTGCTGGAGCTCGGGGTGTGACCTGTGTGGCAGAGTGTGAGCTGGAGTGGATACACAGCACTGGGGAGAACCTGGATTCGGCTGGGACTGCCACTGGTTTCAGCAGCCATGGGGTTCCACCTGTGCCAGTCAGTGATGCACTGATGGGAGGAAGGGAACTGCCTCGTATTCGGGCAAAGACGATAAAAATCCCATTGCTTCCTGAGATTTATCTTAAGTAGAGTCAGTCTGATGCATTTCAGTTTTCTCCTAAACCTTTTAGAGGCAGGAATTTGATCCCTAATGAGTCTTCTTCCCTTTGATAACCGTAATAAATCCCAGGCTCTGTTCCTGGCCTTGATAAAACCTCGTGTGAATTGCAGCAGATGAGTATAAATCCTCAGGCTCCTTTCAGTGCCGAGCCCGGCATGTGGCCGCCTTCATCCCCCATGCTGGTGGAAGCTGGCAGCAGGGAGGGACAGAGTGTGTGAATGTGAGCAGCTCTGGCTGCTAGATAAGCTGGGGACTTGCTATATATATATATCCAATTGCCTTGCCTTCCCTTCCCTTGGATCGATTGGCTGGGGATTTCCCTTTCTCAGAGTGCCTTTGGAGCGGCTGGCATGGCCAGGGCTGTTTTTAGCAGCAGTTAAGCTGGTGGTGGAGAGCAGGGATGGGAGCACTTAAGCTCAGCTGAACTTGCTGACCTGCCCACATCCTTTGAGGTGAGGTTATTAATGAAAGCAGGTCAGTGTGCAAGGCAGTCCCTCTATGGGATTTTCCACTGCTGAAGTACAAAGCATTTTTGCAGGCTCCAGATACCTGGAAATTAAAGACCAGGGGACCTACTTCAACCTTCTTAAGCCAATTTGGGTGAAGCAGAATTGTTCAAGGCCGGGTCAGGTGTTGCTTGGTTTTGGGAGGGATACCACCCCCAGAAAAGCCTCATGAAGGGCAAGTTTCCAAGTTCATTGGCTGGTTGGGAAGAGGAGCAGTGGCAACACAAGCCCTCCGAAGGCTCCTCTCCACAGTGCCAGAAGGATGGAGGGTGTCCAGGCTGTCAACATAACAAACCATCTGGAGGTGCTGCCCACAAACCCAGGGTTTCCATGAGAGCCAACCATGCTTAGGTTGGACATGTAATCCCAAGTGAGTCCTTAACTTATTAATAACAGCTCTCAAGCATTTCCTTCTCCTCTTGTGGTTTTCTGTATCTTCATGGTAGAAACCTGAGCAGGGGCCCTTTGCTCTGTTTTAGAGGTTCTTCCTGGGGAAGGGGGACATGGGAAATTCATTTGATGATGGCACAATTATGACAAGTTTGGGAGAGGAGCTGGGTTTCCACCAGGAGTGTTCAGCAGAGATGTGTGTTCCCAGCCACATTTCAAGGGTTGGACATCACTGTCAGCACTGCAGATCCTGGTGCAGGATCCACCTCCTTAGGGCAGCTGGTTGTGGGGAGGCTGCTGGGGAAACTGGGCTTGTTTTGGGTGAGCCAAGAGAACAAATCCCGATGCTTTGTTGTCCTCCAAACCTGCTGTGGTTTCAGTCGTAGCTTTTGCACGGACGTGTTTATGTGTGTTACTAAAAAATGGTTCATTTTATTCCCATAGAAGAAAACTGCTCTTGGAGAAAACAGGCTCTCCTAGAAATTTTGTCTGTTAATGAAGGCATGTGGGCTCTGGCCTGGAGTTCTGGCCAGCAGCACGTGATTCCAGAGTCCAGGAGCTGGAATTGCAGCTGTCACAGGGCTGTGAACCCCAGTACTGTTACAGGACCATTACAGGGCATGTGATCACCTGGAATAACAGCAGTATTTTTTTCTTTCAGACGCTGTTTCTACTGCCTGTCTGTCCCAGTGGGGATCCAGATCCTTGCAGGCAGGTACCAGTTTGGATGCCAGAGGTGTCCAGCTGCCTTTACCAAGGGCTATAGTTCCCCCATCCATCCTGTCTTCTGGCTGCAGGCAGATGCCTCAGAAACCCTAGGAGTCCTAAAGTAATACCAGATGGGTGTGTTTATGCACCTGTATAAAAGAATAATAGTTATATTTATAAAAACAACAGGGCTGAAGTTGTGTTGCTGCTGTTTGGTTGAAATTGTTTTAAAATACCCACATGTTGAGTGCAAGGATGTTGCAGGTGGATGCTCCGGAGAGCCCTGAGCTCAGCTGGGAAAAGCTGTTGTGGGGTAGAGAGGGGGAGAGATTTCAGAGCCTTCTGGTGCATTTGGGTCACATATTTCATGTTTTTCTGCAGTCACAAAGATTGCTTTTCAAAGAAAACCACGGCTGTCAGAGACTCCCCGAGCTGACAGGAATTAAAAGGTGAATTCTCCTCATGCATAACGAGATCTGTGTGTTTGCACAGAGAGCAGTTTAGACAGTACTTTTCCAGCCTGGAGACTTGGGATGTGACCTCAGTAGTGCAGGCACCGTTTCCTTGAAGCTGTTGCTGCTTCCTTCCTGAGGCTGAGTTCAGATCAGTGCACGGTGAGGAGAGAGGCACTGCCAGGGTGAGGTGAGAGGGAGCCCAGCGCCCACACATCCCTCCCTCCGGGGCTGCAGGACCCCCAGGAGCAGGCAGGAGCCTGGATTGCAGCTGGGATGGGTCCATCTGCACTGCTTTGGGTAGGGACCAGGCAATTGTTTGTACTTGAATAAAGGCTTAATTGTGACTTGAAATGTCCCAACTGCTTTTTAAAAGAAAAGCAAACAAAGCTTGGAGAACAACGGGCTGGAGTTACAGGGGACTTGGGAAATGTTTGCCAAAGCTGTGCTTCCTGTCTCTGTCAAGTGTGATGGTTATGGAGTTCAGCTTGGAGCCTTAGCTTTGAATCCCTTCTCTGCCAGCTCGGGATGAAAGGCCTGGAGGGTAGGGATGGCACGGGGGCAGCAGGGGCTCTCTCAGTCCGTGGCTCCTCCATGTGCCCTCGTTGAAATGAATGAGGGGTCTGTCCTGCTCTCTGCTGCTGCCTCGGGCTTCTCCCTGGCTGGGATGGGAAATGAATCAGCACGGCCATGGCAGAGCCTCTGCCAGTCCCTGTTCCCTGCCAGCTCCTTGGGGAAGACGAAGGAGGAGGCAGAGGCTGCCCTGGCAAGGGAGCATCCCCGGTGTGCTGCTGCCACCTGGTGCCACCGGCTGCCCCGGGGCTGTGTCACAGCCTTGGGAAGGGAAGGGAGGTGATCCCGCTCGTGCTCCTGGCTCTGCTTCCTTTGCAGTCGCTGCTTTCCCCTCGAAACTGGGATTTCACTGTCATTAATGTAAAGAGTGGAGTCAGCTGGCAGGCAGGCAGGCTGCTGGAATTAATTATGCTTAAAGCCATTGCAGAGATGGATGGCAGCGCTCGTTAGGGGTCTGGCAAAGCCTTCTCTTCCCTCATTATCCTGTACACCTTGATGGCATCTGGGTGGCACTGCTGGACCCTCCGAGCTGGGGTCTGTCAATCTGCCCACGTACCACCACCTCGTAGAATCACAGAATGCCTGGCTTGGAAGGGACCTTAAAGATCATTTTGTTCCATCTTGCACGTGGTATAAACTGTTTTCTGGCTCCTCTGTGTATCCATCTCTCCTGACTCCTGGCTGAGCGAGAGGTGGCAGAGGAAAGGGTGGGACAGACAAAATGCCACTGGGGATGTGGTCCTGCAGCTTGGATGCACCAGAAGGATCTCCCCATCCCCTGTTTCTTCACTCTTCTGCAAAACAAGTTGTCATTAGACCACTGATGGTGTCCCCAGGCTCAGCTGTCCCCTGACACAGAGGTGACTGGCAGGTCTTTGCTCCAGGTGCATCCTTGGCCCAGCCTATCGAGTTTGGCATTTTTTGAATTCTGGTGGTATTTTCCTCCCCCAGCTCTGATCTTGTTTGCCCATTTCCCCCTCCAGCTCCCTCCACACCCTCTTCTACATTCCTGCATCCTTCCTTCCAGGGCTGTTTATTCTACCCCCAGCAGTCTTCACTTTTACACCGTTCACTGGCACGACCCCAAACCTGCCTCTACCCCAGTGCTGCTCCTGCCCCGGGGTCCTCACCCCAGTTCTGCTCCTGGTTCACCCCAGTTGCCAGGACACTCTGCTCCTTTCCCTGCACCAGGCACATGTTCTCTGGCTTGTCCTCTCACCTCTGGTCCTGTGCTGTCTGTTCTTCCCTGTGACACTACTCCCTTTCCCCCTATTTTAATTTCTCCCCTGCCTCTGAATCCTCCCCCATGCTGTGTAGTTTCTCCCCTGTTCAAGGCAGAGCTCCCCTCTGCTCCACTCACCCCCTGTGCCTGACATTTCTTCCCCATTTCCGTGGTAAGTCCCTTGGATGTAGCACATTCAGAGTGAAGTCCTTCATCTCCTCAGCCTGGAACTGCTGCTGCAAAAACCTTGAGCTTGGCAAAATCTCATATAATTCTCACCCCCCTTGGCCATTCGGGTGGTTTGACTCCGTGGCAGTTGTGCTCCTGAAATTCTGGACCTGCTCTGCCCGTTCTCTCCCTTGCTCTGCCGTTCCTTCAGCCCTTCCTTAGGGATTTGCTCTCCCAAGGGGGCTCTGCTTTCCATCCTGCTGTTGCTCTGTGTAACCTTATCCCTACACACACATCCCCCTGCCCTCCTCTGCAGCTGGCACGTGCTTGTTTGTGTCCCCCCTTGATCCCTGGCTCAGTCACAGGGCTGGATACTCTGTCCCTGTATTCCCTGCCTCACTCCATGACCAATACCGGCCTCCAGCATCCTCTTGCTCTGGGAATGGGCACGAGGACCAGCACAGCCACCTCTGGATGTGTTTTTGAGGGCCCTTCTCCCATAGGATGGTGCTGTGCAGTCAGGAGCATTCCTGGCTACTCCAATCCTGCAAATTGCTGCTTTATGTGTCCTGGTCTGAGCTCTTGGGAACAGTCCCATGTTTGAAACCTAGATGTTCCCCCTTGGAATGCAAATGGAGCCTAATCAGCCTTCAAAGAGGTCTTGGTTGTTTTTAAATATGAAGAAAAAAAAACACTTCCAGGGCATTTTAATCATGGCCTGGCTCTTTGGTTGGACAGCCAGGAAGGGTTTGCAAGCTGTGACCTTTTCCTGGTGGCTGTGGGTGAGCCAAGGTGGAATGTGGTTGGCTCTGTGCCATGGGCTGAGCGAGGTGGCATCCATGTCCTGCTCCCTGTTGGCCTGAGAATGTCTCCCAACACCCAGGATGGGTCATGCAGGTGCAGCTCTGCAGTGCCATGGCAGGTACCCCCCTCCCTTGGGATAACTCCTCTGACCCTCCCCGCATCTCCCAGGTGGGATAAATTCAGATATGGGACCCTGTGATCCCGAGTCACTGATCTCCTTGGGAAGAGCAGCTGGAGGTGTGGGATGTGCTGAGGGCACCACGGGCAGCTCTGCTTGCCCAGGGCCCTGTGGGGGGGATTTGTGTTTTCAGACCTGGAATAAAAACCAACTGTTCAATCCATTTTAAGTACTCCAAGCAGCAACAAGGACAACTTTTTCCATAAGTTTGATGGAATTTATTCCATTCTGAAACTTCATCTACCAGTAATTGGATTGAGAGCAATACTTGTCAGAGTTGCCCAGAGCTGATATTTTGCATAAATACTTCTGCATATTGAAGGATTTTTTTTTTAATTATTATATTTGGTTTTTAAGCTGCATATGCAAGCTGTTTTTATTTTGGATCACTAGATGGGATTGATCTTCCTGCTCCAAACATGCTGGCTGAGCTCTGGCCACCCAGAGTCAGCTGTAGCTGTGATCCCAGCAGTGCTGGGGACAGAAGTGCCACCAATCCATCCCCCCTGCCACCACTACTCTCATATATTATTGCAGCAGACTTTTTGCCTGTGTCCCTGTATGAGCAGCTCATGTGGAGGTGCCCATGGGGTCCTCTGATCTACAATTCCAGCAGCCCTTCATCTGTGGGTAATTCTGCATCTTGGAATTCATCCCTTGCCCCTGGTTAGACCCATAAATTATGATCCCTTCCAGAGCAATCTGAATACTTTGGCAACTTGTCACCATCATCTGGTACTGCTGTGACATTCCTGAGCTCTGGTAGCCTCATCCTTTCTTTTTAGTAGTTATTCAGCAGTAAAAGAGATTTGTTGTTGAAGAGCAGCTGGTCATGGCCTTCATTAGAAACAGCCCTCAGAACTGTAATTTTGTTTAAAATAACAAAGACCATCCCATACAATCTGCTTTGCATGTAACTGTGGGGTCTGACAATTATATTTTTAGCCTCTAATTAGTCAAGAGGCTTGAGATGACTGTTTCTCTTTCATTTGGGATCACAATAAGGCTAAAAGGGTTCCTTTTTTTGTTTTTTTTTCCTAACATCCCCTGTTCAATATTGGACTTATTTTTTCCCCTTTAAGTGCACCAGGACTAACTCTACGATTTTAGCTGAAATTAAAGCAAAACTCTCTGCCTGGGGCAGGCACTGAGCACAGAGAGCTTTGCTCCAACTGCAAACAATTGCTGCACTTTTATGAGCAATTAAAACCGAGTTTCCCGGCGGGAAGTGAGGAGCTGCCAGGGGCCACCCACCTCGCCTGGGGCACCCACAACACCCCAGGGAATGGCCTGGAGCTGTGTCAGGGCAGGCTCAGGTTGGATCTCAGCAAAAGGTTCTTCCCTCAGAGGCTGGTTGGGCACTGACCAGGCTCCCCAGGGCAGTGGGCACAGCCCCAAGGCTGCCAGAGCTCAGGGAGGGTTTGGCCGATCCTCTGGGGCACAGGGGGTGACTCTTGGGGCTGGGCCTGTGCAGGGCTGAGGGTTGGACTCCATGATCCTTGGGGGTCCCTCCCAACTCAGCACATTCCACGATTCTGTGACACCTCTCTGGGTGCACTGACCAGCTGGAAAGCTGTAACTGCCTTTCCCACCTTTCCAAAGCTCCATGTGTGTGTCTGAAATCCCCCTGTGTGTGACGGGCATCCTCCCCTCCCTCCCCCAGGACCTGTGCTCCCCATGTTGTGCTGGCAGGGAGTGCCATTGTTGTTCCATGTTCCCAGCTTGCTGTCATTACTCAGGTATGCTGGAGGTGTGGCTTTAAGCTTTTCTCAAAGACTCCTGTAAATCCACAGCTCTGGAGTTTCATGGCACCTCCATGAGATGTGGAGAGGCAGAGAGAGAGGAAACGATTCTCCTGGTTTTTGGCAGCCTGGTTGTTTGCGTGGAGAGCTGGAATTTCCAGTGCACGTACAGTTTCTATCCCACCTTGGCTTGGATTGCAGTTGAAGGGAGACCTGGGGGTTTGAGTCCAGAGCTGCACTTTTTGGGAAAAGACAGCCACTGGTGTGTGTAACATCTGGCCAGGGCCAAGGCTGAGCATCCTGGAGGAGGACGGGGCCAGCTCTGCAGGCAGAGCTCTGTCCTGACCAGGCTCTTCCAGCATCCTCAGTGAACTTGGACAGAGATTTCCAGACCCTGCTCCAGTCCCTGCCGCTCATCAGGAGGGGCAAAGATCCCTGGAGGCCACAGTGTGGTTGTGTAAGGAAGTGTGGTGTGAGTCACATGGGCAGGAGGTTGTGGAGGGAGCAAATTAAGGGTTTTACGAGTGTTCTCACCTCTGACAGGGCATCATTATCGGAGGGTTTGGCTCCCGGACTGAGAGTTCCGGGGAAGTTACGAGCTGTAAAAGTGCTCGAGTGAAGTGAGTTATTTTCTCTACTTCCCCCAGCCCAGGTGTGTCAGGTGGCATCACCCCCCTGGCCCCACCAGCACCATCCTGTGACCCTCCAGCGAGCCATGGGGAGGGCAGTGGGCTCTTGGCCCGGCCGTGGGGGGTGAGCCCTGTGCTCTGCCCATGATGGCACAGCAGCACAACAGCGTGAGGGTTTGGGGTTTGGGCTGACTTGGGGATGATGGTTGGCAAAAAACTCCACATGAGCTGACAGCGTTCACTGGCAGCCCAGAAACCCCCGTGCCCTGGGCTGCGTGGGCAGCAGGTGAGGGGAGATTCTGCCCCTCTCTGGTGAGACCCCACCTAGAATACCCTGTACAGTTCTGGTGCCCCCAATATAAGAAACACGTGGAACTGTTGGAGCAAGTCCAGAGGAGGCCATGGAGTTGATAAGGGGACTGGAGCACCTCCCCTTTGGAGACAGGCTGGGAGAGTTGGGGCTGTTCAGCCTGGAGAGGAGAAGGTTGTGTGGAGACCTCACAGCTCCTTCCAGGGTCTGAAAGGGGCTACAGGGAAGCCAGAGAGGGACTCTGCATCAGGAGCTGGAGTGACAGGACAAGGGGGAATGGCTTCCCCATGCCAGAGGGCAGGGTTAGGTGGGATATTGGGAAGAAATTCTCCCCTGTGAGGGTGGTGAGGCCCTGGCACAGGCTGCCCAGAGAAGCTGTGGCTGCCCCATCCCTGGAAGTGTTCCAGGCCAGGTTGGAGGGGGCTGGGAGCAGCCTGGGCTAGTGGAAGGTGTCCCTGTCTGTGACAGTGGGGGTTGGAATGAGATGGTCTTTAAGGTCTCTTCCAACCCAAAGCGTTCTGTGACTTTGTGATTCCATCTGTGTGTGAAAGGGCATCGTTCTCTTACCTTCTCTCCAGTTCCATCCTTTCTGTCTTGACTTTCCCTGTCTCAGGTCCCCTCTTCATTTAATTCCACAGCATCAGCCTCCACCTTGGCACAGCAGGTGCCACCCCCAGCCCATCCCCTGTGACCGAGATTTTAAGGGGAGCTTCTGACCTGGATTTTGGGGGAATCCAACCTCTTTGCATGGGAAACAGACCCTTGAGCAGCTGCCAAACCTGACTTGCACAGGAGAGGTGGTGGGTGCCAGCCCAGAGAGGTGCTGGACAGCGGTGCTGGGTGCTTTGGGCAGCTGCCACCTCCTTCCCGAGGGCTGGAGACCCTTTGGCTGGAAGCCACAGTGGCAGAGCCAGCAGCCAGCGGGACACAACAGCCTTTGGAAGGAGGAGTCCTGAAACAGGGGGATGCATTTGGGATGCCAGCACAGGAACATGTGGAAGTGCACGAGTGCAGGAGCAAAGTCTGGGCCAGGTGTAATTTGGGTAATGTTGGAGGTCCTCGGTGCTACAAGCAGCACTTGGGTTTTTGTTTTATCTCCTGGTTTTCTTCACCCCATGGATCCTCAGGAGCCCCTTCAGCTCCATCCCTGCTCCCACAGGAGGAGGAGGAAGCCCTTGGGGATGGAGGAGTGACAGCATTCCTGCGGGCTGAGCTCATGCAGAGTCCCCTGCCATGAATTGCCTTTTTCTTGGGCAACTGTGGCTTTCCAGAGGAGCTGGGGGATGGGAGCCAGGAGGAACTTCCTCACACATGACACAGCCAAAGAGTTTCGGTTTCTGGCCATTACCAGCTTCTCCTCTGAGGAAGGAACTGAGAAACTGAGGTGGCCATGAGTAATGGTTGGATAAATCCATACCTGCTCTGCAGGAACAGTCCTTGTGTGTCATTCGGTGTTAATAATTCAGATATCTTCAGATTTCCTGAAAAAAAGCATATTTAACATTTTACTTCCCTTGCTAATTGTGCTTCTCACCTCACTTGTAAGTCACCTGCTGGCAGTGACTCTCCCAGTGGTGTGGTGGCTGCTGCTCGTTTCTCTGTGAAGTCTTGAGATGTGAGATCATTTCTAAATAGTGGAAAAAAGGCTTTTATAGTTGAAAAGAGCCGGGCTGATCTGGGTTTGAAGGGCGATATTGCAGTATTTGGCTTTTTCTGTTTTCCTAGGAAGTTTGATTCCCATTGTGGGTTTTTTTTTTCATAGTTTCCTGAAACTTGGTGATCTGCTTTTAAATGTAAGGTAATATCATGGAATGGTTTGGGTTGGAGGGACCTTAAAGACCCTTCTGCCATGGACAGGGACACCTTCTACCAGACCAGGTTGCTCCAAGTCCTGTCCAACCTGGCCTTGGACACTTCCAGGGGCAGCCACAGTTTCTCTGAGCAACCTGTGCCAGGGCCTCACCACCCTCACAGCCAACAATTCCTTCCCAATATCCCCTCTAACCCTAGCCTCTGTCAGTGGGAAGCCATTCCCCCTTGTCCTGTCCCTCCATCCCTTGTCCCCAGTCCCTCTCCAGCTCTCCTGGAGCCCCTTTAGGTCCTGCAAGGGGCTCTAAGTTCTCCCAGGATCCTTCTCTTCTCCAGGTGAACACCCCCAGCTCTCCCAGCCTGTCCCAGAGCAGAGGGGCTCCAGCCCTCAGGGCATCTCCATGGCCCTATAAAGATAATTAAATGTATCAATATACTGCATAAGTTTTGAGTCCTTTCTGACCTCCCATTCCTTTCTTCTGTCCTTTCCTGTCCAGTGCATGGCAGGTTGTGAGCAATGAGCCAAAAGGCCAAGGATAATGATTCCAACCTCAAGCAGGGCAGGAGCTCCCTCCCACAGGGCTCCTGGTGAGAGTCACATTCCAACCCTGACTCCTTGATGCTGGCATTCAGCTTGGCCTTGTGGGGTGGAGGTGTCAAACCTCACCTTATTCTGGGCTGGGAAAGAAATTCCTGAGTAAGGGAAAGCCTTGGGCAGGTATTCAGAAGCTCCTTTATAGCTGACACAAATCCTTGGTGGTGGAAGGAGGGGGATGCTCAGCCTGGGGTGTGCTGTGTGAGAGGTTTAGACGCTCCCCAGTTGCACATTTGTTGGCATTTGTATTTCATCTAGGGAGGAGAGAGGTTAAAATTAATGGTGGCAAAAATTACCAAAGTCCTTGAGTGTCCTTGAAGCTTTGGCATGCAAAAATCAGGTTTGGTTGGTGAGCTCTGAGCCATCCTCAGGCTGCCCCTGAATGCTGAACATCCCTGCTTAAACCATTGTATTTAAAGAACATTGGGACACATATGCAGAGTTAGAGAATCACAGAATGGTTTGGGTTGGAAGGAACCTTAAAGCTCATCTCATTCCACCCCTGCCATGGGCAGGGACACCTTCCACTAGCCCAGGTTGCTCCAAGCCACATCCAGCCTGGCCCCTGAGTGGGGCTGGAAGAGCAGAGCTGAGGCAGAATGTGGGCAGATGAGAGAGATGCTGGTGATCAAATGATCCCATATTGGAGAGATCTTGCTCAGTGGAGCTCCCAGGATCACCCATGGGACTGTCTGGTCCTATTGGAAAGGATTTTCTTGGAGCAGGACCTTGCTTAAGTCTTGCTGCTTGGCTTTTCCCCTCCCAGAAATGCCTCCTGTGACCTCCTGTGAGTGGGGGCAAAGCTGGCAGAAGGGGCTGCTGGTTTTTCATGGCACTGGCAGGACTGGATTTTAGAGGTGATTTCCTCCCAAGTCCACAGCAATCTTCTCAAAAGTTCCTTAGGAAGGATCCTCTCCGGGTCCTTGAACCACAATGGCCAAGCCTGTCTTCCTTCAGCTCCCTCCCATGCTCCTGAGGTGTGGGTTTGGTACCTGTGATGGGTGATGAGTCCTGTGTGCTGTGTTAGTGGCTGCCCTAAAGGATTTGGTGTGTCCCTTGTGATACTGAATCTGATTTCCAGCAACTCCTGGAAAGGGCATGAACTGAAGGACAGCAGGGATAGGTCCAGGGCACTGGCCATGGGGGAATCTTGATTTTTTCCCTATGTTCATACTGGAGTACCATTCCTGTAAACTAAACTTCTTGACTAATTTCCTTTCTAAACTCAATTCCTGTAAACTCAGCTTCTGCTCTGGGTTGTCTCCTCTTTGCTGCAGGTGAGACTTGTGGAGGAACAAGAAGAGACTGAGCTGTGATTGAACCAGGAGAGGTTGGACGGTGTCTGAGGATGGTGAGTCCATATCCTATTTCCTCTCTAAAGGAAGACACTGAGGGGCTGGAGCGTGTCCAGGGAGGGGAACAGAGCTGGGGAAGGGGCTGGAGCAGCAGGAGCAGCTGAGGGAGCTGGGGGGGCTCAGCCTGGAGAAAAGGAGGCTCAGGGGGGACCTTCTGGCTCTGCAACTCCCTGACAGGAGGGGAGAGCTGGGGGGGGGTCGGGCTCTGCTCCCAGGGAACAAGGGACAGGAGGAGAGGGAACGGCCTCAGGTTGCACCAGGGGAGGCTCAGGTTGGACATCAGGGAAATTTTCTTCACAGAAAGCATGGTCAGGCCCTGGCCCAGCTGCCCAGGGCAGTGGGGGAGTCCCCGTCCCTGGAGGGGTTTAACAGACATGTGGATGTGGCACTTGGGGACACGGGTCAGTGGTGGCCTTGGCAATTGGACTCGATGATCTTGGAGGGCTTTTTCAACCCGAATGATTCCATGATTCCAGTCTGCCTCTGTCCTCTGTGGGTGGTCTGCTGGTTCTCTGTGTGTCCAAATCTTGTATTGCTGCTAAATGCATGAGAAGAAATGCAAGAATGAGCAAGAAGAGTGCTATAGTATTGTGTATTATATATAATAATATAACACAGAGAGCTTTTGTCACTGTCAGCAAGATGCTGTTGATAGGATACATTTACCCCTAAACCTGTTGTTGGAATGGATTGGGGAAAAAAGGAAGTAAGACTAAAAACTCCTCCTGTCTCCCTGGACTACTGACATTTGTGGCTTATGATTTATTTTTACTTTAAAACTTATTGCTGGGTTTTCTCATTGTGTTCCTCTGTCACCTCTCAGTGAAGGATTTAACACCATGTTAATAACAGCTCTGGTGCCACCAAAGTAGCAGAAATTTCACAAGAATTAGTCACAGAAAAATGTGGTAGAAAAGAATCTGAACCCCAGCCAAAGCAGCCAGATTGCTGATAAACTCGGATAAAGGGCCTCTAATGCCTCCAGCAAGAAATAACCCAAAATACAAGGGATCTGCTGGGAGGGAAAAAAGCTGGAGACTGGGAATGTTGAAAGATAATATGCTGAGAGTGCCCTGAGGGTGGTAGTTTGAAGAGGGGTGATCTGCATGTGGGGCTGTGGGTGGGCAGAGCCTGAGTTTGCTGCAGTGACACGGATTAGCATCAGCTTCTTCTTCGTGCTCCCACTGCCAGGAGCGTGTTGTCGTGGGGGAAGGAGTGCTGAGGAGAACGGCAGAGACACTCAGAGGGCTGGAAATTCCAATTGAGGACATGAAAATTTAGGTTAAACATGTTAAAAAAAAAAAAAAGGATAAAAATCTGGCAGAGTGCTCGAGGAAATCGTGACATCTCCTAAGGGATTGTCCCCCATGTGTTCTGTTAACAACTGGAATGGGAAAGGAAACGTGCTCTCTGTGTTAGTCGAACTCTCAGCTCTAGTAGTTACACACGCAGCATTTCTGGGGTAGTCCCTATCCTTGTGCTCCCTGGTTTTGCCTCAAGATCTCCTGTGCTTCCTGTTGGAAGAGCCTATCCCCACGCTGCAGGATGAGGAGCTTTCTCTGGGATGGAGAGGTGAAAGTAACACCTGCGTCGGAACCTGATAAAGGATCTTACACCTCCCCTTGGAACTACCCTGGTGTCACATTGGAGGTGTAAAACCCAACAGCTTCTCTGGGGGTGAGAGGGCTGCAGATGTATCCAGATATGAATGGAAAAAAAAGTGAATAAACACATGGAAAATGCATTAAAACGCCCTCCAGGTCACGTGGAGAAGGCTGGTCAGACACCCCACTGACAGGACCACCAGTGGTTGCTGCAGGGGGAACATGGCTCAGGTGTGTGCCCTCACCTGTCAGGTCCTGCAGGATCTTGGTAATCCAGAAACAATGCATTGATGTTTTATGAGCCCTTGGTAGGTTTTTCCTCTGTGAATTCATCAGGCTTTTCAAAACCGAGATGTTGCAGCAGTAACCCGGTGTGTCGGAGCTGTGCCGGCCGTGTTTGGAACCTGCCCCGTGTTGTTTTGGTTGGTCCCCAGTTCTTGTAAAGGGAATAACAGTAAAGTGTGGTGCTACCTGGGGGCATCTCCTGCCCTTCACCATTTTCAGTCCCCTTAGACATTCCCATTCTTTCTTACTCACATATTTTACATTCCCCTTAGACATACGAAGAGCTCTAGTCTTTTAAATTCTCTGTAGCAAAGCCGCTTTTGTCCTTGTCACCCCTCCCTGGAGCTCTGTGTTTTTTGGGGTGCACAGGCTGGAACTTTGGACTTATTGTTCTTTTCCCTGTGCTCCTTTCCTGTGTCTGGGTAGATCTTATCCTGACCTGGCCTTACCTACCCTTAGATGTAACCACAGCTTGGTTTCTTCTAGACAAGAGGATTTTCTGCTCCTCATGAGTACCTGAAAGATACCCTTTCAAAGGCCTTTCTGAAAAGGATTTAGGGCTTTTTCATATTTTATTAAAATGTTCCTTTGATTTTTTTAAAAAAATCATTATTTTCTCTTGGGGGAAAAAAAACCACAAAACCCTCACAACTCCCCTCCTCACCCACCATTTTGGTAAGGGACTTACAGGCTTTTTGTCTCCCATGGCAAGGGAGAGAAAATGGCTTGTAATTGCGAGCTGGAGAAATAAGCACTTGCCTCCACCTACTTACCCGAGCCTCTGTCAGCAGCTAAAGGCAAAGAGAGCTGCAGTAAACCCCTGACAGCCTCTTGGAGTCCTTTTGGGACCTCTCCAGAAGGCTGTGACTCCCAAGTTAAACACAGGGAAGGCTGGAGGTGGGTTGCTGCTTAATGGATGCTCCAGAATGTTTTCTGCTCACCCCGGGGTACTTTGGGGCTGGAGCTCTCCAGGGCTGGCTGGAAATCCTGTTCCCTGCAGGCGTGCTGAGTGCTTCCTGAATTCCCTGTGATCACTGGAGGCAGAGGGCACAGCACCAGTGCCCTCTAGTTAGCAAGGGCATGCCCAGAAGCTTCTCCCTGGCTCAGCAGCAGCCCAGATGTGGCTCAGCAGCTGCTCTGCCCTTTCTGCTGCACAGATGTTTGGGCTAGTGTCAGTTCAGAGGTTGGATTGCAAAACTCTTCCTGCTTTTCCCCAAAGACCAGCTGTGATGGGAATGACCTTGAAGACCACACCAGTGCTGGTTTAATCCTTAACTCTGGCCAATGGAGCCCTGGTACCTTAATACATTACTTAAAACTCCCCTGGCAGGTACGTTAGTGCAGGTGCTGCTCTGCTCAGTGCTCAGCTCTCACTGCATGTACAGCTCCCATGGCAGCATTCCCTCTTCTTATTGCTGGGAATACTGGGACTGTAAACATCTGAGTTTCCATGTCGGTTCTTACCCTTTGGAGGGGCCCATGACTTTTCCCAGGTGGGGGTTTGCAGCTCAGCCCTCCCTTGTCCCCTCTTGAGGTGCACAGAGTCGACAGCCCGTGACTTCTGCCCTTTTGTCCCTCTTCTCAAAGGTTTCCTTCTCCATATTCTGTTCCGTGCTCACCTCTGGGCAACTTTCTGAGCAAATACTAAATGCAGTATTACAGATCTATAAACTCTTCTGTCATCCTGTGAAGATGAAAAGACGATAAGTCACCATCCCAGTCCTGATTTATGGGCTATAAACCAGCAACTTCTCTTTGCACAGGTTTAGGGGTTTATTTCTGGGAGGCCACCTCAGTGGCTCAGCAGCCTTTTAGTTCGTCCTTAGTCTTTGAGGAAATGAACTGTTTTTGTAGGGGGGACCTGAAACAAAGATGCCCTTTGTGCAACAGAAGAAGGGGAGGCAGAACAAGAAGTCCCTTTGGCCACAGCTCGTCAGCTCCCTGCATCAGCTTATGGAGAGAGAGGGAAATATGTGTCTGAGTGCAGTTCATCTCACCCCAGAGCAGGCACCTGCCAAGCAGGAAGAGGAGAAATTTTAAATTCTAGGATGAGATAAATGATACAAGTCTCTCCCTCCCCCTCCTTACCTGAAAAAAAAGATCTAGATGACCAGTTCCTACCTTGATCTTCATCCAAAACAAATATTCAGACCTGGAAGGATCTAAACTGGAGTACCCTGATGGCCCCTCTGCTGCCAGAGCCCCCGGCTGTCAAGCAGAGCTGCCCTGGCTGTTTTTGACTTGCTTCTCGTGTCCTGGAAGTCCCTTCCCAGGGCAGTCAGCTCCTCCTGCCAATTTTCCTGTCAGTGTTCTCCAGCTGGAGGCAGATCAGGGTGGTCTGGGCAGTGGATGTGCTCCCAGGGACAGGGCTGCGCATTCGGATCCCTGCCATCCCTTGCCCTCCCTCCTCTCTGTCTGCAGGATGCACCGTGCTGGGGGGATGAAAAGCCCACCCTTAATAGGTGTAGAAGGGATAGATGTGGTGCCTTCTGCCCAAGGAAATAATTTTACAGTAATTTTATTTGTGGCACCAAAAATAAATAGAGGATAAAGCCATGTCAGGGTCGGGAAGGGTGTCCCTGCCCACAGAAGACTGAGTCAGGTGTGCTGGCACCTCCCTGCATTGGATGTGACCAGTTTGCCTCTTGGAATCACGGAATGGTTTGGGATGGAAGGGACTTTAAAGATTGTCTGGTTCTCCCCCTGCCTCCACCTTCCACTATCCCAGGTTCCAACCTGGCCTTGGACCCTTCCAGGGATGGGGCAGCCACAGCTTCTCTGGGCAACCTGTGCCAGGGCCTCCCCACCCTCACAGCCAACAATTCCTTCCCAATATCCCATCTAACCCTGCCCTCTGGCAATGGGAAGCCATTCCCCCTTGTTCTGTCCCTCCATCCCTTGTCCCAAGTCCCTCTCCAGCTCTCCTGAAGCCCCTTTAGGCCCTAGAAGGGGCTCTCAGGTCTCCCTGGAGCCTTCTCTTCTCCAGGCTGAACACGCCTGCCTCTCCCAGCCTGGCTCCATAGGGGAAGTGTTCCAGACCTGTGATCAGCTTATGGCTCTTCTCACCCTTTCTGCAGGGAACAGACTCCCCCAGCACCTGTATTTCACAGGGGGTTTGGGCTCCCCCAGCTCATCTGTGAGTCATTCAGCAATTTGGGACATTTGCAGACCTTTGCTTGGGACGATTGTCAGTTTTGGAGAGGTTGAGCTGCAGACCCTGCAGAGGTGACCTGGCAGGGTGGGAATTACCTGCTCCCTGACCCCCACCCATTCTCAAACTTGTGGAATGCTGGGCCAGCCATTGGCAAAAGGATTCATTTAAGGTGTTGACTGGCTCCAGGCCACGAGAGAGATTTCAGCATCTCTGTGCCTGTCCCCTGCTCCCAGTACAGATTCCCTGGGCATGTGGGACCGGATGGCAGCTCACCCCTGTGAAGCCCATGCTGCAGGCTGGGCTCCTGGTGCATGCAGGCATGTTTCCATAGGGAATATCATCTCCCTTGGAGGCTGCAGGATGGCCCCTTGAATGCCAGTCCTATCTTTGCCAAGCTCTGTGTTATCTCCGAGCCTCCAAATCCCTTTGGGGACCCTCAGGAGAGGTTGCAAGCTGTTTATCTGCAGGGTGGGAGCAGAGGTGCCCAGAGGGGTGGGAAGAGCAGCACAGGAACACTGTGCAGTACTAGTGAGAGGGAAAAGGGTTAATCCCTACCAACTGCCCAGGTTATATTCAGCTCTGATTCCTCAGAGCCAAGGAACCTTTTGGATTGTTGTGGCTGGGAGATGACGAGGGAGGTTTCTCTCTGCCTGCATGAACACGCACATGCACAAGGAGGAGCCCAGTTGTGTGAAAATAACCTTCTCTTCCTTGGTGATTTGTGATAGTGGAGCAGAACTCAGCTGCTCAGCCAGGGAGGCATCCGAGGTGGCATTTAGGAAATCCCTCTGGCTAAGCCAGCTCAGGAGGCTGGAGCGCTCTGCGGTCTCGTGCTGGGCCAGCCCAGCTGCCCAGCACCACTCCTGGCCTTGCCTGGGTCACTGGAGGGGAAAGGAGGGCAGATATTTTGGGAACTGTTGAAGGAAGTGAAAGCAGAGTCTGAATCCAGTTCCTCCTGAAACTCTGTCAAACCACGGAACTGCAGAGCAAGGTCTGCTTCTGCTCTGCACCAGGCTCAGAAGTTTCTAAGCCATGTGTGAATCTTTTTCTAATGCTAAAAGTACAAAAATATTTCAGTGAAAGCAGAAGAAGTTCTATTCGTGGGTGTTCAGGTCGGCTTAGGTTGGAAATTCAAAGTCCTGCTCTGACGAGCAGCCCTTTAACTCGGCGCAGCTGCGGCTTAGGGGGGTTACAAAGGTCCTTCTGCAACTCGAGCTGCAAACAGGCCCCATGCCAGGCCCTGAACTGAGCCTTGGTCCTAAAAATCTTGCCATGGGTCAGAGCAGACTCTTACCTGCCTTGTCCATGGTTTT
Source organism: Neopelma chrysocephalum (assembly GCF_003984885.1). Classification (NCBI taxonomy): domain Eukaryota; kingdom Metazoa; phylum Chordata; class Aves; order Passeriformes; family Pipridae; genus Neopelma; species Neopelma chrysocephalum. Next base: position 2,417,476 of record NW_020897961.1, read on the forward strand.
GTGTGTTATAAACACTGGTCATGTGTTGTCTGCTCTCAGTAACAATGTGTGCTCAAACTCTGCCCAAGAGACTCCTGTGCTTCAGCTGTTCCCCAGACCTGCTGTGCTGCTTTTCCCTTGATACATGTTAGGAAAAAGAATAAATATTGACTTTACAGTGTTTATAGCTCCACTTTCTCTCCGGTATAAAAGGTTTCTTCCACCTTCTGCTGCTCTGCTTGCTCAGCACACCTCTGGCATTCCCCTCAGAGAACCTGCAGGGAGCAGGGCACCTCCCCTGCCACTCACATTTGGCCCAGACAAATCCATAACCTCATCCTTAACCCTCTGTCCTCATCCATAACCCTCTGTTCTCATCCATAACCCTCTACTCTCCTTGTGTTTTGGTTTGTGGTGCCAGCTTGAGTTGGGTGCCCCCGAGGATGGGCAGTGCCTGATGTTCACCCACCCCACTCCATGTAAATGTTGGAGTGGGACAGAGCCAAGGTGAAATGGGATTTCATGGCTTATCTCCAGGTGTGGTTGTATGTTCTTCCAAGTCTTTTATCCGGTGTGACCCTGGGCAGTCTGTGGGATTGTTTTCCCAGCAAGAAAGCTCAGGGAACTGTGTTTTGCCCTGCAGTGACAGCACGCAGCAAGTCTGGGTGTCACAAAGCTGTCCCGTGGCCAAAGCAGCTCTGAATAATCTAACACTGAACGATTTTGCAGAGAAATGCCCAAATCTTTTGTCTGACTTGAGAAAAACCCTTTGAGATCTCATTGGTATTGCTGGGGAGAGCTGTCTGTGGTGGTTTTGGGGCAGCCACATCTAAGAGCAGCTCAACAGCTACGGGCCGTGCTCTGTTTTGGATTTGTGATTTGTTTTGGGGGCAGAAAGCTGGTGTGATTTGAGCAAAACAGTTGGGCCTTGGAGGATTGATGAAGGGCCGGGTTTTAATTTTACATTTGAAGAAAGAGATTCTCCCTCTGGCTCAGCGGTGGAGGCAGAGCAGCAGCTGATGGTAGAAATGGAGATGGTTTTCCCCAGGAAACCGCTGTCCTGTGGCTTCTGGGATGGGCTGTGACCTGGGGGCTATTTGCTTGTGGGCTTGAAAGTAGTAAAGGTGAGCTCCTGGGGGGCTGGGGTGGGGTGTGAGTGCTCAACCACAGCATTTCCTGCACCTGTGTCTGTGAGTGTTGCCAAACGGGAGCTGACTGTCCACATGGTCAGCAAGGGGAGCAGTGGCCCTGGGGAGCCTTGCCCACACCAGGGACTGAGCTCAGGCACACAGGTGCTGGTGGGAGCTGGGGACATCCAGCTACTCCCTGCATGCACGGGAGCTCCTGGGAAGGGGGACTTAGTCTTGGGAGTGTTCTGCAGTGAGCCAGCAGCAGGGCAGCCCCTTTGTCCTCATCTCCATGGCCAGGCAGAGAGGACTGGAGGAGGATGGAGGCTCAGAGATGCAGCAGGAGGTCCTGGCTGAGCATCTGGGAGCAGAGGGGTTGAGGCAGAGGGGTCAGTGCTGAGCTCGAGGGCTTGAGGTGGAAGTGTCTGTGCCAGAGTGGGTGGCTTGGGGTGGATGGCTTGTTACCAAGGCAGAGGGCTTGGTGCTGGGGCCGAGGGGTCGGTGCTGGGCCGGAGGGCAGAGGTTTGATGTCAGGGTGGAGGGTTTGGGGCGGAGGGCTCAGTTCTGGGATGCAAAGCCGGGGCAGAGGACTCGGTGCCGGGCAATGAAGCCGCCTTTCCCGCTATTGTTCCCGGTGCTCCCGCCATCAGTGCGGCACGAGGCAGGTGCCGGCGGGAGCAGCGCCAGGGGCCGGGAATGCACCTCCCGGGGCCGCCCCGCCGGGAAGGGGCGAGGAAGGAGCCGGTCCCGGCGGGGCCGCGGTCCCTGCGCCGCCCGCTCCATTTTCTGCCTCGCCTGTCAGGGAGACGCTCAGATGGCAGAGCCGCGCTCGGCCGCCTCGGGAGGGAGGTGGAGTCTGCCCGTCCTCCGCCCGCCCTCCCTCCATTGTCAGCGGCGGCGGCGGCGGCGGCACCTGCTCGGGCCGCCGGCGGCCGGGATGCTCCTGCCCTTCCCGGCGGAGCGGGGACGGGGACGCTGCCGCAGCGCCGGGCCCGCGGCCGCAGCTCGGAGCCGCAGGGAGGAGATGCTGCTTGTGCCTGCCCGGCCCTGCTGCCGCCTCGGGAAATGAACATGAGTCTGCCAGGCCGCGTCTCCTGCTCCATGCTCAACTGCTTTGTAAGTGCTGCTTTTCATTCCCCTCCCCTCCTCCATGGAAGCGGGGCCGGAAGGCAGATGCTCTCTCCAGCATCCTCTGCCCTGGGTCTGCCCAGCTGGGCGTGGAGAGGGGGGATCCCCTTTCCTGGCTCCCGCCGGGCGACACGGTGGCCGGTCACTGCTGCCCTGCCCCGGTCCAAGGGCACGGCAGTCCCTGAGCCGCCCGAAGGCCCCGGCCACCGTGTGCCGTGATGTGCCACGCAGGATGCGGCCGGTCCTTGCCTGGAGCTGGAAAATTACCGTGGAGAGCATCCGACCCCAGGGGAGCTCCGCTCCCGCCGTGGCTGCGGCGCTCGCAGGGTGTGCAGGACCCCTCCTGTGCCGGTGCTGCTGTGCTGGGAGGGCGTCCCGAGCTCCGCGGCTTTTATACCTTCGGGGAGAGGAGTTTTCCTGCTCTGATGCCCCTTTTGCAGACCCACTGTCCACCCCTCCCCGGGGGACTCGTGGCCAAATGGGCTCTGAGGGCTTCAGGCGGCTTGTGAAGAGCGCGGGGCCCTGAGCCCCCGCCCTGCCGGTCGCCGGGATGGGATGTGGCAGCAGGAGATGCTCAGCCTCCCGCCCGCCCTGCGCCGCAGGCGAGGCGGGACTCAAGGACACCCAGGCCGGTGGAGAGCTCGGGCTGCCCTGTTCCAGTTCCTGCTGCTCACTGGGATTTCTCTGCGAGCTGCAAAGTGGTGATGGGAGATCTCTGCTCCCCGGCTGCCGCACCGGCACGGGCACACACCTTCCCTTTGTGCCTCGGCATGGGAGCGAGTCTCTGGCAGGAGCTGTGCCCTGTGTCCATCACCGTGGGGGTGCCTTTCCCTCCAGCTGGGGTTGATGCTGAGTTTTACACCAGTTGTAACAGCATGTGTGCAGGTTCCTTGGAGATGGGCTGGGGCGGGTCTGGTCACCCCCATCTGAGGTCCAGGAAGCACCTCAGGCCATGCTGTTCTTGTGGATGACAAAGCTTCAGCCCCTGTCACTAACACAAGGGGATTCAGCATCATTTTAAATATTCCTGAGCCAGAAGGATTGGCATCTCCTTTCTTCAGGTTAAAATTCAGATTCTGGCTCGAATGGCATACCCAGAAAGATATTTCATTTTAAAATATTACTCAGTGCTTACAGAACAGAGTGTTTCCTGGTGAATGCTGGAGCCTAAAGAAGCTACAATTAGGAGGCATTCCAAAGAAAACATTCCCACACCAAATACATGTGGAATTAACACCATCCTGGGCTCCCAGCAGCGAGCATCTGAGTGCTGCTCCTTCAGACAACACGGTGGTTTGACAGGGTCTGTGGGAGGGCTGGTGAAAATTGGCACTGACATTTCATGCCAGAGCTCAAGGAGCGTTTGGACAACACTCTCAGGCACACAGTGGGATTGTTGGGGTGTCCTGTGCAGGGCCAGGAGTTGGGCTTGATCTTTGTGAGTCCCGTCCAACTCAGGATAGTCTATGATTCTATGAGTGACTGAAGATTCCCAGGTCCTAAACTGAGACACACACTCTACTTGTCAAGGATGGCGTGTTCAGGCTCTGTGTGTCCTCTCAGACCACCCTGAGGCCTTTGTGGGCTTTCTGGGGTGTCCATCTGAGCAGTGTGGACGTGTCCACTGGGGCTCAGTGCCCTGCTTGGGTGCTGGCACCACTTGGTAATGCCTACTGTGAACTGGGTGCACTGAGGTGCAGTTGTTGTTGGGTTACTTTTCCCACTTATATATTCTCCTCAAGAAACTTCAGGCTCTTGCCAGATTTTTGTGGGCTGAAAGTGAAAATGAAAACTCCTCAAAGCAAGCAGTCCTTAAGAGGAGGAAGAGTTGGTTGAGGCTGGACTGTAGATGGAAACCCTCTGTGTCATGCTGTGTCTGCTGTGGTACCGGGGGAACAGCTGACATGACAAATTACTGTCACATCAGTCCCAGATCCTGTGCATGGCCAAGGTGCATCTGCTTGGCTTTCCAAACACCACTCAGCTGGAAGAGGCAGGACTTGGAGACCTGCTTTGGCCTTTTACTGTGCTGTGGGGACTCTGCAGCAGACAGAGGAGCTGCTGGGGTCCAGAGGCACAACAGGCATTTCCATGCACAGGTATCCCCAGGCTCCTGGGGTGCTGAGAGTATCCAGCAGCTTCAGTTTTTGGCTTTCACAGCACGTGCTGACTGGGACCTGTCTGACTGTGTGCTCTTGTTTGCAATGCAGGGTGAGGAGGGCCCTCCCAGTTTGGAGTACATCCAGGCCAAGGACTTGTTCCCCCCGAAGGAGCTCGTAAAGGAGGAGGAATCATTGCAGGTAAGGAAGTCAGAACACCCAAACAGCTTTGAGATGTGGCAGGCTGGGCTCTGCAGGGCAGCTCTCCAGCCCAGGACAGCCTGGAGGCCACGGGCTGGCCGGTGCCGAAGGTCACATTTGGAGTGGTGGGTCCTTCCACGTGTTGCCAGCCATTCCAAACGCACCATCCCTGCCTTCCCAGCCCTGCCAGGACGTGTACAGCACCTCCTGCCTCTGGGAAATGTGGCTGGAGCACGATGTGATGCACAGCCAGGCTGGGTATTCCCTGTCCTCGCCCGTGCTGGCAGTGAGGAACGTGACGCTGCCTGCGTGGCTCTGCAGCAGGGAGATGCTCCCTGGGACAGGGGATTAGCTCAGTTGATTAGAGCATGATGCTAATAGTGCCAAGATTGCAGGTTCTATCCCAGTATGGGCTATTCGCTCAGGATTTGGATTTGATGATCCTTGTGGGTCCCTTCCAGCTCAGAATATTCTGTACTGTTGGAGCAGGGCCGTGCTCAGTGCAGCGACTGCACTGCCTGCTCTGGCCCTGGTACACGTTGCTCCTGGCATTTTCCTGCTGCAGAGTGGCTGGAAGGAGACACCTCCATATGGTGCCAGCCTCCTGCTGCAAAAAGCCCTTGGAAGAGCCCCGGGTGCTTTGCTGCTGTGCAGCAAGGGCAGGAGCACAGCCCTCGGGGGTTTGGTGCTTCCTTTGACATCATCCAGTGCTCATCGTCCTCCTCCTGGGGCTGGAGCCAGGCTCACCTTGTTCCCGCTGCTGCTGCAGTGTCTGAGGTTGTTCTGGGATCAGCATTGCCTTGGCAAAAGGTGCTGGGCAAAGCAAGGACTGAGAGGTGTTGTCTTGAAGGAGCAACCATGGGCTGAGGAGTTGTTGGGGTCAAGGCTGCAGGTCTGAGTCCTTTGGGGGGTGAAGCTGCTGAAATGACTCTGAGCTGAGGCTCCTGGAGAAGAACAGGCTCTGCTTTAAGTCTTCTGCATGGAGGACCATAAATCACCCCTCCAAGGGTAATTTCCCTTCAGTAAATTGTTATTTGAATGTAAAGTGAAGTGTCCAAGGCCAGGTTGGACGGGGCTTGGAGCAACCTGGGCTAGTAAAAGGTGTCCCTGCCCATGGCAGGGGGTTAGAACAAAATGAGTTTTAAGGTCCCTCCCAGCCCAAACCATTCCACAATTCTGTAATTCCAAAAGGATGCCAGTGGCTTGATAACAAGCTGTATTCACGCACCTGCCAGTTTATTCCAGGATTTCCCTCTGTCAGTTCTTGCAGCCTTTCCATCCCTTTCTAATCTGTCTCCCTTCTGGTGCTGTGTGAAAGAGCCACGTAAGCAGAAGAAACACATGCCAGCTAAAAACAGCTCTGGCAAGCACGCAGAAATAAACTGCAGAAATAAAGAGAGGATATTCTCTTCATGGCAAATAATTAATAGTTTTAAAGGGTGTTCGGACACATGCCAGTCTAAGGTGGTTATTTTTGTACAAAGAAAGGAGAAGTTGTTTGTACAGTTGTCACCTGAAGTCTGAAATCCAGGAAATTCAGGTTTTTAGGCAGCACATACCCAAGCCATAGAAACAAGTTAGAAATAAAGAGAAGGTGGTCTGACTTGCACTAATTACAGTGTAATGAATTGTGCCATCAGCTGCCCTGTCTGGCAGGTTCCAGCTCTGGCTGAAATGATAAATCGTCGTGACATTTTTTGCATAATTGGTTGCCGACATCACCTGGTGTAGGTGGCATTCAGGGAACAGGAGGAGCCTGATTAGCTAAGGACAAAGGGGCCTGGTGAAATTTTAGGCTGTTCTGCCTTCTTTTTTTTTTAATATAAGAAAAGTCAAACTTGACTGTCTGCCAGGATCCCACGTTTTAAAAATAGCTACGGCATGTCCAGACTGATGGGGAGGGACACAGAGACACTTGATTATCTAGATATTTAACACCAAAAAAATTGAATTCAGGTGACTTTAGTGAAGCTTTGTTGTGGTTTAACCAGGACAAGCTTCCTCAGTCATACAAATAACTATACAGAGAGATTCCCTCTGCCTGGTTGGCAGAAACTGGGCACAACTTTGGTTCATTTGCTTACGTGGGTGGTAAAGTGGTGGTGAGTCTCACAGTGATGACCATTTAAGTGCTGCAGGATCACATAGGTGACACTGCCCTGGAGCAGGGAATTCTGATCCATCACAGAATCATTAAGGTTGGAAAAGCCCTCCAAGATCATCAGGTCCACCCTGTGCCTGATCCCCAACTTTGTCCCCCCAGCCCAGAGCACTGAGTGCCACGTCCAGTCCTTCCTTGGACACCTCCAGGGCTGGGGACTCCAAACCTCCCTGGGCAGCCCCTTCCAGTGCTGCCCCTTGTCCCAGGGCTGGTTTGCCCTCTCCTAAGAGCAGGGATCATTGATCCCTCTGCCCCATTGCACACCCTCACTGCCAGGTGTGCAGTGTGTGCTCACACCTCTCCTCCATAAACGTGATCCTTCAGGAGGTGCTCTGGAGGCATCCTTGGGAAGCAGATCCACGTGTGGGGCTGGGCAGTGGGTCCAGTGCTGTTCCATGCTGTTGTCAGCTCTCAGGGCACGAGGAGCACATTGCTGGGAATGGTTTCCCATGGGAAATGCACTGCAGAGGCGGTGGGAAGAGCGGCTCTGGGAATTCCAGTGCAAAAGGATCTCCCTTTCTGTGGCTGGGGTATGTGCTGCCTGTGTGTGAGTGCTGACCCAGCGCTGTCTCCCTTGCAGGTGCCATTCACTGTGTTGCAGGGTGAGGGGGTGGAGTACCTGGGCCATGCCAACGACGCCGTGATCGCCATCTCCAACTACCGCCTGCACATCAAATTCAAGGATTCCGTGATCAATGTGAGTCTGGATCCGTCACCTCTCGCATGGTTTCAGTGCGGGGACGGGTGGGAATAACCTTTTTCAGGGGGCTGTGGCATGAGAAGGTGCTTCTCAAAGGATGCCAGGCCTGATGCTGCCTCTGGGCATGCAGTTGCTGTTCTGCTGCTGTACTGAGGTGTGAGGATGGGGTTTTCTTTTGGATACTAATTAGGCCTTTCCCTTGCTGTTCTCTTTAAATTCAAGCTTTAACCTTGGTGGTTTTAAGGCTGTTGAGGTCTCTTGCAGGCCAGTTTTAATGAGACTTCTCACCAACCCAGAGTCAGACAGTGGGAGCCTGAGGCTTTCTCTCACTGTCTCGACTTGCCACCTCTTACTGCAGCTGCTGTTGGGCTCAGTTACCTTTGCTTGGCTGGATGTGCTTGAGTCAGTAACTGGCCCCTGGTGGGAGCTTACCCAGGGACAGAGCAGGAATCAGAATAGTAATCATGGAAGGAGCTGCACGCTGAGTCATGAGGCTCCAGAGCCCCGGGAGTGGGTTTGTAGTTCCCGGCGGCAGCTCGTGATTGCTGCTGGAGCCGTGACTGAGCGTGAGGGGCCCGCGGGCAGGGCTGCTGAGGCTGCTGTCGTGCTGTGCCTTGTCATGCCCTACATCTGTCCCTCCCCCACAGGTGCCTTTGAGGATGATGGAAAGTGTGGAGTGTCGGGATATGTTCCAGCTTCACATCGTCTGCAAGGACTCCAAAGTGATCAGGTACCTGCTGTGTTGCCGTGGGGTGGGTGCTGCTGCAGGCCCTGACCAGCTCTGGTGCCTCCCTCTGTGCTGCCGTGGGAATTGAGCTGTCCATGGCCACGGATGAATGTCCCCACTGAGGGGGATTTGCCTTTGTGCTCGCAGGTGCCATTTTTCCACCTTCAAGCAGTGCCAGGAGTGGCTGAAGAGGCTGACCCGAGCCATCGCCCGCCCTGCCAAGCCTGAGGACCTCTTTGCATTTGCCTACCACGCCTGGTGCTTGGGAGTCTGCGTGGATGAGGAGGATCAACATGCACATCTCTGCCGTCCCGGTGAGCTCCTCCCTGTCCCCTTCCTGCTCCTCTGCCCAGGAGCACTGCAGTGCAATTTAGCTGTTCATAAACCCTGTCTGGCTGTGTCTTGAGCTCTGCTGCAGCCATAGCCCAAATTCACCTTGCTGGCTCATCCTGAGTCCAGCTGATGGCTGGGTGCTGCAGGAGAACAAGCACAGTAAAAAGAATTACAGTTATGAATATAATAAGGAACATTCTGAGCCAGCACCACAGAAGCAGCTTTTCCCTTTCTCCTTGTGAAGGAAGAAAACATCCCATACTTTAGCACTCTCACCATGATGATTGAGAGCTCAGGCAGTCCTGTAAACATCAGCAGCTTTGAGGCAGCCTAATTAATATGAGCCCATCTGCATCTCTTCTCCAACACCCAGAAATGCTGTGACATTCCCAGGATCAGGTCTGTGGAGAGCTCTGGCTCGTCCTTACACAGGCACAAATCAAATCCTTGAATCCATGAAGAGAACACCAGAGCTGTGCTGGTGCCCTCGTGTGGATTGGGAGTTTCCCTTCTCTGGGAACACAAGGTTCCATTGCAGCTGCTTTGTCTTATTCATGATTAAACTGTTCAAAAGGGGATTGAAATGAGTGAGAAACCTGGTTTTAGGCTTAAAAAATGTGCTGATCCTACAGGAGAGCAGCAGTAGCCTGAGTGAAATGTCCAAACAGAGGCTGGGATAGAGGGATGAGGTTCAATAGTAGAGCTGAAAGAGATACCAAAGAGAAGCTGGTAGAGAAAAGGTAAATTCTGTGTCCTTATCATGCCCCAAACACCAGCAATTGGGAGATACGTGTTGTCTTTCCTTTAGGGAGGGTAGTATTCTCAAGTATAAATAAACTCACCTCTGGAAGTTGTTACTGCAGGATATGACTGAGGCAAAGAGCTTTGCAGTATTTATTTATTAGCAAGATTTGACACTGGAGCAACTAAGGCATCCAGAATTTGTGAGGTGAGGCTAAAAATAAGAGAGCAAACCCTGAGTCAGCGTCTGAGAGCAGTCTGGAGGAAGGAACTGCCTGGGGTGGGTGCTCAGTACTCCTTGCCGTGGGGTTCCCAACATCCACTTTGGAAGCTGTCACTGGCAGAAGGGCAAAAGTGGATTAAATTAACTCCCCACACTCCCTCAGTGACATGGGGAGGCTGTTTCCATCCTGCTCTGTGCTCTGAGACGAAAAGTGATCTGACTTGACAAAATAAACAGAGGAACCCCTCTGAGGGACAAGTCTTTTTGGCTTCTGAAGCACCGTCCCTGCTGCCATCCAGCTGCCCTGGAGTTTCTCCTTGCCATGGACGTGCTCCGAGAGCTGGAGCCCCTCTGCTCTGGAGCCAGGCTGGGAGAGCTGGGGATGTTTAGCCTGGAGAAGGGGTGACCTTACAGCCCCTTCCAGTGGCTAAAGGGGCTTATAACAGGAGGAGAGGGACTTTTTATGTTGGCAAAGAGTGACAAGACAAGGGGGAGTGGTTTCAAACTGCCAGAGGGATATTAGGAAGAAATTCTTTAATCAGAGTGTGGTGGGCCCTGGCACAGGTTGCCCGGAGAAGCTGTGGCTGCCCCATCCCTGGAAACGTCCAAGGCCAGGTTGGATGGGGCTTGGAGCAACCTGGGCTAGTGGAAGGTGTCCCTGTTCACAGCCAGCGGTTGGAACTGTGTGATCTTTAGTGTCCCTCCCAACCCAAAGCAGTGTGGGATTCTCTCCAGCCTGGAATAGTTGCCATGACCACGTTCAGATCCCCTCGGTGCTGTCAGTAAGTCCCTGTGCTCTGATCTCCAGGAGACCACGTGAGGTACCGCTTTGAGATGGAGCTGGTGAGGATGGGCTTTGACTTGCAGAACGTCTGGCGCGTCTCTGACATCAACAACAATTACAAGTGAGTGTTTCGCCACCAGGCTCTCCCCACTCTCCTCTCCCCTTACTTTCCCTTCCTCATCCTCGTGCAGAGCGGTGGGTGAGTCAAACTCCAGCTAATCCCCCTTCCTGGCCTCGACAGCCCTCAGGCAGTTCAGTGTCTGAGCCAGATCCCTTTTCTTTCTGCCTTTCACATTGTGGAATTGCAGAAGGAATACAGCCCAAATGTCAGAGCTGGCAGAGAGGGTAATTGCTGACTCAGGTGGTTTATAATGATGGGGCTCTAATTCCTCCTGGAAGACATTTGGGAGTCTGGAGGATCCGTCCATCGTGGGTTTGTCTTTCTGGTCGGTTGTTCTCTGACATGACAAACAGTTTTCATACACTGGGGCATCTGTTCAGCTTTGTGAGGAGCTGGGACTGAGCCAGTGGAGAGCTGTTGGGATGCTCGGGAGTCTGGGAATGAGCAAGGCTCGTTCAGTCAGAGCAGGAGAAGCTGGAGGGGTGATCTGCCTCCAGGTGCTGGGGGGGCATTCACAGAGGGGATGGACTGAAACCCTCCTGACAGGGGCACGTGACAGAGCAAGGGCCAACAGCCCCAAAGTGCAGATTGGGAGGCTCAGAGTGGCCATGAAAGGAAAAAAAAAGCCATTCCCCAGGATGTGGTGCTGGGCTGGGGCAGATCCCCAGGAAGAGGGGTTTCTCCATCATTAGGGTGTTTCCCATCTCAGTGTTGCAGGTGAGCAGGGAGTTGGAGTGGGGATCTCTAGAAGATCTTTCCCACCAGCACATCAGTGTTTCCAACCGGTTTTCTACTCCTGAGGGAGCCCAGGACTCTTGGAGAAGCACTGCTCCTCTCTTTGCAGCAGGTGGCATTAAGCCAGCAGGATTTTATTAAGCTTTGATGGACATGTTCATTTGTGCATTCCCTATAATCCTTTCCTTGAAACCACTGGTATCCCTCAGTCTTTCGTCTCTGTCTCAGCCAGGAAAGGCATCCCTATCACCTGTGGACTGGACAGTTCCAGGACACTGGTTTCTTTGGGAGTGCCTTGGAGACACTGGACTGGGGAAATGCCAGTGGAGTTTTGCAGTCTGCTGCCTGTTCTCTCATCCTTAAGAATGCAGAGATTTGGGGGGTGATTTACAGTTTCCCCGTTGTCCCCACTGACCACATCATTGCTTTGGAACTGTCCACATGACTTTGCATTTATGCAGTTTCTCCAAGGGTGTCAAAGAAAACTTGTTATCCTGAACTGCTTGGTTTTGGAGGGTCCCTGCCCTGGGTAGAGTCTTTGCATGTCTTTGAGAGCAGTCAGGCTTTCTCCCCTGTTAAATTTTGGGGTGTGGTTCCCTCTGACCATTTCAGAAAGCTCAGCTTCCATTGACCATCTGTGCCTCACTTCCTGGCCAGTAATCCACAGCCATTACCAACTTCTCTGAAGGCAGGTGTTTGATTTCCAGCCCAACCACGGAAGAAAGGACTTTGAAACAAACCTCAGCAAGCCTGGCTTTGCTTCCCTCCACCTGCCTGAGTTCCTCCCTGGGGATGCTGGCAGGTCCCAGCTTCCTGCAGACATCCTGGGATCTCAAGGGTGGTGTAATTGCCTTGTGCAACTCAAACCAGTTCTCTCTTGCTGCTGGGGGAGTGTGTCTTTAAATCCTGCCTTGGCTTTTGATCATAACCACCTGCCTCTATTCACAGGGATCAGGTTACTTTTTAACTGTTTATAGTCCTTTTATCTTTTATTTCCCTGCATTGGCAAAACAGTGCTGTTAAAGACAGGATACTCCAAGGCAATGGCTTTGTTCCTTGTCTTTCAAGTCTGTTCCGAGATGTCCTTATCTGGGAACTATTATCTTCTTCCTGGAGACAGCCATCATAAAATGAGAGCAATACAAGCCTATAACAACCACTCCTTCGGCCCTGATAAAAGTGTACAGTGATAATAAAATTATTACACGGGCTCTCCCTGGCTCCCACATCTCCAGGGATCTGTACACCCAGGGAAATGGGATCACTCCAGCATTCCCCATCTGGTGCACCCAGGCTGTCCGAGGGAGAAGTTGTTTCATGGCAGCCTTAGGTGGGTTTGGTACACATGTAGTTCCTTCAAAAAGGGAAAAAAAAATCCACTTTTCCTCCACTGTTGATGGTTGTTTTCAGGTTTCATCTTTCTCCAGTGGTGCTTTTATTTGTTTTTGACTTTATGAGGAAAAAGCTGCCTGGAATTCTGTGTTGCTGCTTTACCCAGCTGGTGTTTCCTGCTTGTTTCTGGGACTGCTCTTAATTCATATTTTGTCTTATTTTGTTACAATTCTCTATAAATTTTAATACTGTCCGTACCATTGGAAATGGGATAATTAGTGTCCTTGATTGGATCTGTTGAAGGAGCATGTGAGCAATAAGTCTGTGAGGACTGTTAGTGATAAACATGTGTGAAGGAAGAGCTTGGACAAGGCTCTGAGGCACATGCTGGGATTATTGAAGTGTCCTGTGCAGGGCCAGGAGTTGGATTCCATCCTTGCAGGTCCCTTCCAACTCAGGATATTCCATGATTCTGTGATTTCTCTCCCCATCTTTGTGGTCAGAAGATGCTCCTTGTCCACAGGTGCCAATTTATGTGGGTATGTTGTTCCAACCCTTTTTCTGCCATCAAACCTCACAGTTCCAAGGATGTTTCCCTCAATAGTTGGGCTCAGTGTGGTCCCAGAGTGTTCCAGGCCACCCCACCACAGGTGGTTCCCTTTTGGGCTCCCTCTGTGCTGAAAAATGGGTCTGGAGCACGAGTCTGAGGAGAAGGAACTGGGGGGGCTCAGCCTGGAGAAAAGGAGGCTCAGGGGGGACCTTCTGGCTCTGCAACCCCCTGACAGGAGCGGGGAGGCAGGGGGGGATCAGGCTCTGCTCCCTGGGAACAAGGGACAGGAGGAGAGGAAACAGCCTAAAGTTGCACCAGGGGAGGTTTAGGTTGGATATTGGGGAAATTTCTTCATGGAAAGGACTGTCAAGCACTGGAACAGGCTGTCCAGAGAGGTATCAAACTCCCCAACACTGGAAATGTTCAAAAAATGTATGGATGTGGCATTTGAGGACATGGATTAGTGGTGAACATGGTGAAGGTGCTGGTTTGGTGGTTGGACTTGTTAATCTTGGAGGTCTTTTCCAACCTAAACAATCCTATGCTTCTATGTTTAAATAACCATCATATCTGTCAGCTCCCCCCTCACCCTTTTCATTGTTACCGTCATGGGATCATTATCCCCTCTGAAAGTATTGTTAAACCTACTGAGTGATAAATGCTGTGACAAAGTGATTTTTCATTTATTCTACTTTGCAGCAGTTTAGGCCCAAAATAAGAGAGTCAGGGACTTCTGTATAATTTGTCTGGGAGCACCAAGAAACACCTGGTCATGTCTGAGAATGTCACCTTTGTCTCAGGCACTGTCGTGACACTTGTGTGTTCTGTGTGGGGAGCAACACAAGTCTCCCACAGGAATCTCTGGATGTCATTCCTGTCGCTCCAGGGGTTGGTAGTGTAGCCTCAATGCTGCCCTGTTCCTGTTTAGGCTTGGGATTTGGTCCATGCACGCTCTGGAGGATGCTGGTAGCTCTGAGCCTCACACTTTTGCCCTCACATTTCCCTGGAACATCCCCACACTGTGTTCACAAGCTCAGCCTGTACAAAGCTTGTACTCTGAAATTTAGGGTACCACTAATATTCTTCCTTGTATCAAGTTTATAAGATGCTGTTAAGCTGGCATAGTTACTTATCCTGGCTTTTCACTTCCTCTATGGTATTTTTTGGGAATTCTAGCCTAGAGACACGTCTGCTTGTCTTGACCTCATTGCCTGTTTCTATGCACCCTGCTTAAATTTGGCTTAACTTCTTAAGGCAGTCCTGTTTCATTACCTGAATTTTATTGATTTCTGTCTTACTGTTTTCCTAAGTTTTAGTGCCTTAGCTCTTGGAATGCTCCTGAGCCTCTCCTGGCCTGCCTCCCCCCAGTTTGTAGTGTAACACATCACCCTTAATGTTTCATTTGAGGTGCCAGGGCACTGATTCTGTTTGCATTTCAATGAAGCCCATTCTTGTATAGACTCATCTATTCCAAAAGTTCCTCCAGACCTCACCAGGTGCTATCCCTTTCCACATTCCTGCATCCTCAGTCATGCTCCAGTGCTTCTTTAATTTCCTGTCCAACTTTACACGTGGAATCTGAGGCATTTCAGAGATGTCCAAGCCTAGACATCCTACCACAGACGTCCTGCTCTTCACCTTCTTACCTGACAGCTTTAATTTTGCTTCCTGGATTCCTCACCCTGTTGTTTTTATCCCTTACCCAGCCTTGCTTTCTGCCTGGGGCTCTCAGAGGAGCTGTCTAGACACTGAAGTGCCTTTTTGCACTGTGGCAGGCAGTTCTTCAGTAGCATCACAAACTAATTAATAGTATTTCATGCCTTTTGCCATCAGCTGGGATATCCTGGGCTCAGGAACACCAGCCCACCCTCTGGAGCTTGCTGGCTGGATATTTTCACCGCTTTCACCTTGCTCCCCATCTGCCCTGAAACATTCCTGCTAAATGATGTGGGTTATAGCCTAGAGCTGGAGCTGCTCTTTGATGTTCCTTGCCATGTACCCACCTGTGTCAGCCTGGGCCGTGGGGGCTCAGCTGGTCCAGCTTCCAGGCACTGCTGTGTCTGAGCCTGCCCTCAGCCTGTGCTGGGAGCACCAGGGGCAGGGCAGGAGCTGCAGGAGCCAGGAAGCTCCCCCTGCACTCGGGGAGTTTTGTGTGTGCTTCACAGAATCCCAGAATGGTTTGGGTTGGAAGGGACCTTAATGCTCATCTCATCCCACCCCCTGCCATGGGCAGGGGCACCTTCCACTAGCCCAGGTTGCTCCAGCCTGGCCTTGGACACTTCCAGGGATGGGGCAGCCACAGCTTCTCTGGGCAACCTGTGCCAGGGCCTCCCACCCTCACAGGGAACAATTCCTTCCCAATATCCCATCTAACCCTGCCCTCTGGCAGTGCTCTCTCCTCTCTCTGTTCTCCTCTCACCGCTGGTACATGTTCAATTGCCTATTAGGAATCTGATTTCTGGCACCCCACCAGACAAGGTATTATTTAGATCTCCCTCCTCTCATTTTATTTGCATACACCCAGTCCCCACTGCCATCTTTCTGGGCAGAGCTGTGTCTTCCTCACAGAGAAATGTGTCAAGGTGACCTGTGTTCTTGCAGGTCATCATTTACCAGAAGCTCTGTGTGTACCTGGGTTTGCACCTGCTGCAAGAAAACCAAAGCCCCACAGAAATTACTGACTGTTCCACTAAACCCTTCTGAACCCACATTCTTCAATCCAGAGGATGTTCCAAAGGCACCCTTGGGAAGTACTGGGATACTTAGTATGGGCCTGGAGGTGTGGCCTGAGTGAGAAGAAGTTGTCTCAGTTCCTCACAGCACTTTTTGGGTCACTTTTTCCATGTTGAGGCTGTACTGAGACAGAGATGAAGAGCCAAAGTCCTGCATGTTGAGTTTGGAGAAATGTGAGCTGCTCTGGAGTAGATTTTTGACTGCCCAGTCCTCATCTTGCCTTCGTGCTTCCTTTTCTCCAGGCTTTGTTCCAGTTATCCCCAGAAGCTGCTGGTCCCCGTCTGGATCACTGATAAGGAACTGGAGAACGTGGCTTCATTCAGGTCATGGAAAAGGATCCCTGTGGTGGTTTACAGGTAAATGCAAACCCAAAGCTGTGCTCTCCCCCAAACCCACGTGGTCCTGCACAGGGTTGGGCAGCCAGGTGAGCTCCACAGGGCTGAGGAGCAAGGGGTGACAGCGAGAGCTGGGCGTTCCTTTTGCCTCCTGCCTGAGAATGTGAGGAAAAGGTTCTTCCCCCAGAGGCTGGTTGGGCACTGACCAGGCTCCCCAGGGCAGTGGGCACAGCCCCAAGGCTGCCAGAGCTCAGGGAGTGTTTGGACAACGCTTTCAGGGACAGCGTGGGATTGTTGGGGTGTCTGTGCAGGGCCCGGAGTTGCACTGGATGATCCTTGTGGGTCCCTCCCAGCTCAGGATATTTCATGATTCTATGAAATATTCCCTGGCCAACCTTCCAGAAATAATCCATAGAGTGGGATGCAGGAGGCCAGGCAAATGGAGCAGAGCTTTGCAGGGTAGGGGGTGGTCTCTCCTTAAACTTGTCTCCTGGGAGATTGATGTGTTTGAAGCCAGCCAGGTTTGAAGGTGCCTGGTGTAAAATGTACATTATGGTTTCTAGCCTTAGACTCTGTGTTAGCAGTCACCAAATCCCAATAGAAAAAAACTTTAAAATATCACAGCTGCACAGCAAAGGAAAGTACAAAAGTCAGGAAGCAAGCCCAGTGAATTTACAGATGCTTTAACTCTGCATCTTCACGTTTCATGGCTTGGTAAATGCTGGCAAAACACCGTGTGTTGCTTCTAGAACTCAGTTGTGCAGCAGAGTAAGAATGAGCAGAGCTTATCTCAGGGAGCCTGTCCCTCCTTGGAGCCAAGTCAGCTAAGAAGTTAATTGTATTTGTGATTCCTTTTGCTAAAAATGGCCTGGCTCTGGAGCCTGTCCCAGTGTGCCTCCCCACCCGAGGGCAAAGCCGTGTCTTTTTCCTACTCCAACAATTATTTTGTTCCTTGCTTTATATCTCTGTAATGGTACCCAGTAATTTACAGGCTGAGCTGCAACCCTTTGCAGCCTGGGATCAGATTAGAAGACGCTGACAGGGGATGTGACAAGATGGGACAAGTGCTTGCCCGTGTGTGTCTCGCATTTTCCTGCACTTTTTTTAGCATTTGCCCTCAAGATTGAAATGTTTTGTCCAGGAGGGTCTGTGAGGGCCATGGCTGCTTCTGCAGTGCCTTGTGCTGTGTGGAAGGGGAAGAAAGGAAAAGCTTCACACTCAGCTCCTCCTCCTCACTTGGAGTTCAGGAGAGACTGAATCCTGCATCCAGGGACTGTTGGATAGACCTAAGAGCTTTTGGAGAGCAAGGCTGAACTCGCTGTGTGACAGTCACATCTGTAAAACATGCCACCAAAGGTTCCACATCATCAGATTTCTTTGTAAAAGTCCAATTTAAGCAGAGCAGAAATTCAGGTCTCCATCTCAGCCCTCAGTGAGATGCACAGGAGAGATGCAGCAGCCTCTGGGCACAGGCCACTTCTAAATCAAGGCAGAGGATGCAATTAATTATTTAGCTGAGTGCAGAGGCAGACGGGCACGGCATGGCAGCCTCTGCTCAGCATGGCTCTGTCTGCACAGCCACCTTGAGGAGACCTTGGGACTGTGGCAGCAGGAGAGATCCCAACACTTGGCATCACCTGTGCCTGTGGTGCCCTGGCTGCCAGGGAGGCAGCGGGTGGAACACTGGGCACTGCTGGGCACTCGCTCTCGGGCTCTCAGATCGTGTCAGAATTTCAGATCATGTCACAGTTTCAGATCATGCCAGAATTTCAGATCACGTCACAGTGAGATGGGAGTTTAATCCAGAGATCTGGGAAATGGAAGCACTTGAACACACGCAGCTCAGTTGGAAACCTTTAAGCTCAGCTCAGTAAACCCTCTCCAAGCTCTTTCTTGTGTTTTAAGCCAAGCTGCTCTTTGTGTTGTGGATGAGCACTCCCATGGCGGGGAAATAACAGAGAGAGGGCTTGGGAGATCACAGACTCATGGAATGGTTTGGCTTGGAATGTACCTTAAAGATAATCTACTTCCAACCACCCCGCCACCTTCCACTAAACCAGATATTAATTAATCCATTCTGGATGATTGTTGTGGCTTACATGGCATGTGCTGACAGTATCAGATGTGCTCTAGCCTTGTGATTGGAATGAATCTGAGAGGAAAAGCTCAACTGATAAACTACAAAGGCGCTTCATGCTCCAGCTTTGGATGTTGAAAGGGTCTTGAGTCATTAAAACTAAACTGAAGTCCCTGAAGAGTAATTTGCTCCATGTAAGTTAAAACATTCCAGCACCTTCTGCCATTCCAGTTTCAAGAAAGGAGCTTTTTCCTTTGAGGAAAAACTCCCCAAAAATCCCAAGTAAGAAAAGCCCTGAAATGCTTGCTGTGCTCATGCTGGGGAGATATGCAGGAGAAGGCAGAGTCAGGCTGTGGGTGCTGCCCTGTCCTGGGCAGCTCATGGCAAGCTCAGCTGTGGTTTTGGTTCCTCCACTGGCACCTGCTGTACTTTCTGCTCGCTGGTGGCTTCACACTCATCAGTGCTGCCGCATTTCCTCGTGTTTTTGGCAGGTCACTGTGTCCCTTGAAAGTCCCCAGCAGCTGTTGGAGTGCTCAGAGGTTTGTGCTCCCAAGAAGTTTTCCGAGTTTAACGCGACTCTGGCTCTGTCACAGCATTGCCTGGATCCGGCTGCCCCACACGGCTGCACTCCCGTGCCTTCCATCCCAAAACAGTGTCCTTGCATCCAAACAGCCTGCTGGGAGCAGTCCCTGGCACGGCACCTGCCTTTCCCAAAACGTGCTCAGGCGCTGTCTGGGAAAGTGCTGGTTGGCACAGGCCGGGGACTGTGGGTGGCTCACAAACAGGCTTGGAGATCACAGCCCGGTGCTTAAGTCCACACCTTGGCTCTGGTTCATTTACTAGTATAAACAAAGCCTTTGCTGCTGTCTGTGTTATCCATCCCTGAGTGATCCTGAAGGCAGGAATAGATCTCCTGGGAGTGACTGCTCTCCAGTCACCTGGCAAAACAAAATGGCACCAAAAGTAAAGGACCCCACGGTATTTCAACTTGGCCAAATGTGAATGTTATTTCTGTGGAAGTTTAAAGTCTTCATTGCTATTATCTGTGAGATATCCTTAAGGAAACTACATGAACTAACAGAGGGCAGGATTAGATGGGATTTTGGGAAGAAGTAGTTCCCTGGGAGGCTGATGAGGCCCTGGCACAGGTTGCCCAGAGAAACTGTGACTGCCCCAGCCCTGGACGTGTCCAAGGCCAGGTTGGAGCAACCTGGGCTAGTGGGAGGTGTCCCTGCCCGTGGCAGGGGGTGGAATGAGATGATATTTAAGTTCCCTTCCAACAAACCATTCCATGATTGTGTGATTCTGTGATCTTCAGAGAGGTGCTGCAGGAAGAGATGGGCAGGGCTGAGCACGATTGGTGTGAGGTGTGAGGTGCAGGATAATGTCCAGTCCATTATTCCATCTCCAGGAAGGACCAGGCACCAGGAGCAGCACCTTGGGGAAGTGTAACAAATGGGACAGGGATGCAGGTATTCTTTCCTGGGGCATCTTTGGAGCAGCTGGGATCTTAGATTTCCTACACCTGTTCAGGAGATGACTACACCATGACTGTGTGTCATGGTCACTTGGTGGACCTGCCACCAAGAATTTTGGAATGTATTTTGGAACAGTTTGTTCTTCCACGTTGCACTGTGGCAGTGAGTCCATTCTTTGTTTTGTTCATTGTCAAAAAAAATACTTGTTTTTCTGAAAGGTATGGCATGACCATTCCAGCGCTTGCTTGTGTTTCTCTCAGGGGAAAACAAGACTAATCTTCCAAACTCACCTTTTTTTAATCTTTCATGACCCTTTATGCTTCTCCTCCATTCTTGTCCTTCTGTCATGGTGGGTGGTTGTTTCCTACTTAAGTTGGTCCTAAAGTGAAGCTCTTCTGTACCTCTGCCTTCTCTGGAGGTTTGAGTACGACGTGATCCTTTTTGAGATGGATTAGTGAAAAATTTGTGTCATTTTGGTTAAGATGTGAATCCACGATACTTTCTGTCATATTCTTTTCCCAAAAACTGGTACCACAATCTTAACCTTTCTGCTTCTCTTGAGCAATGAGGCTTTTTCAGAGCTCCTCAGTGACTTCCAAGCCTTTGAGATTTGGCTGCTGGTTTGCACTGAGCTGCTCCATGTCATAGCTGGGGTTGTGTTTTGATCATCTGTAAACATTCTTCACTTATTAATACTAAATTTCAGTCTCTGTTTTTATCATGTGAGAGCATTTGCAACTTTTTCCAGGCAGCCACAGACCCTCCTGGGTCATTCTCTGTCACCAGCAACTTTGTCACTTCATGGTCCCTTCCCTTTCCAGGTCATTTGTGGGTGACTTGACCAGTGTGTTCATGTAAAAAATGAATGTATTCCTGCTTCAGGCCTCCTGGGAGGCGTCCATAAGCACCAGCCAGGGTAGGGTTCACATTTAGGGGTTGTTGATAAACACCAGCTCAGGCCTCCACCCAGAAACTCCCCAGTCTGATGCCGAGTGAGCTCATCCTTCCAACATACAGGTGATAAGTGAAATGGTTTAACAACCAGTCCATAATTTAAGGGAGGAAAAAGAGAAGGGGAGAGCAAAACAGCATTAAATAAAGTGGAAGGTGTCCCAACCCACAGCAGGACAGTGGAAGAACATGGTCTTTAAGGTCCCTTCCAACCCAAACAATTCTGGGATCTTGTAGAATGACTGGTGTGACTCTTAGGGATGGTTCTGTGCAGGACTAAGGGTTGGATTCTGATCCTTGTGGGTCCCTTCCAACTCAGCACATTCTGTGATTCTGTAGAATAGTTATTACTTTCCCAAAGTACAACCATAATGATTTAAAGTTCTTCTCTCTGGTTTAATATATAAATACCTATCTAGATACAATAATATATATTTTATATATGATATATTTATAGAT
This sequence comes from Neopelma chrysocephalum, assembly GCF_003984885.1. Classification (NCBI taxonomy): domain Eukaryota; kingdom Metazoa; phylum Chordata; class Aves; order Passeriformes; family Pipridae; genus Neopelma; species Neopelma chrysocephalum. The sequence continues at coordinate 2,438,450 of NW_020897961.1, forward strand.
TAAAGTATATATTTCTATATATAAATAGAAGTCGAAGGTTGGACTTGATGATCTTGGGAGGTCTTTTCCAACCGTAATGATTCTATGATTCTGTATTATTTTAAATAAAAATACAAGGCTAATTTACCCTCTGTCAGTGCTGTAGTCATGAATAATGGTTATTTGAGATTCCCTGCCCTGTTTCAGCACTCAGTGCAGCAGTCACAGAATCACGGAATGTGCTGAGTTGGAAGGGACCCCCAAGGATCACGGAGTCCAACCCTCAGCCCTGCACAGGCCCAGCCCCAGGAGTCACCCCCTGTGCCCCAGAGGATCAGCCAAACCCTCCCTGAGCTCTGGCAGCCTTGGGGCTGTGCCCACTGCCCTGGGGAGCCTGGTCAGTGCCCAACCAGCCTCTGGGGGAAGAACCTTTGGCTGAGATCCAACCTGAGCCTGCCCTGACACAGCTCCAGCCATTCCCTGGCTGCTGTCCCTGGTCCCCCCAGAGCAGAGCTCAGTCCCTGCCCCTCCTCTGCCCCTCGGACTCAGCGCAGCAGATAAAGCCGCTGCAGCCCGGAGGTTGCTCAGGTGCTGGCTGTACGTGGGGCACATTTCCTGGGTTTTCCCTTCCCTCTCCGGAGGGTTCCTCAGTCTCTCCTTCCCCCGCAGACACGTGCGCAACGGGGCGGTGATCGCGCGGTGCAGCCAACCCGAGATCAGCTGGTGGGGCTGGCGCAACGCCGACGACGAGTACCTGGTGACATCCATTGCCAAAGCCTGTGCCTTGAACCCCGGCGCGAAGGCGGCCGGCGCCGCGCCGCACACCGGGAGCAGCGACGGCAGCGAGGCCTGCGACACCGACTTCGGTGAGACAGCCCCTGAATGCGGGAATTAGGGCTTCCAGCACCCCCGGGCCGCTCCCAGTGCGACCTCTACCTTTAGCCGGGTGGGCATCCTGGACCCTGTCACGCCGTGTGTCCCATGGTGGCTGTGGGAGGGAGGGAGGGAGGTACCAGGAGCTCAGTCCGTGTGTGTCCCAGCAGACTCGTCCCTGACGGCGTGTTCGGGCGTGGAGAACGCGGGGACTCCTCAGAAGCTGCTGATCCTGGACGCCAGGTCCTACACCGCGGCCGTGGCCAACAGAGCCAAGGGAGGTGGCTGCGAGTGTGAAGGTACCGAGCACATCCCAGAGCTCCTTCCTCTTGCACCTGCCTTGCAGTGGGTCCTAGAGCACAGCTGGGGGTCGGGTCAGCATTTTGGTACCTGGCCTCTGGGGTCGTGTTCCTACAGAGGGATCTGGAAGGGCTGGATCAATGGGTCAAGGAGGTTCAACAGGGCCAAGCTCCCCGTTCTGCACTTGGGTCACAACAACCCCATGAACGCTCCAGGCCTGGGGCAGAGGGGCTGGAAAGCTGGGAAAGCACCTGCAAGTGCTGGTTGACAGCAGCAGATGTGGGAGCCCAGGTGTGCCCAGGTGGGCAGGAGGCCAAGAGCACCTGGGCTGTCCCAGCCACAGTGTGGCAGCAGGACCAGGGCAGGGACTGTCCCCCTGTGCTGGCACTGCTGAGGCCTCTCAAATCCTGGGGTCAGTTCTGGGTCCCTCACTGCAAGAAAGATATTGAGGGGTTGGAGCGTGTCCAGGGAAGGGAATGGAGCTGGGAAGGGACTGGAGCAGCAGGAGCAGCTGAGGGAGCTGGGGGGGCTCAGCCTGGAGAAAAGGAGGCTCAGGGGGGACCTTCTGGCTCTGCAACTCCCTGACGGGGGGGGGGGGGGGGGGGGGGGAGTCAGGCTCTGCTCCCAGGGAACAAGGGACAGGAGGAGAGGGAACGACCTCAAGCTGTGCCAGGGTTGGATACTGGGAAAATTTCTTCACCCAAAGGGTTGTCCAGCCCTGGCACAGCTGCCTAGGGCAGGAGTGGAGTCCCCATCCCTGGAGGGGTTTAACAGACATGTGGATGTGGCACTTGGGGACATGGGTTAGTTTTGGCCTTGGCAGTGCTGGGGGAACAGTTGGACTTGATCTTGGAGGTCTTTCCCAAACTTAGTGACTCCATGAAGACCAGAAATGGTGTGTGAGGGGATGGCTGCACTGAGGGTGTGGAGGCAGTTGCTGTGGTGGCAGCAGAGTTGGAGACTGATCCTTGTGGGTCTCTTCCAACTCAGAATATTCTGTAACTGCTGTGGCTCTCTCTGAATGTTCCTGTCTCTTGTGTCAGAGTATTACCCAAACTGTGAAGTCGTGTTCATGGGCATGGCCAACATCCACTCCATCAGGAACAGTTTCCAGTATCTCCGTGCTGTCTGCAGTCAGGTGCCTGACCCCAGCAAGTAAGTGACTGTTCTCTAGCTGACTGTGATGCCATATCTGTCAATGTCCTGGGAGGTTTTTCCTTCCTTTCTCTCTCCTTTTTCCTATCCAAGGTTTCTGTGTCCAGTAATGGAGGGATAGGAAAGTGCTCACAGTGCCTGAGTGCTGCTCATTTTGATCCATTAATCCAAAAGGGATTGCAGCACTGCCTTGGTGCCACTTGGCTGTGTGTGTCCCCTGAGGGTTTCCAAAAGATGGCTGTATTTTAGAAAAATTAAATTAGGCACTGAATTCTTTGCCCTTCTTCCCAGGCTGCCTGGCTCTTCTGGGACATGTTTTAGAAAAGACTGATTTCCACTGAGGATTCCAAAAGGACTGAAGATAGATTTAATTTTTTTTTTTTCATGGGAGAACTAAACAACCTATTTTTTTTTTTTGCTTTTTTTTTTCCTCTTCCAGCTGGCTTTCAGCCCTGGAGAGCACCAAGTGGCTGCAGCACCTGTCTGTGATGCTGAAGGCAGCAGTGCTGGTCTCCAGTGCTGTCGACAGGGAAGGGCGTCCGGTGCTGGTTCACTGCTCCGACGGCTGGGACAGGACCCCGCAGATTGTGGCACTGGCAAAGATTCTCCTGGACCCTTACTACAGGACCATGGAGGTAGGACTGTGCTCTGCTGCAGTTCATGTCTGTTCAAAGGCAGCTTTTGGCTCGGAGTCCCCATGGAAAGGAGCAGGATCACATTTGGGAATAAGCTTAATGGCGTTTCCGAGCTGCTGTTGTGGGTGTTGGGTCTTCCCTGTCCTCTTCCTGCCTGTTTTGGGTGAACTGTTCCTCACTGCTCTGCCCAGCCTGGGGAAGTGCTGTGGGAAATAACAGCTTGTGGTCATGGTTCAGCTGCTTCCCTTGCTCTTAGTTCTCCAAGGTGGTTATTGGATAGAAATAACAACTGTTAGTCTGTGTCCAGAAACCCCCGACACTCAGGGAGCTTTGCTCCCAAACCAGGCACTGCAGCAGCCTCTTTCCCAGCCCTTCCCCATCCTGAGTTTCCTGGTGGATGGGCCTTGCCTTGTCCTGCTACGTGCCCTCAGCAAAGTCTCTGCAGTTGTTGTTTTCTTTTACTCACAGGGTTTCCAGGTGCTGGTTGAATCAGACTGGCTGGATTTTGGGCACAAGTTTGGGGATCGCTGTGGGCACCAGGAGAAGGTGGAAGATCAGAACGAGCAGTGCCCGGTTTTTCTCCAGTGGTTGGATGCTGTTCATCAGCTTCTGAAGCAATTTCCCTGCCTCTTTGAATTTAATGAAGCTTTTCTGGTAAGAAGTACACATGCAAACGTGTCTTTATCCCAGATGAGAGTAGAGGCAGGGGGAAGGTCATGATGTTTTAACAGTATTGGGGTTAGAAGAAAACAGATCTGCAGAACCCAGGAGATTGTGCAGTGATCACAGAATCCCAGAATGTTTTGGGTTGAAAGAGTCCTAAAACCATCTTGTTTCAACCCCCCTGCCACGTTCCAAGCCCTGTCCAACCTGGCCTTGGACACTTCCAGGGATGGGACAGCCACAACTTCTCCGGGCAACCTGTGCAAGGGCCTCCCCACCCTCACAGGGGAGAACTTCTCACTAACATCTAATCTAAATCTTTCCTCTTTTAGTTTAAAACCCTTCCCCCATGAACATGCTTCTTCAGGTCCCTTTCCAGCCCAGGGAATTCAGATGCCAGCACTGATCAAACCACTGGTTTGATTTGCATATCTCAGAGCTGTATAAGTCTGAAACATTTCAAAAAAATAAATTAGGAAAAAATTAATCTCAATCTTATCAAATAGTGCAGGTGAGGGTTATAGAGGGATGAGTTTGGTGTCAGTTGAGTGTTGCTTTCACTTCAATCCAGGTGATCCCTGTACTGTCCCTGTCCTGCTTTGTGTGCAAGCGAGGACAGCAGTGGGATCACCGATGGCTCAGTGCATGAGCCATCTCAGAGGAGGGGAAGACGTGTCCCCTGTGGACAGGAGCTCCCATTTCCGATGTTGTCCCTTCCATACCCCAGGTGAAGCTGGTGCAGCACACATATTCCTGCCTCTATGGGACCTTCCTGGGGAACAGCCCCTGCGAGCGCGAGATGCACAACATCTACAAGCGCACCTGCTCCGTGTGGTCCCTCCTGCGGGCTGGCAACAAGAACTTCCACAACCTTCTCTACATGCCAGGGTCTGAGCAGGTCAGTAGAACTCCTTGCCCCGGTCCTTTCCCCCTGTCGGGCACCAGGGAGGGGCTGGAGGGGTTTCCTTTCGCGCTCATCTCTGACCGTGGGGTTGTCGCAGGTGCTCCACCCCGTGTGCCACGTGCGCGCGCTGCACCTCTGGACAGCCGTGTACCTCCCAGCCTCCTCACCACATCCTCTGGGGCAGGAGGACATGGACATCTACATGCCCCCTGGGTCCCAGAGCCAGGATTTCAGCGGCAGGTGTTTGGACAGGTAAGAGCCTAAAGCTCCAGGCCCAGGTAGCTGCCTACCTGCAGACCTTCTTTCCCTCCTTGTAGTTCCTCGGGTTGACCTATTCTCATGTTCCCTGTGGGAGCAAGAGCAGTGTCCCAGCCACTTGGAGAAGGAGGTGTGCAGCTCCCTGCTGCACCTCAAAGGCAGACAGCAGAGGCCACACTGTAGCACTGTGCATTTTGGCTCATGCAGCTGCACCGCCCCTGCCCACGAGCTGTAATTATTTGGAACATTTCCCTTCCCTCATCTCAGGTTTGACTGAAACCGGGGAAGTTTCAGGGGGCTTCTTGTGAGATTTGCTTTGCTTTTGGGTTCTAGATTACCAAAGACACGATCTATGGATGACCTGCTCTCAGCCTGTGACTCCAGCAGCCCGTTGACCCGCACGTCCAGTGATCCCAACCTGAACAACCACTGCCAGGAGGTCCGGGTGGGCCTGGAAGCCCGACACGCTGCCCCTGAGGGGGCTGACGGTGCTGTGGTGGCCACAGGAGAGGCACGGCAGGTGGAGGAGAAGGAGGAGAACCCACCCCTGCAAGGCAGCAGCCGTGCTGAGCAGGAGGGGCAGAGCAGGCAACTGGGCAGCAGGGCTGCTGTGCCAACCAGCAGTGTCCCTGTGGAGGCAGGAAAGGGAACACACACAGCGGAACTGGATGGCACGGGACCAGCTCCAAATCCTTCCAGAGAGGAAAATGTTGACAAGGTTTCCACCAGTTCTGGAAAGCAGTTAGAAACCTGTCCCCAGGAGCCTTTGAAGGCTGCTGGCACCGTGTCCAACGGAGGAGGCTGCCCCAAGAGAACCACAACCCACCAAGACATTCCCAGCCAGGAGTCTCTGGCACCAGGCGCCCCTTCCCAGGACATCCCAGGCCCTGCTCCCGGCATCCCCTGCCCAGTTGCAGAGAAGGGCAGAGCTGATGGTGGGCGGAGCGTGCCCTGCGAGGAGCCCGGCCGGCCGGGCAGGGTCCCGCTGGAGCAATGGCGCAAGCCCATCTCCCAGAGCCAAAGCAGCGAGTTCTCCTTCCTGGGGTCCAACTGGGACAGTTTTCAGGGCATGGTGACATCGCTCCCCAATGGGGAGCCTGCCCCCAGACACCTCCTCTCCTATGGCTGCTGCAGCAAGAGGTTGAGCAGCAAACCCCTGCGGGCCCCGGGCCTGTGCCTCAGTGGCCCGTGGCCCGCCAGGGAAGGTGGGAAGCCCTCGACCTGCACCGGCCACATGGGCACACACTTTGGGAAGCCCAGCCGTTCGTGGCTGCCCTGCCACCTGAAACAAGCCTCTGGTCCCAAGCACATGCCGCCAAAATGCCCTTCTCCTGTGCCTCCTCTGTACCTGGACGACGACGGGCTGCCCTTCCCCACGGACGTGATCCAGCACCGGCTGCGGCAGATCGAGGCCAGCTACAAGCAGGAGGTGGAGCAGCTGCGCCGGCAGGTTCGGGAGCTGCAGCTGCGCCTGGACATCCGCCACTTCTGCGCCCCCCCGGCTGAGCCCCCCATGGACTACGAGGATGACTTTGTGAGTACTGGCCTCTCACACCCCGGCCCTGGCACTGCTGGGGCCCCTGCGCCCCCCTCACGCTGCCCTCTCCACCCACAGCCCTTTGGGAGGGGGTGGGTGAGGTTGTTCCTGTGTTTCCTCAGCCCTGTTCCCCTCCTGTCCCTGTCCTTGTGCCACACAGAGGTATCTCTGCTGTTTGAGGGCCAAGCTCCTACACACTCATGGATGCTTTACCCCTTGATTTGGGGCACTCTGGAGCCACCCAGGTGCCCCTCACCAGCACAGAGCAGGGAATGCCCTGGAGTGGATGGGGTTGGTGACCTGGTCTTGTTTTGCAGACATGTTTGAAGGAGTCGGACGGCAGCGACACGGAGGATTTCTGTTCTGACCACAGTGAGGACTGTTTGTCAGAAGCGAGCTGGGAGCCTGTGGATAAGAAGGAGACTGAGGTACGTGTCCTGTTGTGGAGCTGGGATGCAGTGGGAGGGGATGTTTCTTTGCAGCTGACTGGGGTGGGTACAGCAGCAGAGTGAGGCAGAGAGCAGCCACCTGGGTCTTTATCACATCCTCTTCTGCTGCTGGCTCTGGTGGGGTGGGCTGGCTCTGAGCCGGCCTGGTGTGGCCCAAAGCCACCATGAGGCTGTGCAGAGCTGTGGCTGGGGGGTCCAAGGCTGGGAGCTGACTGGTGTCTCCGTAGGTGACGCGGTGGGTTCCGGACCACATGGCCTCGCACTGCTTTCACTGCGACTGTGAGTTCTGGCTGGCCAAGCGGAGGCACCACTGCAGGTAAACAACACCAGCACTCTGGCTCTGCTCCCCTCCTCAGCCTGGCGCCCACTAAATGCCCCTCTGCCACGTCTGTTCCCTCCAGCTCCCAGGAGAAGGTTTTAGATCTATCTGTACTATGCCAGGCCTTAGCAATTCCCTGCAGATTTCCATTCATCATTGTTCTTGTTCCTGTTTTTCCAAGGCCTTTGATCCCTCTCCTGGGCAGCAATGCCCATGAGTGCCTCTCAGCTCTAGCAGTTTGCTTGCATGGCAGACCACAGTATAAGAAACACATTGACAAGTCCTCAGTCATGCTGGTGCTTCACCCCGACCTGGGCCCTTAGTGCAAGTTCTGCTGTGGTGTTCCCAGCTGTCTTCTCACTGGTTTTCTTCCTCCTTGACAGGAACTGTGGGAACGTGTTCTGTGCTAGTTGCTGCCATCTGAAGCTGCCCATCCCTGATCAGCAGTTGTACGACCCTGTCCTCGTTTGTAACTCCTGTTATGACAACATCCAAGTGTCTCGTGCCAGGGAGCTCATGAGCCAACATCTGAAGAAACCCATCGCCACAGCTTCCAGCTGAATGCCAGACAAGGGACCTGTCTAAGCCCAGCCTTTTCTCTCGTGGGTTTGAAGGGTGACTCTGCCTCCAGGGTAACTGTGAAGGCCTTTGGTGCAACACTTGAACACCAAGCTCGAATGCACTGTCTGCAGCAGCCTCACTGCCAGGCTGGAGCAGAGGAGCTCAGATCAGAGAGGACGGGGTGTGTCCCCACTCCGAACCGGTGGGCCCGTGCGTTGTAGTCCTGACGACCTAGGGCTGAGAGGGGATCACAACCTCTTCCTTTTGCGGGCTGGAAAGCAACGTTTTCACAGCTCTTGCCTGTGCAAAGTACCCCCAAAGCAATAGAAAGGCATGTTTAGAACCACCTCCCCCTCCAAAGGCAGGCTGCTGTACGAGAAGGAAGAGGGCAGGCTCCCGGTGGGCCCGCGGGCGTCGGAAGGGCCTCAACCTGGAGCAGACCTGTAGATTCTCTTTCCATGAGTGTGATTTGCGATCAGCTTGGTGAACAAGACTCATTAACCATCACTAATTGATTTTCTCTCGGGCGTTGAAGAGAAATTCATTCTGGCTGCGAAGGGGCCGAGCAGGTCGTGCCCGTTTTCAGGCTCCGCTGGGATCGGTGGGCGCACTTTGGACTTTGCCCCTTCCCCCCACGCCGTGGGGAGGTGGGAGATTGGCTTTTCACTTCTGCTCTGCCCGTCTGCTTTGTCTGCGGTCGTGTCACAGCCTGGTGCTAACACAGGAATGGCACCCTGATCCTCTCCTGGCATGGAAACAGAACTCGTGTTCCTGTGTTGCTCCTCCTCCCCTTTTCTGCCCTCAGCTCTCCACTTCCTACTGCTCTTTATCCTGAAAACTTGATACCTTGAGGGTATAGGCCATAATGTGTTGTTTTACCTCCTGGAATGTGCTGTCTGGTGTATGTGAGGGTTTCAGTCCAAATGCTGCTATATATTTCTGTGCACTTAATGTAACCCGAAGAAGGGAGAATGAAGCATCGATACCAAAACAGGGATGGGGAAGGACTGGCTGACGTAGACACTACGGTCTGTGCTTTTCACTTTAGGATGTACAGCCAAGCTACAGTGATAACCATGACGTGTGGCATCTGTTCAGTGGTGGAAACAATCTCTCTGACTTGCCCCAGCGCTACCTAAAATGCCTCTTGAATTTGACTTCTTTTTTTGTCTCCTGTACAGTGGTCAAAGTTCAGAGTTGCCAACTTGTAATTGCCTCTCTGCTTCTCCTTTAAACTCGAGAGCAGGAATCCCAACTCATCTTAAGGACAAGGAACTGGGTTTAGAAAGGAAGAAAGGTTTAGAAAGTGGGCTTCAGTGGGCTTGTAATCCCTAGATCCCTCGGGGAACATCCATCCTGCCTCCTCTGCAAGGCGTCTGCGGATATTAGTGAGGAAGAAGAGTTTGAAAATGGGGCATTTCTTCGCAGAAATGTAGGTTTTCTTTTCGGTATATTGTGCACCTCACGAGCTGAGACTTGGTATGTGGCAGGGAGGACTTGTGAGGACATTGGTCTGCTAGCAAGGCAAAGGACTTCACACTGTTGTGATCTCCCAGATTTTTTGGTAATGGTTTGTCATCTCCGTCGGAGGGAATGGAATAACGACCCTTTCCTGCACTTTGACGTGTCAGCCTCTGGTTTGGTGGATCCCGACGCGTGAGCGAAGCTCATCCTCTGAAGACCCTGTACTTACTTGGACTCTGCTTCTTTTCCATACTGGGAACAACCAACACGGCTTTGGGAAGAGAAGGCACCTCGCTCCAGATTCTCCCCTGCCTTGTACCTTGCAGTCATTGCCAGACATGGAAGAGTGACCATTGGGCTGGCAGAAGAAACTGGATTTGCTCCTGTTTTGCACGTGTTGGAATGACTGCAAGCAATAAGGAAGCCAGAACTAGGTACTCCTGGCCCTGCTGTTCAGGCCATTAGTCCAAACTGCTTTTAGCTCTCGTGAGTTTTCAGCGTCACAATGTGCTGGCCAAAAACTCTCCAATCAGTTCGATGGCATTGTGACAAACAAAATGTGCTGTACAACTCAATACAGTCAAAATAAAATCTCTATATTAGTGCTGCTGTGTTTGGGGCCTTCATTCCTCCGTGGGAAGTCTGTCTGTGTGCCCAGTGGTTTTCAGGCTGTCACTCACTACTTTTTCCCTTAATTAAGGTGTGTTAGGGGTTTAATATCCCTTCTCAGGATCAGAATCGTGGGTAGGACACAAGGCACCTTGTGCTAGAGGACTTCTGCTCTCTTCCAAACAAACCTGCAGCTTCCCGGGATACCAGCCCCTTCCAGCCTGTCTTATAATGACTCCATGAGGAGTTTTACTTTTCTAAGGAAGAAATGTTAGGCAGGATTCTCTCCTATGAGGAAACCCTGAGAGAATTGGGATTGTTCAGCCTGGAGAAGAGAAGGCTTTGGGGTGACCTGATTGTGGCCTTCCAGGACCTGAAGGGAGCTGACAAGAAAGATGGAGAGAGACTGTTTACAAGGGCCTGGAGGGACAGGACAAGGGGGAATGGCTTCAAACTGCCAGAGGGCAGGGTTAGATGGGATATTGGGAAGGAATTCTTGGTAGTGAGGGTGGTGAGGCCCTGGCACAGGTTACCCAGAGAAGCTGTGGCTGCCCCTGGATCCCTGGAAGTGTCCAAGGCCAGGTTGGACGGGGCTTGGAGCAACCTGGGCTGGTGGAAGGTGTCCCTGCCCATGGCAGGGGGTTGGAATGAAATGGGCTTTAAGGTCCCTTCCAACCCAAACCATTCTGGGATTCCATGATTCCCTCACTCCTCACTGATGGTTTCCCACCACCTGTTCCCAGGTTGGTGTGTGGTTGGACAGCGGATGGGACTGTTGTGCTTTGTCAGCTGGATGGTGCTGCAGGTCAGGTATAATTTGTGATGGAGCCAGAGAGAATCTCCTAGAAAGCCTGTCCTCAATGTAAAGAAGCAGATCCCTGGTGAACTGCCACAGTCCAGCTCAGGTGTTCATGTCAGACAGGTGGTACCTAAAGGCCTTGTATTAGAAACATGAGGAGTAATTTGAAACATTCACCGTTGCTCCTCAAATAGTCACACTGATTAAACTATAAATAATCATTTATTACTTATAAATAACATTTATTAAGTTATATATAAGCTGCTGGGACACTCATGGCTGGTGTCACGTCAGGCTGAACGCTCATGGTTATTGAGCACAGAGGGAAGAATTATCACTTGAGGAACATAAAACCATCGTTGCCAACACGTTCAACCTGAGGTAATGGATATCTGTGCTGAAATGGGTCTGAACCCAGCACAGACAGGGAGATCAAAGCCTTCCCCATCCGTGCAGTAACAGCCAGGAATTCCTAGTGAATTAACAACTGGGGCTGTGTGTGATGTGCCACGATATCTCACCAGCCAGCGAGCAAAATAAACAGCATTTAGGTGTAGTGAGGAGCCAGGTCAGGCTGGGGGTGGTTGGGGTTATTGAGGTGTGGTAACAGATAACGTTAAAACTGCCAGGGATGTGGAGGAAGAAGAGGAAGAGGAAGGTGGTGTGTGGCCTTGTGAACCCTGCGAGGACCACGCAGGAGGGGGCTGAGGGGAATGGCAGGAACTGAGAGGGACTGAGGGGACTGGGAATTCTGAGGGGGATGATGAGGGCTGAGGGGACTGGGAGGGATGAGGGGACTGAGGGGAGTAGGGAAGCTGAAGGGATGGCAAGGACTGAGGGGACTTGGGAAGCTGAAGAGACTGGAGGGAGCTGAGGGGACTGGAAGAGCTGAGAGGGGTGGCAGGGGCTGAGGGGGATTGATGGGGTCTGAGGGAACTGGGGTATTGAGGGGACTGGGAGGGATGAGGGGACTGGGGTATGAGGGGTGGTCTCACTGGAGTACTGAGGGGACTGGGGTGCTGAGGGATGTCAGGGGCTGAGGGGATGGGGGGCTTTAGGGGGATGTTGGGACTGAGGGGACTGATGGGGCTGAGGGTGCACCGAGGAGCTGGTAGGTGGGTTTGAGAAGCACTGGGGGCCACGGGGTTTGAAAAGCAGCACTGTCCTGAGGGAGGAGGGTGACCTGTCCTGGTGGCTGCTCAGGCTGCCCAGTGTAGGATAAGGTTGTTCTCCATGAAGGTGGATGTGCTGCCAGTAAGAGTGGGGAGTGTGGTTCATGTGTCAGTCTGCCTGTAGGGTACAGAACAGTCTGCACTGAGAACATCTCACCTGATCCCTGTGGAGCTGGCCCAGCTCTGCCAGGTGAACGTAGCTGCTCTCAGCAGGGATGCTCAATAAGCCCTGGAATCTGTGAAAGGAGGGGTCCTGGGAAGTGACAACAAGAGCATCCTGCCAGTGTCACGCAAAGGAGAAGAGACCTGCCGATTGTCTCCTGAGAAATAATTACAAGCTGGATAGTTTTTAAAGAGGATTGACTGAGTAGGTGAGAGCTGAGTAGAAAAATTATTGTTGAAAAGCCCCAGAACATGTGTTTTTTCTTTTAACCCTCCTTGAGAGGATCTGTGTTTTCCAAGACAAGCCTGAGCCCTGAGAGGATTATTCCACAAATTGTTTATCAGTTTGAGAGCATTGTAGTTGATGTAAGGAAGATGTGAATATCTTGTTTCACAGTGCTCTTAGTCTGACCAAACCGAGGGCTGCTCCCAAAGAGCATCCTGCTTCCCACTCCCTGCTCGTGGGTTAACCCTCATCTTCCTCACAGCTGATACAGCAACTGGGGAGGAATAACCCCAAGCACCAGTCCAGGCTGGGATCAGCCTGCTGGAGAGCAGCTCTGGGAGAAGGACCTGGGGGTCCTGGTGGACAACAAACTGTCCCTGATCAGCAGGGAGCCCTGGGGGCCGAGGAGGCCAATGGGATCCTGGGGAGCATCAGGAAGAGCATTTCCAGCAGGGCAGGGAGGGATCCTGCCCCTCTGCCCAGCCCTGGGGAGGCACATCTGCAGGGCTGGGCCCAGCTCGGGCTCCTCAGCACAGCAGGGACAGGGAGCTCCTGCAGCGGGGCCAGCGCAGGCTGTGAGGATGAGGAGGGCACTGGAGCATCTCCCTGAGCAGGAAAGGCTGAGGGAGCTGGGGCTGTTCAGCCTCCAGAGCAGACACTGAGAGGGGACCTCCCACTGTGTGTCAGGGGCTGCAGGGAGGGGGCAGAGGATGGACCAGGCTCTGCTCGGGGGGCCCAGCAATGGCACAGGAGGAACGGGCAGGAACTGATGCCCAGGAAGCTCCACCTGGACAGGAGGAAGAACTTCTTGGCTGGGCAGTGACCCAGCTCTGAACAGGCTGCCCAGGGAGGGGCTGGAGTCTCCTTCCTGGGGATATTCCAGAGCCCTCTGGACACAATCCTGTGCCATGTGCTCTGGGCTGGCCCTGCCTGAGCAGGGAGGTAGCACCAGTGACCCACTGGGGTCCCTTCCAGCCTGACCCATCCTGGGATTCTGTGTTGGTTCAGCACCAGGATCTGAGGAGATCTGAGTGGTTTTCTTTGTGTCTGGCTCTTGGGCAGGGGGGATGCAGAGCTGTGTAAAGGCTCATGTGGGAGAACTGGGATGGGGCAGCCAAGAAAAGGGGAAAAGCAGTTGATGATCCTGCTTCCTGCAGCACCAGCTGCCTTCAGGACAGATCAGGGCATCCTGATCCTTATTTTTGGTTACTGTTCCAGGGTAGGAATTGCCATCTGATTCCTGTGGTGGTTTCCATGGGGTGTGTGGGACTTCACCTGTAACACCAAGGAAACAAAACAAAGCGTTTGAGATGGGAAGGAACTCACCTCAGTACCCACTTAGGAAGCATTTAAATTAAAGATTTGATGGTAACATTGTTAAGATGATGAGTCATTACAGATTTCTGCAGTGAAACCTGCTCTGACTGATGCACTGCAGGCCAGGGGTAGAGCAAAGATGTAGCCTTTTGATTTTTTTTTGCCTCTGTTTTTAAGGGCACAGTTTTGGGGAGCTTTGGCTCTCGGAGCCTCAGTTTCTAGAAAGACACAACAAGGCAAACGTTGGGTTTTATACACAGTCGAGTTCTGACAGGCTGACAATCCTGGTGATTTAGGCATGGCTTTGCTGCAAATGTGAGGTAATTTGAGAGATAAAAGATATTTTTGTTTGCAAAGCCTCAGTCTGTTCCAAATGTCTTGCAACATGGAACTCCGTGTTAAACATCCAGGAACAATTCCTGTAAAGCAACTGGTCCTTCCTACCTTGGCATCCTGTGGTGTCTTGTTGATGTGTTAAAACCAGATAATCTTAATTTCCCTGTCCAAAGGTAAAATATAAACAAAGCAGTTCTCAGACCTCTGGTCATTCTTTGTTAATATACGATAAAAATACTGATTAAAAATAAGAATAAAAATACTTATTTCCCGCTCTTCCTGGGAAGGAAATAATCACTCCTCTGGACAAATTTCCATGGCCAGGTTGTATTTATTTAGTGATTCTTAATGATTTAATGTGAACTTGCAGAACGATGACTGCAAGTTGCCCATCTGGAGTTAGTTCCCATCGTGGAATCATGGAATGGGTTGGGTTGGAAGGAACCTGAAAGACCATCCAGTTTCAACCCCCTGCCATGGCAGGGAACCTTCTACTAGACCAGGTTGCTCCAAGCCCTGTCCAGCCTGACCTGTCAGAGCACAGAAAGAGGTAAAAGTGAAGCTATTTTTAAAAAATTCCTTTAGAGTGGGAGCTGGGAACTCCAGGGCTGAGAAATCCTGGCTTCTGGATAAACCCTTTTGGTGTAAAGTATCCCAAAGCTTGTACCTGGCGTGGGACACCTCTGCAGAAAAGTCACAAATGTTCTTTCAGGTGTTCTTTTAGGAATTTGCTGAGCACAGGGGTTCTGGGTGTTACTGTCAATGTCTCCACAAAGTCACCACAGCCTCTAATAGAAACCAAGCTGCCACAATACAAGAGCAAATGCTCATTTCATGGAATAATCAGCAACCAAGAGAGGAAACCAAGAGAAGAACAAAAGGGAATATCTAGGAAATAACAAAACGGCAAAATTTGGGATATTTTAGTCTGACCTGAACGAGTTGAACTGACTGGAAAAAAAGATGACTTTGAATTATTTTCTTGACAAAATGCCTTTGTCATAAAGCACTTTCAAAGTCACCCGAAGGATTTGGACATTGCCCTTCCCTGAGCTGTCCATGAGCTGTCAGCTTTGGGGTTCTTGGCTTTATGATTTCACAGCCTTCCCAGAATATTCTGAGTTGGAAGGGACCCACAAGGACCATCAAGTGCCCCTGTTTTTTCCCACACGGGAAAATCCCATTAAATCCCATGTGGATTTAACAGGCAGTACTTACTGAATTACTTTGCTTTGGTTTAGTCAGCTCCTACACATTTTGATTTATAGCACATTTCTAAATCCTGGTGGCTTGTTCCTGCAGGTCTGGGGAGACTGGAGTGTGTTGGCACTGCCCTGGTGCCACTGCAGCAGCCACTGTGTGCCCAGGGCTGGGGGCACAGCTGCTCCTGGGCCGGGGGTGCTGCAGCAGAGGGGGCCTTTCTTCCCTAAAAATGTTGTAGAGCTTTTTGCTGCCTTTCATCTCCTGTGAAAGCTCCTTTCTCTAACTCTTGTTTCACTTTCTCCTGCACCCGCTGCTGACTGTAGGGCACTTCTATCACCAAGGCAGCTTCTTTCCATAGTTCTATACACCAACCTCATCCCAGAGCCACAAGGATTCCCCAGCTTTTCCAGGTAAAGGTTTCCACTCTGGCTGCTTCAGCAATGGTTTCAAACCTGTTGCCACCTCCCTTCCCCAGCCCAGCAGCTGCACATCCTCACTGCAAACCCAGAGTCCTACAGTCCATCAGGTATGAAAAGAATTTCTGCACTTGCTTGTCAAAAAGAGACTTAAAAATGACACTTTTGCATATATTTCTGCAGTGCTCTGTCGTGTGGATATCTCAAGTGAAAACTGGATAGAAAGTGTAAAGTCTAAATGGAAGAGAGACCTTTGAAGCCAAAAGAGTCTCTTTTTGGTGTTCCTGTCCACCCTCCAGATTTTGAGGGTCCCCTGGTGAATTTTCAGACAACCCCTGCTGAGATTAAAGGGTGAGGAGAAAAACATTTGTCCACAATTAGTCACTGTTAGCCTAACTTTCTTTTTTTTTATTTTAACAAAATTAGGACAAAGATACCAAAGGACTCGTTGAAAAGTTCTCAGTCTCGTGTTTTCCCAGGTTAAGTTTTTAAAGGCAGAGATTAGTCAAAAGTATTGTATAGAACAGTTCATTCTGCTCATATTCTTTTCCTATCTTATTTTTTTCTTGCCTGGCTTCTTTATGTTGTATTTTTTATGCACTGAAGATTAGAAAAGTACAAAAGTCCTCACTCCTTCCTTTTGTCCAAAATGCTTCTGCTAACATTTTCAGTCTCACTGAGGTGTTTTTATTCTTCAGAAGAGAAGCTGAAGCAAGTAATTAGGAAAAAAAAAAACGTCCTTCCCTGTGAGGGTGGGGAGGCCCTGGCACAGGTTGCCCAGAGAAGCTGTGGCTGCCCCATCCCTGGAAGTGTCCAAGGCCAGTTTGGACAGGGGTTGGAGCAACCTGTGATAGTGAAAGGTGTCTCTGCCCATGGCAGGGGGTGAAATGGGATGAGCTTTAAGGTTCCTTCCAACCCAAACAATTCTGGGATTCTATGATCTCTTAATCTCTCCACTATCCTTTCTTCTGTATATTATAACATACAGAATGCTGAAAGCTTATTTCTTCACATGAAAACATATTCTTTCCTTCATCTTAACAGCACAGCACCAAGATCAGCTTCTTTGGAGAGTGATACTTCACCTTCAAATATGTATTTCCTAAGTGAGGGGACTAAGGAACATATTTTCAATCTTATTCTTGATTCTTTTCATTTCACTTTTGAAGATCCATTAAATTAAATCAAAGCATAACCTTGTCAAAAGCTTTCTTTTTATGTGTATTCAAACTTGTTTGTTAACTTCAGTGAAGATTTCTCTGTGTTTTTCATTATGATTCTCATTGAAAGAGCAGTAAAAGAAAAGATGCCCATCTGGGCCTTTCAGACCATAATTATTAGAAGGGTTTAGTTCTGTTTGCTTTCAACTGTCTGCAAAACCTCTGCTCGAGGTAGGACCAGATCAAAGAAATGCAGCGAAGCTTTATTATCAGAGAATAACGAAAAATCACTCAAGGAGACTGTGAGAAATGGGAGTTATTGGTGCCACCTGACCTTGCAAGTCCCATCATGCCTTCCAAATGCACCTGTGGCCGAGGGTTCCTCTGCCCACGATCACCTCTATGGTGAGTGGGAGCTCAAGAGTTGTGTTTCTCCGAATGACACACGCTAAGATAAATAATTGCCTTTGTGTATGCAAGCCTTAAAACTCATGTGGGCCAAAAGGGGATCCTTAAAATAAAGAAGCAGCTGAAAACATCTGTTTTAACGCGGCGTGAACAGCACCACATTTTCCCTTGAGAAAAGCAGAGTGGCTGCATTAGTAATGCACTTGTAAAACTAGTTGTAGGATTCATCTTGCCCAAGATTCATCTGAATGTGTAATAGTCAGTTGTATGTGCCTGGGCTTGTCTAGATTACATACAGGCAGTGCAGGGAAACAGGCACCTCCCAGAGGTTGAGTCACTCCGACTTTCTTAGATGGATGCCTTTGGAAGACAATTAATTTCTTTCTGATGAGCCTATTAGTTCATGGAGTGTGCAGAGAGGCGACAGCTGCCAGACCCCTGAGGCCCTGCAGGAGGCCTCAATCCCACCTGCATCCCTGCATCAATCCCACCTGGATGGTGAAGTTCAGGCAACACTGTCTTTCCCATCTTCCCTTCTTGAAGAGACCTTGGGGATCACCTTCACTTCCATCAGGCTTCTGGTTGGTAAAGGACCAGAGTTTGCACAGGTTTTGTATCTAGGCCCATTCCAATGTGTTTGTCTTCCCCCAGAATCACTCCATCGGGCAGGAACAGGCACAGCTGCATTCCCTGATTTCCTCAAGCACAGCTTTGAGTACTGGTGACCCCAGATGAGTAACTAGCTCCTCTTAAGCATAACTTTTGGGCCTGACATTTAAAGTTCACGGTGTGAAAGGATGGCCTTAAGGTTCTTCCTTGGTATTTCCCAGATAGAGTGGAATGGAAGATGCTGGAGAGTGTTGGCCTCGTGTCCTTTGGCCCAGCTGAGCTGATGATAACCTGTGTTTTCGTCGGTTGTGCCTTGAATGCACAGAAATGGTCCAGACATTCCCTCAATTTCCAACAGGGCTTTGCAGAAATGAGGTAAGAGGTGCTGCTTCAAGCTTGGATCAGGTCTGGTGCTGATCATACTGGGTTTGCATTTATGTCACAGAATCACAGAACCATGGAATGGCTTGGGTTGGAAGGGACCTTAAATATCATCCAGTTCTACCCCCTGCCATGGGCAGGGACACCTTCCACTAGCCCAGGTCTCCAAACCCCATCCAACCTGGCCTCGGACAATTCCAGGGATCCAGGGGCAGCCACAGCTTCTCTGGGCAATCTGTGCCAGGGCCTCTCCACCCTCACAGGGAAGAATTTCCTCCTAATATCCAATCTAAACCTACTGTCTTTTAGTTTGAAGCCATTGCCCCTTGTCCTGTCCCTCCAGGCCCTTGTAAATAGTCTCTCTCCATCTTCCTTGTATTCTCCCTTCAGATACTGGAAGGCTGTAATTAAGTCACCCCAAAGCTTCTCTTTTCCAGCTGAACAATCCCAATTCTCCCAGACTTTCCTCGCAGCAGAGCTGCTCCATCCCTCTGATATCTTGGTGGCCTCCTCTGGATTTGCTCTAACAGGTCGATGTCCTGCCTGTGCCGGGGACCCCAGAGCTGGATTTCTGGGATTTCAGCTTTCCTGAGCTTGCAGGCAGCAGTGGGACCCACAGAGAGCCCTCAGTGCCAGCGGGAACCCTCATGAGCACAGACCTCGCCAGGAAACGTGCCGGGGGCCTTGCTCAGCTCTGGCATTGGGTTCACTGGCCTGGTTAGTGCTCCTCCCAAAAGTGCTGGGCTTAGTTCAGTGGTTGGCATGGGCTTGGCATCATTCCCAAAGGTCTCTTGGGATGTGGCTGTTCTAACTTGGAAGAGTAAGAGGTTTTCATTGGTGTTACAGACTCTGCACCAGAGAAGGGAGCTGGGGGCAGTCACTGCTGGTGCTGCAGCCTCTGTGCCTTCAGCAAAGGTGATGGTTGATTTGTCCTTCTCTACTGAAACCCTGAGAGCCCACACAATCTTACTGCCTCAAGAGGAAGATGTCTGTAAGAATGTGATGGAGTGCTGTCATCCCTCCAGCCAGATGTCACAGGATTATTTCCATCCAATTAATCCAATTTTTTCCAGTTTTGAGAAAGCAGGATTTAGTGAATGTCTTGATAATTCTCTAACGACTTGTTCTCTGCTTTGGAGATGAGAACACGGGCCTTGGTCAGACCAAACTCCCATCAGCTCATCATTTCCTCTGACAGCAGAGAAGGAGAAGGGCAGGGAATGATTCTTTCCCAAAATGCTCCCAACAGAGTGTGTTTCCTCACTGAAAGGGCTGTCAGGCATTGGAAGGGGCTGCCCAGGGAGGTGGGGGAGTCCCCATCCCTGGAGATGTCCAAGGAATGACTGGACATGGTACTCAGTGCTCTGGGCTGGGGGACAAGGTAAGGATGGGGCACAGGGTGGACTCGATGACCTTTTATCTTAGTTCCTTCTGTTACTTTTTCTCTGGAATGGGGAGTCCTGCTCCTGCTGTTCCTCCAGGAAAGTGTTCTGTCCATCCTCCCTGTGCCTTCCCTGGAACCTGTTCTGGTGTTTTCTCACTGAGATGCAAAGTCCATCCTCAGCTTCTGTGGGTACATCTCTTTTCTGGGCAACACCAAATCTGTTTTGAGGTCAATCCATCTCATTTGGAAGAAGGAAGGAGCTGTATCTCTTCCTTAATTTAGTCAGTAAATATGGACCTATTCCATAAGGTGCCATTCATCCCTGTCTCCTCAGGACTCAAAGGAGATCATTGTTCACTGTCAGCTATTTCCTAAGAGCTGGTGAGAGGATGGGCTGGAGCTGGTAATTTCTCCAGGGTAGGACTGGATTAACAATATCTCAGACAAAAGAGCGTGGAAGTCTCTCCCCTCCAATTAACAGGGCAGGACAAAAGCGTGTGAGGGAAGTCTCACAGGCCTGTTTGTTGACTCTTGATTCAATTTGAAGACTTGGAGTCTTAGAAATGAATCTTGACTTTCCCCTTTGATATCACTGCCCTCAGTAAATCCTTCTCCCTCCAGTGCTTTTAGCTTTTTACTTGTGGCTTTTTATAGCATATGATCCAAATTTGATGTTTCACAAGCATTTTTTCCCTTCAGGTCTTTCCTTTTGTTTTGTTTTTTTTTTAGAAGATCGGGTTCTTTTGTAATATCTGTTTGTCTTCCCCCAGAATCACTCCAGCAGGTTACAAGAAATTTCTCCACCACTGCTCTCCCACTTTTTCTCCACAGGAGCCCTTCAAAGCTTTCCTTCCTCGGTTTTCTCAGGTTTGCAAACACACTTTGGAGTTTCCAGTGAGTGAAACACAGATATCATTTAGGGTTTTGGCAGTATCCAGAATTGTAATCTGTTCACAGCTCACAGAATGTTCTGAAAGATGTCCAGATTTCATCATAAAGCTGCTCAGAATTAGCTGCTGAGGTAACGTGAGTCATTCCCACATCTGCTGCTCCTTTGGAAGGATGTCCACCAGCTCATTCTGGGTTGTTTAGCTCATGGATTTGTTGCTCTAAACTGCACAGTTTCAGCAACAAACTGCACAAAATTCAGCAACATCACATTAAAAAAGGCAATAGGCAAAGATATTAAAAATCTTACTGGTTATAGCAGCTACCTCATGTAAAATCCCATGTAAGGGCCAAGCATTGCAAATAAATTATCTGAGCTGTTTGTCATCTCAGGTTATACTTATTACATTGATTTATTATGAATATTGGACTAAATTTGACTTAATCAAGTTCTTCTCTCTCTCTCTCACAGAACAAGTATAAATTTTACAGGTTTTCTGTCCTGCAAATAATGCCTTTACTTTTCAATTAGCTCTGTGTGTCACCAAACAATAATACCTGCAGCAAAACTGCCTCATCTATGAAGCTGGTTTTTAGAATAAAATCAGTGTTTAATTTCAGTGTGAAATCCACTTTCTGTGGTTGGCTGTGATGAGAAAGTCAAGCAGCAGAATCCAAAGGGGGATAAAAACACACAAAACACTGTGATTATGGAGTTTCTATGTGTGCAGATCAATTTGCCAATACATATTTTAAATATATATTAGAATACCTCTAAAATAAATAGAATGTATAACATATATTAGAATAAATATTTTTGAAGATGAGGAAATCAGTCTTCAAGTCACTTGGGAGGTAAGAATATGTTTCTGGAATTTGTTTTACCATGTGGTTCTTGTTTAGTCAAAACAGGCAAAAGAACTCTGCAAGCCCAAATCCTGGGAGCCTGATAACTGTGTTTGGATCCTCACAGAACTTTTCAGCCCCTGAAAAAAGCCCCCCTGACTGGCAGTGCTGGTTCTGCAGCTTCCCCGGGCACGGCAGCAGCACCTTCCCGGTGAGGGCAGCACACGGGATCAGGTGAGAGCCAAGGAAGCTGCAGAGGGAACTGGAGGTTTGTGGGCTTGTGGAATGGAGGATATAAATCTGGAAACGGATCTGCTTGAGAAAAGTGGAAGTGGTGGGGGTTACAAATATCTCTTTCAAAGGAGCACCGGCCATGAAACGAGGGGTTTTGTAATTCCAGTGAGGGCCCAGGGCAGCCCTGGGTGTCCTCATCAGTGCAGTGGTTTGTTCTTCAAAAGTTTTTTGCTTGACTTCACCAGAATTTGTCTTAGTTAATGAGTCTATGTTTATCTTTGAAGAATGTCCTTTGCCTGGACAAAAAAGAGATTCTTTAATATTATGAAAAGACTGGGAAACAGCTCCCCTTTTTTTTCCCAGAGGGTTTTCTGCGGCCCTGAGTTTTACTTGATGAATGAGAAAAACTATGGTGACTTTTGGAATCGGCCCCACCTCCAAGATGAGAGAACTACAGGACTTAAAGGCTTTATATCCTTCTGGTGGAAACTGCTCCTTACTTGGAGGGCCTGGCTTATCAGATATCAAAAGATCTGAAGTAAAAACTGAAAGGGCTTCCTTTTCTATTACAGCATAATTCATATCCTTTTTTTCCCCCCTCACAGAGGACAAGCAAAGCAAGTTATGCTTATGTGTGTTGAAAAAGGTTTGACCTACCCAAGCTTGATGATCCAGTTTCCTGCCTTGCAAATATCAACCTTTGTCTTTTATTCATGATTTTTTTATTTTTATTTTTTTTTTAATATAAGCTTATCCAAGTTTATCCAACCGTATACAACTTGGTTATGGCCAGAATAACCAAGGATAGGATAGGAATAACCTACAGCCAGTCAGGCCATTGGTATTCCAGTACTTATTTTTCAAGTCCATCTTTGTCTTCTCACTTTCATCATGAGCTTCTTTTTCATCCGGGGTTTAATGATCAGTCTGAGTGACAGGAGTCACAATTAAAGAACTTCTTATCTCAGAAAGGATATTTAGGATAGAAAATCATTCCAAGGCTTCTGGTTTAGTGCTGGCAGTCCCTGAAAAGGGGTGGTTGTCAGTGAAATGCCCATCTTCCCTTTAACCACTTTGGCTAAGTTTGACTATGTTTCCTCTTGAACTCAACTGACCAGAAACTATCAGTATTTTGAGCCTTGACTTCTCCATCCTTTTTCCCTTTTCACTGTTCCATTGATGCTCCTCTCCCATTCTTGTCTGAACTGTCCTATCTAGAGAAGCTAAAAGGATTTAAATTGTACTTTGTGTGGGCACTTTCCCCTATTGGAAATGTGTCTGAGAGCCTACAGTGCAACCCAGAAGATGACCTGTGTTACCATAGTTTGGAACTGAGGTCCCCTACAAAAGAGGCAGGAGAATTTTGGTGTGGGTTGGTTCGTTGCTTTTGGCAGGATGAGCTCATCCATCCCTGCACTTGGTAACCTGGACCTTACCTAAAATTCTGGCTGCTACAGCAAAAGTGAAACACCTTGTTCATGGTTTAAAAAATACAACTGAGAAAAAATATTAAACAAAAGGAGCTACATTTAAACCTGGATCATAAAGATATAAAGGTGGCTCGCCTTTAATGGAAAGGCTGTGCTTAATTTCACCTAAACTTCTCAAATTCCAGCTTTTTTCTTGCCCTCCCTTTCCCCCCACCCTCCACAATTTATGGCTCTCTGCAGGCACATCTCCATGGATCCACAGCAGGATTTAACTCCATACACCAGAGAAGGGATCTCACCTCTGTGCTACTCCCTTTAGGAACTTCTGGTGTTCCTGCTGCTCAGAGGCCAAGTCTTTCACCAGCATTTGATCTGATATGGCTTTCCTGGTAGGTGATCCTGTGGCTTCCTGTTTTAATTCATTCATCTATGGAATTAGCTTTTTATTAACCATTACCTCAGCCAGAAGGTCTGAGGATAATCTGGCACTAAGGACTAATCTTTCATATTAGATCTCTTCCAAAATAAAACCGTACTTTAAATATACCTGAGTTTCTGTTCAACTTCTTTATATGACTCATCTTTGTCAGAAGAAATTACCTTTCCAGTGTCCTTTAAGTCTGATTTATCTCCAAAAGAAGCATCAGGACAGACACTGGCTGTTAAAATGGGATTGACAGTTTCACTTGGGTAGGACTTGCTGCTTTTGAAACTCCTCATTGTCTTCTTTCTGCTTTGAAAGTTATTTGATGTTCAGGTGTATTCATGGTGATGAGGTGGAAGCTTTTTCAGGTTATGTTAGTCTTATTTAAAAGAGTATTTTGAGATTTGCCATGAAGGCAAAGATTTTCATTGAAAATTTAGACAAATGGTCAGATTGTTTCTGATAAACAGTTTTTAAGTTTCTGTTTTCTGTGGAAAAACCACCTGAACAGGAGGAAGAACTTCTTCCCTGGGCAGTGACCCAGCTCTGAACAGGCTGCCCAGGGAGGGGCTGGAGTCTCCTCCCTGGGGATATTCCAGAGCCCTCTGGACACAATCCTGTGCCCTGTGCTCTGGGCTGGCCCTGCCTGAGCAGGGAGGTGGGACCAGTGACCCACTGGGGTCCCTTCCAGCCTGACCCATTTGGGATCCTGGCTCATTTCTCTTGTCTAGTTTGATACCTGAGGGCAGATTTCGGACTGTGAGGGCATTTGTCCATTCTAGTTTTCTGAGTTCATGTTTTGCTTAATTTTGTGAGGACTGAGTTTCAGTCTGGCACCCTTAATACTGAGTAACAAACACTAATTACACAACCCATCCAGGCAGTGTTCACTTTGGGTTAGATGCCCTTTTGGGGTAGTTATTATACTATTGTATTATTAGAATAGTTATTATTTTGTTCCTAAAATGATTACAAGAAAATATTGTGTGATCTTTGGTTTTCTTTCTTTCTCTTTCTTTCTCTCTTTCTTTTTCTCCTTTCCTTTCCTTTCCTTTCCTTTCCTTTCCTTTCCTTTCCTTTCCTTTCCTTTCCTTTCCTTTCCTTTCCTTTCCTTTCCTTTCCTTTCCTTTCCTTTCCT